>NC_091951.1:296608431-296963931 GCF_031021105.1 Erythrolamprus reginae | reverse complement strand
GGGGGAGCTGGTTCCAGAGGGTCGGGGCCACCACAGAGAAGGCTCTTCCCCTGGGACCCGCCAGATGACATTGTTTGGTCGACGGGACCTGGAGAAGGCCAACTCTGTGGGACCTAACTGGTCGCTGGGATTCGTGCAGCAGAAGGGAGATATTCTGGTCCAATGCCATGAAGGGCTTTAGAGGTCAAAACCAACACTTTGAATTGTGACCGGAAATTGATCGGCAACCAATGCAGACTGCAGAGTGTTGGTGTAACATGGGCATACTTTGGAAAGCCCTTGATTGCTCTCGCAGCTGCATTCTGCATGATCTGTAGTTTCCGAACACTTTTCAAAGGTAACCCCATGTAGAGAGCATTACAGTAGTCGAATCTCGAGGTGATGAGGGCATGAGTTTCATGCAACTTACATAAACATATCCTATGTATAATATTTTACATCAGAAGAAAATTATTGTAAAAAGGCCAACGTGTTTAAACTGAATAGTTGTTCATAAGCATGTTTATATGTTTCAACGAAAGTAACATATCACATTATGTTTGGCAGTAGGTTGCTCTTCTTTTAAAAAAAGATATAAAATTCTCAGCAAATGACCATATTTATTGGTCTCCTGAATGTTTTCATCAAATAAAACAGTGAAAAGGCAAAGGTAAAAACTGGGTACTTAGGAGAGGATTATTGGGCCTCCTATTAAATTTAGCAGATGTTTTTCTTGGGTTGAACTGGTGGAGAAACACCATATATGCAATCTCAAACTTTTCAGATAGAGGAATTGAGTTGTACCACTGTCTCCCAAAGCTTCTGGATGTAACAAGCAAACAATTGTTAATACATATGGAAACGGAAATTTCAGCCGTTAAAATCAACTCTATTTCTACCTTTCAATCTAACTGCACATCACATGACAGAAAATAGAAGAGAGATTTACTAGCCAAGTTTTATGGAGATTTTGCATTCTGTTCTGGTTCATTAAAAAAAATCAGTTACAGAAACGTTAGATAGGATTAACTAACAGAGGTGCAATCTGAAAAAATATATTCCCATAGGTAGAATAAAATATTTTCTGGTATATGATGTACCTCATTTTTTTCAAAGACACACAAAACATAACTGTAGTTCTGCCAACTAAAAAAAATAACAACGACCCACCAAAGCTATCTCAAGGATAATGAGCGTTGACTCTTTCTCTTGGTTGGGGAGTCGCCAGTCAGGATGGGTTGTACTCGCTCGTCAGAGGCGGGTCCGAGTCATGAAAAGTATAAATATGCTGGAACCGCCCACAGGCCCAGTTTTGATGATGAAGTGAAAACGTTGTCTCTGAGTGGCAGCACAACCTAGACTCCTATAATTGTCTAAACAAAATTTTCTAAACTATATACACAAATTGTAACCCCAAGAATTGATGGGGAAGTAGACAGGCAGGTATAGAGGAAATTGAGGTAGAGAACAGGAAAAGAAGGGAGGGACCTGACTGGCGAATCCGAAACCAAGAGAAAGAGAGTATCAGGTGAGTCAACGCTCATTCTCCTTGGAGGGGGGAGTTGCCAGTCAGGATGGGACACATCAAAGTTATTGTCTCAACGGAGGGATTACACCACATGTTCCACTACCCTCTGAAGTACCCTTCTGCTGAAGGCAGCTTGCATTGAAGCAAATTTGTCGACCTTGTAATAACGAATGAAAGGAGTGAGGGAGGTCCAGGTAGCTGCCCTGCATAGTTCCTCCAATGGGCATTGAGTGGCTCAAGCCACTGAGGCGGCTGCACTCCTAGTGGAGTGAGCAGTGATGCCCAGGGGTCTGTGAATGCCTTCCATGTCATAGGCCTTGGCGATAGCCCCCCTTATCCATCGGCCTATGGTAGAGGAAGAGGCTTTGAGACCAATTATTTGGGGCGAGAAGAAGCCTCAGTTCGTCTGATAGGCTGTGTTCGTTTGAGATAAATTCGGAGTGCTCTCTTAACATCTAGTGTGTGCCATTTATGTTCTGAAGGGTGAGATGGTCGGGCACAGAAGGTGGGCAAGATGATGTCTTGGCTTCTATGGAAGGTCGAGTTGATCTTGGGAATAAAAGATGGATCAGGACGGAGGACTACTCTCTCCTGGTGGAAACAGCATAGATCTTCTCTGACCAATAAGGCTGCTAGCTCGGAGATTTGTCTGGCTGTGGTGATGGCTATAAGAAATGCTACCTTGAGAGAGAGGAAGCAAAAAGAGGCCTCCTTTAGAGGTTCATAGGGCGGCTCTGTCAGGGAATGCAGCACCTTTGGGAGATCCCAAGTGGGAAATTGATGGATGACAGGGGGATGGACGTTAGAGACACCCCTGAGGAATCTGGATACTAAGGGAATGTGAGCAAGTGAGGCCCAGTTGTCACAAGCAATGATGGAGGAGAGGGCCGCAGTTTGTCGGCGGATGGTGTTTGTAGATAGTCCTTTATCCAGGCCCTGTTTCAGGAATCTGATGACCTTGAAAAGAGGGATGTGAATGGGAGAGAGTCCTTGTTAATTTCACCAGGAACAAAAGGTCCGCTAAGTTGTGTAGTAGATGCGCTCCGTGGACGGTTTTTGTGCTTTGTGGATATAGTCGATGACGTCATTGTCGAAATCCTGGCTCCTCAGGACGCTCTGCTCAAAAGCCAGGCGGTCAAGCGGCACCGGCCTGGATCTGGGTGGAGCAGGGGACCCTGGGAGAGAAGCTGTGGGTCCCCTGCAAGATGCCATGGTTCCGCTGCAGATAAGATCTTTAAGTCTGCAAACCAGGGTTGCCTGGGCCAGAAAGGAGCTATCAGGATGACGTCCGCTTGTTCCTCCAGGATTCTGTGGATGACCTGGGGAAAGACTGGTAGCAGGGGGAAGGCGTAGAGAAGTCCCCTCGACCAAGGGCGATGGAGGGCATTGAAGTTCTCCGCTCCCTGGGAGGGAAAGCAGGAGAAGAAGTTGGGAGCTGTTTGTTGTGAGAGGTGAATAGATCCACCAGTGGTTTGCCGAACCTGTTCGATATCCGGTAGAAGACTGACGGGTCAAGCTTCCACTCTGCCTGGTCCACTGTTGTCCTGCTAAGTGCGTCCGCTTGAATGTTGTCTGTTCCCAAGATGTATTCTGATTGGAGAGAGATTAAGTGTCTCTCTGCCCAAAGGCCAATTCTCTTGACTTCTGACATTAGGGTCCTGGATCGGGTGCCACCTTGCCAGTTGATGTGGGCATTGGTGGCCATATTGTCCCATTATTTGATGATTGAAACTCTTGAGGGCTAGAAAGACTGTGTGTAGCTCTAGCCAGTTGATTGAGCAGGAAGCTTGATTTGAGTTCCAAAGGCCCTGTGCTTGCTTATTACGGCAGTGGGCTCCCCAACGCAACAGACTGGCATCTGTGGTGATTGTTATGGTTGGGGAGGCTCAATACAGGGTGCCTTCTTCAATGGCTCTGGACTTCCACCACACGAGGGATCTTCTGACCAGTGTGGGAAGATGGGTTCATCTTGCAAGATGCGCCTGGCGCAACTTTGGGAAGGGAAGGAGAAACCACTGGAGGTCTCGGGAATGAAGTCTGGCCCAAGGAACTATGGAGAAACTGAATACCATCTTCCCTAGTAAGGAGGAGGGAAGAGGGATCACCCTGGACCTGAAAAAACAACTCCCTAATGCTGTTTATCCGCTCAGGGGAAAGAGTGACTAGACCCTCGGAGGAGTTTATGATTGTGCCCAAATGAAGGATGGAGGTGGAAGAAGTGAGTTGGCTCTTTTGGAAGTTAACTGAAAAACCATGGGCCGATAGGACTTCAGTCGTGACCTGGAGGTGGGCCTTAGTCTGGTTAAAGGAGCTGGCTAACACGAGAATGTCATCTAGATAGAATTGGACTCGATTCTATGACTTATTCCAACAATGGGGATAGAGGTAGGCTGCTAAGACAGACAAGACCTTCGTGAAAACACGATGGGCTGAGGAAAGGCCAAAGGGAAGGGCTCGGTATTGGAAATGCTTGCCCGCATAGGAGAAGCGGAGAAACCTACAGTGTTCCCTGTCAATGGGAATGTGGAGGTAGGCTTCCGTTAAATCTAGGGAGGACATAAAGTCACCCCTTCTGATGTAAGCTAAGATGGTCTTCAGAATGTGCATCTTTAATTTATGGTATTTAGAAAAGAAATTAAGGCGTTTTAAATCCAAGATTGCTACACAACCTCCGGTGGACTTAGGGACAATAAACAAAATATAGAAACCCTGTCCTAGGAATTCCGGGGTGACAGGCTGGATGGCCCAAATGTCCAGGAAGTGTTGGATAGTCTGTTCCATGAGAGCCCGTTTGGAGGGGTTGCTAGAGACAGAACAGGAGATATAGAAGGAAGGGGGGTGGAGATGAATTCTAAGTGTAAGCAGTGGGTAACGGTGTTGAGGACCCAGGGATCTGAGCAGGTGGAGGCCCAATGGCAGGCAAATTTGGCCAGGCGGCCGCCTATTGAGACTGAAGACAGTTCAGGAGGAGGGGATTTACCACCTACCTCTTCATCCCTCGTAGTTTCCGGCGGACCCCCGAAAGGGTCGCTTGGTCCCTCTATCTCTCGAGGCCTTGTCTTGGGAATTGCGAACCTTGTAATTCGACTGAGATGGACCCTTGTAGTAGGAGAACGATTGGTCTGGCTGACGAAAGGGTCAACCAAAGTAAGGGGAAGGGTCTTCTTTTGGCTCGAAGGTAAGAGCTTCTTCTTGTCCTTCGAGTCAATGAGAAAGGGCTCAAGGACGTCACCAAAGAGGTTTTTCCCCTTATATTCTGTCGATACAAATTGCCACTTGTGGTTGATGTCTACTTGCCACTTCTTGAGCAAAGTCATCCTCCTGGCCACCACTGAGGAGGCCATGGTTTTGGCTGCAAACCTGTAAGTGTAGAGGGTCATGGCAGTTGTCAGGTTGCTGATACTGGAAGCCACGCTGACTCAATCCATTTCTGTACGGCTACAGGATCGAAGACTGGAGGAGAGGCAAGAGAAGCTTGTTGCTGATGGGTAGGTTGTGATGTCTGCTGCATCTCTACTGTAGGGGGAACTGGAGGAGCCGGAGGAGCAATCAGGATAGTAGGAGAAAGAGGAATTAGGGGTCTAGGGACTCCCAAGTTCAGGTTTTGATTAGGTAGGCCTGCTGGACCCCAGATGCTGGCAGCGAGCGGGGGATTAGCCCCTGATGGGGTAGCGGGAGAGGAAGCAGGTTCAGGATTCCTGGCTGGAGAAGGGGAGAGGGCCCTAGCTGCTCTTTCGTCAATGCGCTGGAGGGTTCGGTTTCTGCGCTTCTCTGCTCTGGAGGGCTAAGCGGTTGGATTGCTCTCAGGAATGGCAGAGATGGTGTCAGGCTATTGGTTTTCTTGTCCCCCCCCCCGCATTGGAATTATATGCATTGTTTGGTCATAGTAGGCCAGGGAAGAAGGTTAGAGAGGACAGAAAAGAATGAGGACTCTCCTTGGCTAATCTGTGGAAGTGGTAAGGGAAGAAGTTGATTAAAACTGCTGTCTGTTTAAACCTTACCCTGTCGATGTATTGGCAAATTTTAGGCCTAGCTTGATTGTACCAGGAGGCCCAGAAGGTGAAACTCCTGTAAGGATTAATGGAATTGATTGTTCTCCTTCTTTAAGCCCAAGTCCTAGGCGTCCCCAGAGACCTGGACGACGACTGAAGCCCCAGAAAAGGCCCAAAAATGGCGCCAAAGGCCTGAACTGTCCGAGGCCTAATCAGGTCCCTCTGGGACTGCTCCGGAAAATACACAATTAGCCCTTAATATGATGGGGGGAGCAGCCAGAGAGGACAGGAAGGCAAGAGGCTACCTCTAGGCAAACGCGGGCCTGTTGAGGGAACTGCCAGGAGCCCCTGTAATTAGAAGGGAGCCCGTGCTTACTGCATCATCAGGATCGGGTCGATATTGGGCCTAAGGCGGGCATTGGCACAGTGCCAAAAAACAATGGGCAGGAATTTAAACTGCATCAGGCTCGTTGTTCTTTCCCCCCTTCTTAAAACAGCGATCGGCTCCTTATCTAGTCAATCGCAGGCCGTCCTGGCACAGCGCCAGAAGCTGACTCGGAGGGGAAGGCCCGGTGGTAAAGGGGGTCACCACTGAAGCTGTAACCAGCCCCAGAGCGTGAGTAACAACGAGGGCTCACACGTCCCACTAGGGAGGACGTTGGCAACGGGGATCCCGCTGTAACCAGCAGGGATCCCTCACCTGGCCTAGGGCTTGCCTGCGAGAGGCTCCGAGGCAGCCCTAATGGCTGAAGGAGGAATTGGAGCCTGGGTGGGGAAGGCCTAGGGCCTTACCCACCAGCAGAGGGGCTGGGCCAAAGGACCGCTGCACCCGACTGCTCCCTCAGAGCCAAATTGTTAATTTAGAATGCTAATCTCAAGGAATGATTAAAATAAATGATTAAAAATTTGAAAGGAACTAACCAATTGAAGATAGGAGTCACAAAATAGGATGGTTGTGCTGCCGCAAGTGTGTCTCTGTTAATGCGAGTCAGAAAAACTGGGCCTGAGGGCAGTTCCAGCATATTTATACTTTTCATGACTCGGAGACGCCTCTGATGAGCGAGTACAACCCATCCTGAGTGGCGACTCCCCCCTCCAAGGAGAATATGCCAATTGAAAGATTAGATAGTTGAGTCCAATGGTTGAGGCACTAGACTAGGAAGGAGGAGACTGTGATTTCAAGTCTTGTCTTAACTTAGCCTTGAAAGCCAACTCTGCAACATTGGGCCAGTCACTTTCTCTCAGCCCAACTTATTGCCACCTTGAGTTATTTGTAATAATAATAAAGGTCAGGTACAAATGAAACACTAATGTCAGACTGGAGCCATCATTTTCAGTTAGAGTAGAATAGCACAGTGGGAATTGGAGAGGGGTGGTTGCATGAAAGGTGAAAAATACTAGCCACAACAAATTATTACTATAGATTCAAGGTTCATCTTTTGTTCAGCACCAGCTGGAAGCTCAGAGGAGGATTGTGGAGAGAACTGGAGAACCGGAACATGATGAACTTGTGGGTATGGGGATAAGGGATGAACCTTAACCTGGATGGAGAACTATAGGAAAAGCTAGTATCGGGTTGACTACAGCAGTGTTTCCCAACCTTGGCAACTTGAAGATATTTGGACTTCAACTCCCAGAGCTGGGAACATCATTAGCAGCTGGAAAGAAAGTTGGCGCAAGTAGAGCGAAGGGGAAAAAACCCTGCAAAGACTTAGGGCTTGGAAAACAGTCTTCTTCACAGAGAGTAGCAATGAAGAGCTTGCAAGTGGTAAGAGCTGGGAACGTTGTTAGCACCTGGTTAAGGCTGGAAAGAAACTTATTAGGAGCAAGTTAGAGCAGTGTTTCCCAACCTTGGCAACTTAAAGATATCTGGACTTCAACTCCCAGAATTCCCCAGCCAGCGTTCGCTGCCTGGGGAATTCTGGGAGTTGAAGTCCAAATATCTTCAAGTTGCCAAGGTTGGGAAACACTGGACTACAGTTCGTAACCAACATGACTCTGTCAATAAATTGGAACTTGGAAGAAGGTCAAGATCTGGACTCTGATTTATGTCTCAGATGTTAATTGAAACCCTGACAACTAAATGTACAAAATAGTGCTTGCCTCTTTTACGTTTCTAGCAAAGCTTTACCAAGGATGATTACAAAACTAGATGGCATGAAAGAAAATCATTTTCTTTCATCACATTCACGTCATTCAACTGTGTCGTGAAGTGTGACAGCACCACCTAGTGAGAATGTCCAGTTATAATCTTATTTCTTGAATAACTGCAAATATGATATGGAAATGATCATTTAAACATAATTTAAAGTAAAAGGACAGTATTTGTGGCTTGGGGATGAAATGAGGGGTCCCTGGTGCTCTCTGGGCTTTCTTTCAGACATCTCATTACCCAAACTAGGTAACATCATCACTGCTTACTAGCACTAATGATGTTACCCAGTTGGAGTAATAAAACACCTGCAAGAAAGTTCAGAGCGCACCAGGGACCCCTCACATATAGCTAGCTACATGTAGAAAAAAATGGGGGGGACCCCCAACATGTTTGATAATGACAGCTTTTCCTCCCTAATTCAAAACAATTGGAAAAATTTGAAAAGTTAGCCTCAGTGGCTATATATATGTGTGTGTGTGTGTGTGTGTGTGTGTGTGTGTGTGTGTGTGTGTGTGTAATTTTTAAAGTTGAAATTCAAAATGAATTGGGTGCTTTTGAAAGGTCCTCTCCCCCCCCCTTGCCATTTCAGCTCTGTACATTATAATCCAGGAAATTCTTTATTTTCATAATTTATAGCATAATTCATATAATTCCTGTCTGAAAAAACCACCCCCATTTAAAAGCCAGTCCTTAGGATCCAGTGTTATTTGTGTATCTGTTTTACCTGTTTCTAGGGAAATTAGTAATGGAAAATGCACTACTTATGAATTATTTATTTTCAGATGATGAGACATCCAATACCACTATAACCTTGAAAATGGGGAGTACCCATAGGCAAAAAGGTAAATATATAGGGAGATCCTACTGCAGAGAAATCAGAAACAAACTGATATTCCTAAGAGACATCATGGGTAAATGAATGGATTTGATTTTCTCATATTTTGAGAATGGGAACATTATTGCTTCATTCTTTTATTTCTAGAAAACTTTATTGCTATTGCTTTTAATGTTTGTTTCTTTTTCCTCTTTCTTACAGTAACTTCCAAAGTGATTTTTCTTCTGCATTGCACTGGCTTGGCTCAATTAGCCTTTTATTCTTCTGTTGTGGGAACTTATAATTTCACTAGATGTGACCATACAGCTATTAGAACAAGCTATCAAAATGTTCTACAGGTATGGCACTGTTGGGAATAAGGATAGAATGTATACATACAGCTAATTAGATAGTGTCTGCAATAGTTGAAATCAATGATAGATTTTCTAAGAGTAAACGCCTTAATAAAATCTAAGTGGTATCATCAAATGGAAATAGTTTCACCATCATGTTACAATTCAGGCTATGCTGGATTTTCTAGCAAAAATGAAAATATATTTATTTTTAATAAATAGTGAAGAGTCAAAAGTTCTTATGTCTTAGTACATTAAATTTTTAATAATTTTAAACCAAACTTGTCCTAATAAGGAATAGTTTATTCTGACAGTCTTAAGCACTGCTGTTTGAAACCTCATTGAAATTCAAAAGGCTTATTTTAAAGTAGAACATCAGCTTTAGGGTGACTGCATTTTTTTAAAAAATATTCATTTTACCTCTACAAGAACTTTTTCAAGTAAAGCATTCCTAGCAGTTTTTACTGACAATATCTCCCCAAAAAATGTTAACCAAACACATTATTTTCTTCTTTAATTTCCTTTAGAAAACTATTGCCGAGATGTTGAAAAAGGTTTGTTTTATTCCACTCTCTTTCATGTGATTTTAACTGAATCATAATTTTCTTGGGCATTGGGCTTCAGTTATAAATTAGTGTATGCACACCATACTTAAATCCATACATAAATCGGTATGAATTTCCCAAAAGAAAGAGGAAAATTAGATCTAGAAAACTGTTTTTAAAGGTGCACATTGCAGAAACAATGTTGATAAATGATTATTAATACTTTCATTTCACTTAAAATATTGTTCGCAATTATTTATAACATATTATAAAATTCCTTAATTAATTAAAGAATCCCTGAATATTTTGGTATATAATTATGTGCCTAGTAACTTTTTCCTTTCAATACTCAACTCTCTTGCTTAAGTGTATGTATATCACATTATTTTATTCTTCCTCTCTAGGAAAATATTAAGAATTTAACACAGGTAAGATTTTATGTTACTTGGAAAAAACAATTTAAACATGCTTAAGGGACTAACCAGCCACAACACAAATCCATTATTGCATGTTTTAGGTGTTCTCTTTGCAGCCTTCTAAACACTGTAAATTGTATATGTTAGTTAACCTTCATTGTCACTTTTTTCTATGACTAGACTGGTACACACAAACACACACAAATCACAGACTATTAAGAATACATAGTAGAAAAACCATTTTTAAATGTGCACATTGCAGAAACAGTGTTGATAAATGATTATTAATACTTTCATTTCACTTAAAATATTGTTCGCAATTATTTATAACATATTATAAAATTCCTTAATTAATTAAAGAATCCCTGAATATTTTGGTATACTGTATAATTATGTGCCTAGTAACTTTTTCCTTTCAATACTCAACTCTCTTGCTTAAGTGTATGTATATCACATTATTTTATTATTCCTCTCTAGGCAAATGTTAAGAATTGTTGTATAACAGAGGTAAGATTTTATGTTACTTGGAAAAAACAATTTAAACATGTTTAAGGGACTAACTAGCCACAACACAAATCCATTATTGCATGTTTTAGATGTTCTCTTTGCAGCCTTCTAAACACTGTAAATTGTACATGTTAGATAACCTTCATTGTCACTTTTTTCTATGACTAGACTGGTACACACAAACACACACAAATCACAGACTATTAATAATACATAGTAGAAAAAAAGTGTCTTGATAGTTAACAAGGTTTATAATATAATAATAGGATTAAAAGGATTCTTCCTTTTAAGTAGATATAATATTTGGAAGAAAAATAAGTTACAGGTGGTCCTAACTCCATAGGCTACTAGCAGTATCCAAACCGTTTTTCACATCGCCCGATTCCTAAAGCCGCACAGAAACGCTCAAAGCAAATTAAAACTAAATTAAAAATTATTATTATTATTTTAAACATTTTCCAAAGAAGGAGAGTGCGACGACTGCAAAGTTCGGAGCATCCTTATCCCGCATTAATCCATAGATTTTTTTCCTCAGTGCTCTACATTAGTGTTTCCCAACCTTGGCAACTTGCAGATATCTGGACTTCAACTCCCAGAATTCCCCAGCCAGCGAATGCTGGCTGGGGAATTCTGGGAGTTGAAGTCCCAATATCTTCAAGTTGCCAAGGTTGGGAAACACTGCTCTACATAATTGGCAAGATCCTAAACCTTACCTGGATCTAACTAGGGAGTGAATTCACGTGGAGCTCTCACCTTCGCTATACAGTAGTCCAATTTTTAACCCCACCTTTTTTCAAATGCTCTGTCGCACCTCTAATGCGCTGAGGAAATTGGGCGCCCATTGGAGGAGACTGCAAGGGAGGGGAAGATGGGCAGCCAGTCCTCAGCCAATAGTCTACAGGGATGCCATGGCTTTAGTTAGTGATCCTTTTTCAAACTTTGCCCTCTTCTTCCTTCCCGGAAAGTCCGAGGCTCTGTTATTGCGTTGTATCTACTACTTCACCAAAGACAACAACGTACCGGAAACCTTCAAGTACACGAAGCGCATCCTGGACGTTAACTGCCCCGGCAACTCCGAGGTAAAACAGAAAAACAAATAAAAACAAACCGGTCTGTCAAAGAGGAGGGAGGGTGTCAAAAAAATAATAATCCGCGGGAAGCCGGCTTACGAGGTTTCCGAATAATGCTTACGAACCGGGGACCCGCCCTTCCGATGAGACTGTTAAACAAGACTGAAACTTCTTGTTTAACAGCGATTGTCGCTTAGTTGCGACACAGTCCGATCTGCAAGCCTTGATCTCGCTGCCAGAAAGAAATACTTGGGGTAAGGACACAAGAGAACTTGATCCGCGGGTTTCAAAGCTGAATCCACTCCGGTTCGGCTTCCAGATAAGGTTTGCTATCTAAATCTAAACGAGGTCCGCAAATGCCGCAAATTACCAGGGCGGGGAGAAGGCTGTACCATCCTCTACATCAGTGTTTCCCAACTTGGAAACTTGAAGATATTTCGACTTCAAATGCTGGCTGGGGAATTCTGGGAGTTGAAGTCCAGATATCTTCAAGTTGCCAAGGTTGGGAAACACTGTTCTACATCAAAGGTCTTCAAACTTGGCAACTTTAAGACTTGTGGACTACAAGTCCCAGAATTCTCCAGCCAGGGACTTGAAGTCCAGAAGTCTTAAAGTTGCCAAGTTTGGGGATCCTTGCTCTACATGCTTGCTTTGAGGATTTGGAGGTGGGGGAGAGATAGGCATGGATCTTAGCAATGTCTTGATACTCGCTTATGTTGCCTGTGGAAGAGTAGGGCTCACTGCCTAGCAAATAATGCCTTGGGTCAAGGTGTAAAAATGCCTTGCCTCCCTTGAAGAGAGTCAAGCTCTCCAGATTCCTAAGAGGTCGGTCAGTAAGGGGCGTACATAAGCGCACTAGAGTGCCTTCCGTCCCCTCTCCTATAGTCTCTCCTGCGGTATATGTCATATACTGTATCTTCTCTACTATATCTCTACAAGCTTCATTGTGTATTGTGTATTGGACTAACTAACTAAATAAATAAACAAACAAACTAACTAACTAACTCTGTTACCATTGCAGAATTCGACTTGGACATTTTATATCAGAGAGGGGAAAGTTTTGACTACGTGTATAGCAACCAAGTCCTTAGTATGTTTCTACCGATATATCCAGTTAATGTGTAGTGTTGGTTAGAGAATTTAGAGGTTTTCTTAAGGCAGATAATCCATGTGAGGGTTAATGAGAGAAAGTTTAAAATATACACTGCTCAAAATAAATAAATAAAGGGAACATTCAAATAACACACCCTAGATCTGAAGGAATGAAATATCTCATTGAATACTTTATTTATTTGTTTGTTTGTTTTGTCCAATACACAATGAAGGTTATAGAGGATATATACGAGTAGAATGTATCAAAGAGAGTATAGAAGAGAAATATAGGAGTAAAATATAACGAGAGAATAGCAGAAAATATAAGAGATAAAAGAGATATAATAGATAGATGATAGATAGAAGAGAAGATATAGGAGATATAGGAGAGACTATAGGACAGGGGATGTAGGCAATGTGCTAACAACAACATGAAATTGATTGTCAGTCAGTGTTGCTTCCTAAGTGGACAGTTTGATTTCACAGAAGTTTGATTTACTTGGAGTTATATTCTGTTGTTTAAGTGTTCCCTTTATTTTTTTTGAGCAGTATACTTAAATAGGCAGCATCTGGCTTACTTTGTTAGGTCAAGCCTGGTTGGTACTAAGTTGGGAATAGCTTCCCCTCCCTAGAATTTCAGCCTTATAGGTTACAAAGAAGAGTTTGAAAAATCTGTCACAAAAATAGCAGAGGCAAATGACTTTTCTCTATGGGCAAAAAAGCTGTATGAATTTATTTGTATCCAGATTTTTTTTTTTTTACAAAGTTCAAGGCAGAAAACATATCCAATACACTTTTCTCCTCTTATTTTCCTCATAACAATAACCCTGTGAGGTGGGTTGAGCTGAGAGAGAATGACTGGTCCAAAGTTACCCAGCTGCCTTTCATGCCCTAGGCAGGATTTTGAATGCATGGTCTCACACTTTCTAGCCTGGTGTTTTAACCACTAGACCAGACCTGAGCATTTTATGGGCCACATCTGATGCTTTGGTTGTCACTGTGCTGTCTGTGTGATGTTAATCTGAAACTAGAAATCAAATATAAAGTGTACTGCATGCATGCAATGTATCGTATTTTTCAGAGTATATATTCAAAATACCGTATTTTTCAGAGTATAAGACGCACCATAGTTTTGGGGGAAGAAAATAGGGAAAAGAATCTGCTTACTCATTTGGCTACCGTCCTTAATTTGGTCAGCTTCAGCATATTATTTTGTCCCCTGGTTAAGGGCTTAAAAAAACCTTTATTCTGCTAGAGTAACAGTGGAGGAGCTTGCAAGCCAGTAAGAGCTGGGAACATCATTAGCACCTGGAAAGAAACAGCTGGAGCAAGTAGAGCAATGGGGAAAAAACCTGCAAAGACTTAAGGCTTGGAAAACATTCTTCTTCACAGAGAGTAGCAATGAAGAGCTTGCAAGTGGCAAGAGCTGGGAAAGTTGTTAGCACCTGGTTAAGGTTGGAAAGAAACTTATTAGGAGCAAGTTAGAGCAATGGAAAAAACCCTGCAAAGACTTAGGGCTTGGAAAACATTCTTCGCAGAGAGAAACAATGAAAGAGCCTGCAAGGTAAGAGCTGGGAAGATGGTTAGCAGTTAGATAGGGCTGAGAAAAAGCTACATTCACAGTTTAAGATGTATTCAAATTATCAGCCACTTTTAGGGAGAAAAAAGGTGTGTATTATACACCGAAAAATATGGTTTACCTTCCTCCCCACCCACCCCCAAAGAGGAGGGAAATGTTGGTGCGTCATACACCAAATAGAGCCATTTTTGGCCTCCCAAAGCCGCACCCATGTCCCAAAAATGGGCCTGTTTTTTTGCAAAAATGATGTGCAGAGGGTTTGGGAAGCCTGCAGAGTGCTCCTGGGGAAAGACATTTTTTTCTTTTAAAAAGGCCCATTTTTCGCAAATATTGGGGCATTTTTGCCTTCCCCTAGCCCTCAGAAGCACTCTGCAGGTCTCCCAAAACCTCTGCATATCCCTTTTTTTGCAAAGAGGGTTTGGGAGGCCTGCAGAGTGCTCCTGGGGGCTGTGAAATCTTAGTACCTCTTATAGTCCAAAAAATACGGTAACTGCATTGTTTTTATTTTGAAGGTGATTGCTATTTTTTTCAGTTTACTTATTTGTGTTCATGGGTGCATGCTGATGAAATTTTACAACCCTGTTAGTTTGACCCTCCACAACGCTCCCAGCTTCTCATGTGGCCCCTTGGGAAAATTAATGATCCACTCCAGCGCCTAGACCAAACTAAAGGGCCATGAAATCAAGAGCTGTGATAGGCAGTAGTTAGAATGTAGTATTGCAGGCTAATTCTGCCAACTGCCAGTAGTTCAATTCTCACCAGCTCAAGATTGAACCAGCCTTCCATCTTTCGGAGGTTGGTCCAATGAGGACCTAGATTATTGGAGGCAATATGCTGACTCTGTAAACTGCTTAGGCAGGACTGTTAAGCACTATGAATTGGTATGTAAGTCTAAGTGCTATTGCTATCCACAGTTAAGGTCAGCTGAAATTTAATAAAATTGTCAGAAAAGTTTCATGGATTCAGGAACAGAAGCATGTAAGGTTCACCTAACTGGCAAAATATTAATCAAATTTTCAGATCTATAGACTAAATCAAATTCATGACACAATTGTGTTAGTAATTCTTAATGGAATGAAGATATAGCAGCTTCATGTGAACAGACACAACTAGATTCAACTAAAAATAGATATATAGTAGTTTCTTTTTCCTGTTTTTAGAAAACACAGGGCTTATGTGACTCATGTAACTTGCAAGTCATACTTAGAAATATGTGATTTCTGACTCATAGGTTAATGGACCTCAGACTTATGGATGGACAAATTGTAACCATATACCAAGTAATTCAAACACAACTTATGTACTTCAGGAACTCATAGAAATGTGGAACTCCTATACATCATACAGAATCTTCAATTGGATCTAAATCGTTGCTGAACCATGTTTAAACAAATTTATATTTTTTTACAAAGTTTATTTTTAATGATATTAATTTATTTTGTATGAACCTTTTAACATACATGTATGTCCCAAAACCACCTAATACAATAAATACTTTGATTACCTGCTGTATAATTTAGAGTCTGCTGGTTTATTCATGGTGTTGCACAGCTCAGACAAACCCCGCATGGAACCTGGGGAATTCTCCTAGACATACAACTATTTGTTTAATGAGGGTTAGAGATTATGGTGGCATTGGAAAAAGTGGTTTATAATCCATCTTTGGTATACAGTGTTCCCTCGATTTTCATGGGGGATGCGTTCCGAGACCGCCTGCAAAAGTTGAATTTCCGCAAAGTAGAGATGCGGAAGTAAATACACCATTTTTGGCTATGGACGGTATCACAAGCCATCCTTAACACTTTAAACCCCTAAATTACCATTTCCCATTCCCTTAACAACCATTTACACCATTATTACTGGTACTCACCATTGAATAAGACACTTAGTGATCCTGATATTTATAAACATAATTATTTATTAACAATAATTATTTTTTGTTATTTATTTGCAAAATAAATAAGTTTGGCGATGACGTATGATGTCATCGGGCGGGAAAAACCATGGTATAGAAAAAAACCTGCAAAGTATTTTTAATTAATATTTTTTGAAAAACCGTGGTATAGGCTATTCACGAAGTTCAAACCCGCGAAAATTGGGGGAACACTGTATTGTACCAACAACAAGGTCACAATTTGAGCACTTGGCTCACATTTAAGACTGGTTGCAGTGTCTTGCAGCCAGCCACACAATCATAATTTCCAACTTTCACAGCTGTCTTCTGACAAGTAAAGTCAATGGGGAAAGCCACATTTGCTTTGTAACCTCATGATTCACTTAATAATCATGTGATCTGCTGAGCTATTGTGGTAAAAATTGTTCTGATTCACTGGATCCATTCATACAACGACTTGCTTAATAATCACATCATTTAGTGACCAAAATTTTGATCTCAATTTTGGACATAAGTTGAGAACAATCTGTACAGCAAATTTGTCTTAAAAAAAACATTTAGAGGAAAGTTGAGTAAGGAACGATACTATGGAGAGTTGCAAGAACTTGCCTAGTATGGATAATGCAGACAGGTTTTTTTCTCTCTTCTACATAATTGTAGAACTTGGGATTGTCCATTAAAACTAAATGCAGAAAGTTCCAGAGCAGTAGAATAAAATTATTCTTTCTTTTTGTTGTTCAACAGAATTTGTTGTTATTGAATGTAGTCATATCATATTAGCTTGCTCATATTCCATGCTGGATTTAGCATGGTCCAGAACACTCAGCCCAATAATTAGCTGGCCCATAGGCCACAGTCTGATGCAGTTCTACATTAATTAACATTGTGAATACGGTAATTCAAGAATAGAGATTAGGTAATACTGTTTGTCACATGGACTAAAAATACTGCTCAGAGAGTCCATATGAGGATCTGTGCCATATAGATGTCACGTTGCAAGAAGTCCTCGGTTTACTACTGTAAATTGTAATTGAGTCCAGATTTACCGTCATTGTGGTTGTAAATCGAGGTATGTGACAAGACCTGATTTTTGACTTTCTTTTGCAATGGTCATTAAGCTAATGCCAAGGTAATTAAGCAAATCAAGGTAATTAAGCAAATCAATTTTCCCCAATGGGCATTTTTGCAGGAAACCAAAAGTAAATAAATGGGCAGAAAAAGTTCGCAATCATGGTCATGTGACCATGGGATGCTGCAAACAATTGTAAAAGGGAGCCAGTCGCCAAAGATAAAAAATGCAATCATGTGATTTGAGGAACAGAGAGAAAGAAGCAACCATTGTAAGTGAATGATCACTGAATTCCTGGTTATAAGTTGAGGACTATCTATATATTTAGTTAAATTGAATTATATTTACTGTTTAGCTGACTATTCCTTTTAAAGAGATCCTTCAGGAGTTCTTCACAAAGGCTTTTTATAATTACAGTGGTCCCTCGATTTTCGCGGGTTCAAACTTCGCGAAACAGCTATATCACGGTTTTTCAAAAATATTAATTAAAAAATATTTTGTGGTTTTTTTCCCTATACCAGGGTTTTTCCCACCCAATGATGTCATACGTCATCGCCAAACTTTTGTCCGCCTTTAATAAATATTTTTTTAATAAACTTTAATAAATAAACATGGTGAGTAATAATCTGAATGGTTGCTAAGGGAATGAGAAATTGCAGTTTAGGGGGTTAAAGTGTTAAGGGAAGGCTTGGGATACTGTTCATAGCCAAAAATAGTGTATTTACTGCCGCATCTCTACTTCGCGGAAATTCGACTTTCGCGGGCGGTCTCGGAACGCATCCCCCGCGGAAATCGAGGGAACACTGTACACTGTTTCATTTACTGCAATTCAGCTTCCTAATAAAAGCATTCTTCAAGTCTAATATATGTATATATGTATAACAATATTACATTTGTAGTAAGCAAAGTTGTGTATGCATTAAAATAAATATTAAATTAAAAAGAGGTATGAGATAACAGAAGAAAATAGAGATGTTCACATTAAGCAGATATTTTATTTATTTATTTAATTTATTTATTAGATTTGTATGCCGCCCCTCTCCGAAGACTCGTGGTGGCTCACAACAGCTATTGTTTTCTTTTACAGACAAAACTAACTTCATTGTTTTGCAATGTATACTGGTGCAATATGAACATTACAACAGGCTGGAAGGAATTAGAGTGAGATATGCATATGTCATTAAAATGACTTGAAGGAGGTTAAGGATATTAAACAAAATATGCTCAAAATTTATTATAGCAGCAGACACAAACTTACTCCAATCCATGTTATGAAACGATCTCTTATTCTAGTGCTAGAAGTGTTAAGAAGTGCCAGAAGAAACACCTAGAGCAAGCATGGAGAGCCAGTAAGTCTTGAGTCCAACCAAATATGGGTAAGAGCCTATATTAAGACTTACCTTGTGACAATTGAGGCACCAAAGTCTGCACGTTACTGCCCTTATTGCATCGGCAGATTCTCGCCCAGGGTGTTTAGGGTGACCTGTTCCCTCCTGAATAAGGTGGAACTGGTGGAACCCTTGCGGGTAGAGCTGAGGAATTTGTTCAGTTTGTTGCAGATAAAGTTGCTCAAATTCAGAATGATCTGGACTCCAATTGGGCAATTCAGACCGAGGCAACAGGGTCAGGTCTTAGTTCCATCATTTGGGAAGAGTTTGACCTAATAACCCCTGAGGAAGTGGACAAGACCATGGGAGCTGTGAGTTCTTCCACCTGCCTACTGGACCCATGCCCCTCCTGGCTGGTCTCGGCCAGTCAGGAGGTCACACCTGGCTGGATCCAGGCATTGATTAACACTTCCTTGAGGGAGGGATCATTCACACAGACTTTGAAGGAGGTGGTTGTGTGACCTCTCTTCAAAAAACCGTCCCTGGATCCAGCTGAATTGAAGAACTATAGGCCAGTCTCCAACCTGCCCTTTTTGGGTAAGGTTGTTGAGAAGGTGGTGGCACTCCAGCTCTGGCAGTCCTTGGATGAAGCTGATTATCTGGACTCCTTTCAGTCTGGTTTCAGGACTGGTCACAGCACAGAAACCACTTTGGTCGCACTGATGGGTGATCTCTGGCGGGCCGGGGATAGGGGACACTCCTCTATCTTGGTGCTTCTCAACCTCTTAGCGACCTTTGATACCATTGACCATGCTATACTTCTGCAACGGCTGAAGGGATTGGGAGTGGGAAGCACCATTCTACAGTGGTTCTCCTATCTGTCCGGTCACTCGCAGTTGGTGTTAGTGGGGTGGCAGAGATCCACTCCTCCGCCTCTTCTTTGTGGGGTGCTGCAGGGGTCAGTTCTCTCCCCCCTACTATTTAACATCTACATGAAGCTGCTGGGTGAGATCATCCAACGGCATGGGGTATCATCAGCATGGTGATGATACCCAGTTATACATCTCCACCCCATGCCAATTCCGTCAAGCAGTGGATGTGATGTGACGGTGCCTGGAAGCTATAAGGGTCTGGATGGGGATCAACAGACTCAAGCTCAACCCAGACAAGACCAAGTGGCTGTGGGTATTTCCTCCTAAGGAAATAGTACAGCCTACTATTCAATCTGTCTGCCCATTGTGCTGGAGGGAGAAACATTGATCCCCTTAGATAGGGTCCGCAACTTGGGTGTCCTCCTGGACCCACAGCTGATTCTTGATCACCATCTCTCGGCTGTGGCCAGGGGGACCTTTGCCCAGGTACGCCCGGTGTACCAGCTACGGCCCTATTTGGACCAAGAGGCTCTGTGCACAGTCGCTCAGGCCCTCATCACCTCCCGTCTTGATTATTGCAACTCCTCCCTGATGTCCATACTGCCCCCAGCCTGCTGGTTTCCCATAAGGCCACAAAGACCTGGCTATTCTGGCAGGCCTGGGGACCCTAAATCAACAACTAACTTGACCAGTTGTATGAATCTGTATGAATGGCAAGTACGCATATTGTTGTGTTGTTCTACTATGAGTTTTAATTAGGGTTTTAGAACTTAGATTGTATTTTTTACTTCTTTTTATTGTTGTTTGTAATTTATATTGTTGTAAACCACCCTGACTCCTTCAAGATTGGGCGGTATAGAAGTATGAATGAATGAATGAATGAATGAATGAATGAATGAATGAATGAATGAATGAATGTATTTATGTGCTGATGTTTACACTAATTCTAATCCAGCAGAACAAGAGAAATTAACTGTAACTTTTGTTTGTTTGTTTGAGGGAGGGTGTCTAATGCCAGAAATTATTTTGTTAGTTTGGTTATTTTTTTCTTTTACAATATCAGGTAGCTGCACTGACACCATTCATACATACATATATACACACACATACATAGATACATAATATAGAAAATACATCTTACCATTTACATAAAAAGTCAGACAGCATACATGTGAAAATTTATTACACATAATAAATATTCCAGGTTATTATCTATTACTTTTAAGATAGATCATAAAATCCAACCAAGAATGTTGTTCCTATTTCTGAAATCTCATTACTTAATATCTAGTTGTTTCCTAATGTGGCAATTGAAAAGGCTTATTAAGCTAGAAAAATTTGATTTTATCTTTTTTGATTGCCTGCTCTGTAGAATCACTTTTCTGTGAGATGGGCAACTATACAAATTATGAATAAGTAAATAAATAATGAATAAATAAGATTGAGTATCACCATGATGATGTTCAGATATTCGTGAACTGGAAGAACCATGTTAACAAGGTTAGCCAATGAATGGGCATAGCAACTAAGTCAATCATTGGGAGCTAACCACTTCTGAGTCTGTGCAGAGAATTGAAACTGAAATCTTAAGGTTGGCATGGCTCAGTCCGCCTGGCTGTCTCTACACTCTGTGCTTGTCTGCTGCTGAAATGAAACTGTACTCTGCTATCTGTAAATGCTTGAAGAAGAATCTATATTGGTATTGTAAAATTTACTTCATCAATATTCTTGTATATAAAGAAGTTAATGAATCCATCTGAATCAGTCATTTTTGTGTGCTTCAAATTATTGACTTTTCTGCAACAAACTTTAATAGGTTATGGGCCCAGAGCATAGTTCCCTCTAAGTTGAGCAGTGAGCAATCGCTCACTTAAAAATCATCATCAACTCAGAGTTTTCCAAACTTGTCCAGAAGCCGAGAGGGAAAGAGTGAGAGGGAAGGAGAGAGAGAGGAAGAGAGAGAAACAGATAGAAAAAAGAGAGGAAGGAAAAGAGAAAGAAAAAGAATGGGAGTAAGGAAGAGAGAAAGAAAATCAAAATCTAGTTTGAAACTAACTCAACTATTTAAGTGGCATTTTGATATTGATAGAGTTGCCCTATTAGGAGCTTACTGTTATAGACACACAGTACAGTATTTTATTTTGAAATTCTCTGAGGCAAAACAGGGTGGGTTTTTTGTTTGTTTGTTTGTTTGTTTGTTTGTTTATCTATCCTATCTATCTATCTATCTATCTATCTATCTATCTATCTATCTATCTATCTATTATTTCTGTGCCGCCCAGTCCCGAAGGGACTGCCGCTCAGACACTATACTTTTCCGCCCACCCCCCCAAAAAATTAGAGGGAACACTGGCCCAGAGCACACAGAAAAACTGCATTGTAAATTAAGCAGAAGAGAGTGCCTGCCTTTAGAAAGAAACAATGTAGAGATTGCAGGATGGCTGCTGTTGAATTTAAGGAAAGCTCTGTGCCTCGTTTTGGACAGAAGAACTATATAATCTGGGCTGAAAAGATGGAATGTTTCCTGAAAGCTAAGGAGCTGTGGTATATGGTAGTAAATCCACCCCAGGTTTTTGCAGCTGGAGATCAGAAAAAGCATGATGAAGCTATGGCTTATATCATCTTATATCATTTCATTTCAGCAGAGCAGACAAGCACCGAGAGTAGAGGGTGGAGAGTGCAGACCGACCCATGCCCAGCCTTAAGTTTTCAGTTTCAATTCTTTGCACTGACTCAGAAGTGGTTAGCTCCCATTGACTGACCTTGTTACTATGGCCTCTCCCAGTTCATGAATATCTTAACACCTGCTAGACACATGACTACAGAACTGTCCTTGGACAACGCTGCTTTCTCAGCTAAGAATGGAGATGGGCGTCATTACTTAGAGTCGGACACAACTAGCCGACCCGAGTCTACGGAGAGGGGCGGCATACAAATTTAATAAATAATAATAATTTAATAAGTAACTGGACAGTAAAAACCATTAGCATATTGATAGTACTGAATCCACACCCATCACATTGCTTTTCACAATCCCTTTTTGCATTGTAATATTTCTTACCCTCCAATGGTAGCAGAGTACAAATAAGTTTGACGTAAGGAAAAAAAGCACATGGGTGAATATATTTTAGTTCTGGCAAAAGAGCTGGTCACCATTTGGGACCTTCTCTAGCTCCCTAGCTCAACTCAAGCAAAATCAATGGGGAGGGCAGCAGGGAAAGTCACAGGTTGCTCTAATAAGTTCCTGCAGTCTTCCAGCATTCATGTCTCACTGTGCTACACACACACACACACACACACACACTCACACACATCCCCTTCTCTGCCTTGCACTGTACTATCCACTTGTCTTTCTGTGCTTATGCCCTGCAACACCATTTACACATTCTCGCATTTCTATATTTGCACCATGCCTCAACCTTCACTTCCTCTGGCCTCCAACTTGTGGGCTACTTGAACTAAGCCTCCTCTACTCTCCTGCAACCTACACCCCCCCCCCACACACACACACTCCTTACCTTGGTCTCCCACTGTTTTTTCTTAATGACCTTCACTTCTTGGAGTTACAATGGCAACTTGGACCTCCAGGATTGTGATTGCTAAGTGATGTAGTCATGTGACATCAGAGTTTATAATTGTATCACTTAACAACAATCCCAGTTGTCAATGATTCTGTTAAACATTTTGTGTATCAAAATTGAGTAGTACAAAGTGGGAACTGTATATTGCTTCATGCTTCTGTGTACTACATTAGAGAATAGTTCTACCTATAGATACAGTAATCTACTTAATGACAATTGGGACCAGCAATGGCATCAATAAGTGATGGAGTTGATGGAGAGAGGGATGTGCATAAGTACACCTGCGTGCCTATTGTCCCTGTCCTAAGTTTCTATCTATCTATCTATCTATCTATCTATCTATCTATCTATCTATCTATCTAAAAATCCAATTAATTTAACTAATTGTTCTAAAAATCGTAATAAATTTAAAAATCACTTATTCCCATTTGAACAATAGGCATATCTACACTCGTTGGCCAGGGGCTAGAGTCTAATGGCCCAAGCCTGGCGGCATAGATGAGTCTTCAGACTCTTACAGAAGGCGAAGAGGGTGGGAGCAGTACGAATCTCTGGGGGCAGCTGATTCCAGAGGACCAGGGCCTCCACAGAGAAGGCTCTTCTCCTGGGCCCCGCCAAGCGACATTGTCTAGTTGACGGGACCTGGAGAAGCCCAACTCTGTGGGTACGGGGTGGAGATGTATAGATACTAATATCATGTACACTGCTCAAAAAAATTTAAGGAACACTTAAACAACACAATATAACTCCAAGTAAATCAAACTTCTGTGAAATCAAACTGTCCACTTAAGAAGCAACACTGATTGACAATCAATTTCACATGCTGTTGTGCACATTCAACTTTGTACAAAGTATTAAATGAGAATATTTCATTCATTCAGATCTAGGATGTGTTATTTGAGTGTTCCCTTTATTTTTTTGAGCAGTATATATAGTGTTATTTCTTTGTATACTATCAATACAGTATGTACTTAACAAAAATAAATAAAAAGTGAGACATCGTACAATCACAATAGCCTCACTCTGGCTACAGTTAAGCGATACATTATTTGAGTACAACTTGGGATTTTATTGCTGATATATGAATACAGTACAGTACTTAAGACTGAATTTGGTGGAGTTCGTTTTCAGAAAATTCTTTAATGGAGGCTGCTATACAAACGTGTGAAATAATTGCAATTATTAGCAATTATTATTAGTATTCTGCGTTTGCTCATTAATCCGTAGACCTGGGTTGCACGTTTATTCGGAATACAAACCCCTTAAAGCAGAGGTCCCCAAACTTGGCAACTTTTAAGACTTGTGGACTTCAACTCCCAGAATTCTCCAGCCAGCATAGTTGAAGTTGAAGTCCACAAGTCTTAAAGTTGCCAAGTTTGGGGACCTCTGCCTTAAAGACTACATGAAAGGAGTGCGCCTACAAACCAGAAAGAAAGCAAACCTGCCCGCTCCCACCATTTGGAAGAGGCGGACTACACACCAAGCGGAACTAGGGTGACCCTGAACCAAATCAGCGAAGGAAGCCGAGCCGCTTTTGTGTACGGAATTAGCTGAGAACGCGCCGGAAGTAGCCGGGAGCATTTTCGGAAGTCCTATTTTTTATTTTTTTTAAAGAAAAACGCGGTTGGAGAGGTTTGTTGGATGGTGTTGGAGATGTTGGCTGCCGCTACCGTTGAGTCGGAGGAGGCCGGCAGAAGCAGCGGGCTCTTTGCCGGCTTCCGCGTGCTCGGCCTCCACTGCAACCACCTGCCCCACGTGCTGCGCTACCACCGGCGCCACCGCGAGTTCTACCTGGCCACCGCGGTGGGGAAGAGTTTCCACACTTACAACGTGAGTTGCTTTGGCTCCTGTGCGGAGATTCAGCCTTTCTATCTTCCACTCCACGCGCGTCTGGCTCCCCCACTTTTCCCCCTGCCATGTAATTTCCGACAGAAAAACAGCTGAGACTGCTTTCACCTCTCCCGGGGCTGAGATGATAAAACCCTTTAGTTAGTTAGTTAGTTAGTTAGTTAGTTAGTTAGTTAGTTAGTTAGTTAGTTAGTTAGTTAGTTAGTTAGTTAGTTAGTTAGTCCAATATACAATGAAGGTTATAGAGGTTATATTCGAGTAAAATATATTAGAGAAAGAATAGAAGTGAAAAATTAGGAATAGAATATATCAATTAAAGAATAGAAGGCTATTATGAGAGTAGTATAAGAGGATTAGAATAGAATAATAGTAGATATGATATAGGAGAGAAAATAGGACGGGACCGGGCTAGTGCACTTATGCACGTCCCTTTGATTGATTTGATTGATTGATTGATTTTGCCAATACACAATGAGGGTTTTAGTGGGTATACACATACGGTAGTAAAATACATAATGAAGGTTATAGAGGATATACTCATAGTAAAATATATCTAAGAAGAGAAGATATAGGAATAAAACATATCAATGAAAGAATAGAACACTTATGCACGCCCCTTACTGACCTCTTAGGAATCTCGAAAGGTCAACCGTGGATAATCTAAGGGTAAAATGTTGGGGGTTTGGGGATGACACTTTGGAGTAATGAGTTCCACACTTCGACAACTCGGTTACTGAAGTCATATTTTTTACAGTCAAGTTTGGAGCCGTTAATATTAAGTTTAAATCTGTTGTGTGCTCTTGTGTTGTTGTGGTTGAAGCTGAAGTATTCGCCGATAGGCAGGACGTTGCAGCATATGATCTTGTGGGCAATACTTAGATCATGTTTAAGGCATCTTAGTTCTAAGCTTTCTAGGCCCAGGATTGAAAGTCTAGTCTTGTAGGGTATTCATTCATTCCTTCTATGCGAAGAAGAAGCGTTCTTTTTCCCATAAGGGCACCCAAACTACTTTATCAGGCAATTCATTCCAGGGCAAAGGTTTAAGGTTTAATTGGATTTGTACGCAGATTTAACTGGCACTCTTTAATGTTGTAAGCATTTTCCTTTGCTGGAATCCAGGCTGAAGCTGGAGGGGCAACCAAATCAAGGCTCTTGATTGATTGATTGATTGATTGATTGATTGATTGATTGGATTTATAGGCCGCCCCTCTGAATTACCCTAAGCTTCGTTTAAAACGAAGTGTGATAAATCTGTTTCCTATGAGAATGTCTGGAGTAGGGAAAAAGTCTTTAGTGCGTGAACATTTTAATTTAATTTAATTGATTTATAAGCCAGCCCAACTCCTGCCCGACTTTGGGCGGCGTACAACATTTTAAAACAATATAGTAACAGTTTAAAATCCTAAAATAAATCTTTCATATCCATGGTATATCCTAAAATAAATCTTTCATATCCATGGTATAGCTCAAGGGTAGGCAAACTTGGGTCTTCTATGACTTGTGGACTTCAACTCCCAGAATTCCTGTGCTAGCATGATAGGCTCAGGAATTCTGGGAGTTGAAGTCCACAAGTCATAGAAGACCCAAGTTTGCCTACCCCTGGTATAGCTTATCAGCCCAGGCCTGCTGGCAAAGCCACATTTTCACTGCCTTTTGGAAGGCCAGGAGGGTGGGGAATGTGCAGATCTCCGAGGGCTGTTGGTTCCAGAGAGCCGGAGCCACCACAGAGAAGGCCCTCCCATGTGACCCCCCACACACACAAAACCTGACATTGTCTAGCCGACGGGGTCCTGAGGAGGCCAAGCCTGTGGGCCCTGATCCGTCACTGGGAGTTGTGTGGCAGAAGGCAGTCCCGTAAATAATCTGACCCTAAGCCATATAGGGTAGGGTTGACCACCGTCATGTCTTCTGGCTCTGCCCATTTATTTGTCTTGGAGGAACAGCTAGGCTTGTATATGTGTCATATAATATATGTGTGTTTTAGAGGTGGTGATTCTTGGAGAATTCTAAGCAACAACATTTCATTTTAATGTATGCCAACTAGTGTTACACTTAAAGTGATAATAAAGTTAGCCTATACTTTTATGGTTTTTTGTATAAAGCAAGAACCACTTCTGCATCTAAGAAAGAATGTGTAAACTGCCCTGACTCACCACAGATGACCCCACCTCGTGCATTTAGGTGTTCTGAGCCATGTGGGGTTGGTCAAGATGCTTTGATTAACAACCGTGCAGATGGTTAATAAATCTGGAGCCTGTATCAGGATACTGTATTCATTGTTTATTTATTATTGCTAGGCACAGTAAAAAATAAACCCATGGGAGTTTCTACTTCATTTCCTGGCTAACCAATCTACTGAAAGGCTCAGAGACCAACAGATCCTAGCAGTGGCTTATTTCCATGATACACATGAGGATAATATCCTGACTTCAACTTGCCAGGGCCCAAGTTTGTACCATAAAATGAGCAGACAATTGCGCCCAGTCCTTCATGGCACTGTACCCGCATAATATTCATCTGTGATTCCCATCCGCCCATTCCCATTTAACAAACCATGCAATTCTGCAATCAAGACTTCTGGGATTGCCATTGGTAACAAATAGGATCACAGAATATCACACTTTCTGGCTGCATCACTTAGTGACTAAAAATTCAGATCCAATTACAATTGTAACCCGAATTTCCTCATTTTAGAGATCTTTTGGCATGGTTTATATTCTCCAGAACCAGTATGATATACACTGCTCAAAAAAATAAAGGGAACACTTAAACAACAGAATATATGGTAAATCCAAGTAAATCAAACTTCTGTGAAATCAAACTATCCATTTAGGAAGCAACACTTGAGTGACAATCAATTTCACATGCTATTGTGCAAATAGAATAGTTGTGCTAATGAAATATTCAATGAATATTTCATTCATTCAGATCTAGGATGTGTTTATTTATTTATTTATTCAATTTTTATGCCCCCCTTCTCCTTAGACTCAGGGCGGCTTACAACATGTTAGCAATAGCACTTATTAACAGAGCCAGCCTATTGCCCCCACAATCCGGGTCCTCATTTTACCCGCCTCGCAAGGATGGAAGGCTGAGTCAACCTTGAGCCGGTGATGAGATTTGAACCGCTGACCTTCAGATCTACAGTCAGCTTCAGTGGCCTGCAGTACAGCACTCTACCTGCTGCGCCACCCGGCTCCCTATTTGAGTGTTATTTGAGTGTTCCCTTTATTATTATTTTTTTAGCAGTATACGTTTTTATAAATGCAAGCAATTACAATGAGTGTTAATGATATTCTGCAATTCCAAACTTTAATTAGGATTCCAAACAACAAAACAACTTCGTGTTTCTTGTCCTTGGATCAAAATGAATTTGAACAAAAAAAAATAGAATCAGTAAATAAATTGCATGAATTCATTTAGAGATGGCATATCAAATATTAAAACACAAATTGCAGTGTGATTTATTGCCAGTTCTCCACCCCAAATGGAGATACTTCAGTGTTGTTTTTATTCTTTCTATAGTTTTAAATTAAAGTATCTTTATTAATTTTTCAGGTGAAGAAGTTGGGGATAGTTGCTGTTAGTAAGTATAATATACAAATGTGCTTAAATGTACAGCTTTAAAACATTTTCTCTCTAAAAAGTGCAAGTTGCTTTTAATACTACTATTAGATTGAAAAACCTCCACAAACCGTTACACAGAAGAAATCTTTCTGTAATCTAATTTAGGAGAATTTGTATTTAGTGTATAAGACATCAACATTTCCACCCTCATTTTGAGGGCAAAAAGGTGCATCTTATACTTCAAAAAATACGATAGCTATCTTCATATATTTATATAACTTTTAAATCTCACAATCAGTTCATTTTCAATTGTGGTGTATTTTCTATTATTGGCAATGCCAGACTTTCTTGAAAAGTTAGACTGCTGCCTTAAAAATTAAGATGGAGTTAATGGCACTGAAGACAATGAACCAAGTCAATATGTGTTAGATATACTGTTGTTCCACAGACTTTAACAAAATTAGTAAATGGGGTGCTCCTTATCCAGATAACTAATGTAACCCTTAGTAATTAAACTGTCTTAATTCTATGTGTAGTTTTATATGCCAGTATGTATATATCTCTGTGTGTGTGTGTGTGTATGTATGTATGTATGTATGCCACAATAACAATGTCTACAGATTGAAATTTTGAGAAAATCTTAATTACATCATTAAGTGTTTCCTGGTAATACTGTATGTACTTGAAAACAAATTATTTGCTTTGGATTCTTCTATGATTCTTTTAGGCAATGCCTTGCCACAAAATATTACCTGTTTGGCAGCCGATCGAATGCTGGTCTTTGCATCATGTGGTGCTCTTTTGTATGCTTTTGCTCGCAACAAAGAGGTTTGTACTGCTGTCAAATAATATGCAGTGATTTGTTCCTTAAACTAAATCTAATGAGTCT
Source organism: Erythrolamprus reginae (assembly GCF_031021105.1). Lineage (NCBI taxonomy): Eukaryota > Metazoa > Chordata > Lepidosauria > Squamata > Dipsadidae > Erythrolamprus > Erythrolamprus reginae. The sequence goes on along the minus strand of NC_091951.1, from coordinate 296,934,853 downwards.
AAAACCTCAATTTAGAGAAATTTTTATTTTATGAGATGTCAGCTGCAGTGAACAAAATGTGAGTCTAGATCAGTGATGGTGAACCTCTTTTGGTTCGCGTGCATGGGTGTGCTAGCATGTGTGCATGTGCCCACACCCCTTTCCAACCCCCCCCATGCATGCGCACGCACACAGCCTGCTGCCCCTGCGTATGTGCACAATCCCTCCCGTCCCCATGCATGCGCACAGGCCTCACTGAAATCTGAGACAGTGAAAAAATGGGCAAAGGGGCAAACCGGAAGTTTGGAAAAAGAGACTTCCGGTTTGCCCGTTGTGCTGTTTTTTGCACTCCGGAAAGTTTAGGGAAGCCTCCTGAAGTCTCGAACTGCAATAAACAGCTCAGCGGACAAACCGGTAATTCAGAAAATGTACTTTTGATTTGCTCATTGTGCTGGTTTTTTGCACTCTGAAACTTCCCTGAACCCTCTAGAGTGCAAAAAACAGCACAATGGGCAAACCGGAAGTGCGTTTTTCAAACTCCAGGGCTTTGCCCGGAGAGTGAACCGGCCTTCTCCAAGGCCGAAAATTAGCTAGCTAGTGCATGGATGCGCGCTGGAGCTGATGTAGGGCAATGTCTCACGTGCCCTCCGATATGGCTCTGTATGTCACCTGTGGCACATGTGCCATAGGTTCACCATCCCAGTCTAGATATTTTACCAAAAAATAGAATGAATTCATTATATCTGAAGTGATAGAAATCTTAAATGTATTTTATTTCATTTGCAAGCAGATGTAATTATATAAATGGTGTCATGCCATTTGCATCATTATATAAAAAAACATAAAAGCAGATTCAGTGGATATTCAGGAGTAATAGGAAAATGTGTCCCTCCCCAAATGATCTTTAATTTGAGAGTTTGCAATATTTATATTTAACATAGAGGTATTGAAAATATTTGAATTTATATTAATATGTGAAGAAATATACTGCAGGGTCAAATAAGGTACTTCAAAAAGGATGGAAGGCTGTTTATGCGCTATTAATTTGAGCTGAATTTATTTTAAAGTATAAGTAAATTCAGCTGAAATTAATAGCATATAATTAGTCCTCCATCCTTCTGAGGTGGGTAGAATGAGGACCAGGATTGTGGGGGCAATAGGCTGGCTCTGTTAAAAAGCGCTATTGCTAACATGTTGTAAGCCGCCCTGAGTCTAAGGAGAAGGGTGGCATTAAAAAAAATCAAATAAATAAATAAATATCTAAGAAAACTTCATTGAACTCTTGCTTTAAAACGATCAAATAGGCATTTAAACATTGTTTTTATGTCAAAGGTGATTTGAATATGTTAATAGAAATAACATAATTAATCCATTGAAGAACGATGTTTCCATGTAAGATTACAATATAATATTACACGTTGTGCCCCTTTGAAAAGAAAGGATGGAGGAAAGGTTCAAGAAAATTGTCAGCAATTTGGATAAGACAAATATTTATCAAAATATTTTGTACAAAAGAAGTAAGGATAGTACCAAACCCCCCCCCCCCGAGATTAGAAATGCCCCCACCCTTCCTGTCTTTCATAAACTACTTAAGACTCACTTATACCGCCAGGCATGGGGGAGTTGAGACACTTTCCCCCCAGGCTTTTTTATACTTTGTTTTATGTTTGGTATGAATGTTGCTGTTTGGTTTTTAAATAATGATAGGGTTTTATGTGTTTTTAATATTAGATTTGTTCCACTGTTATACTGTTTTTTATTGCTGTTGTGAGCCGCCCCGAGTCTTCGGAGAGGGGCGGCATACAAATCTAATAAATAAAATAAATAAATAAAATAAATAAATAAATAGATGCATATGAATAGAGTGGATATGTGATTAATTTAGGAGACTTAAGGACTAGCAATCAGATAAGTTTCACTGTGTTTGAAACTATTTCATTTTTTGTAGGGATTCACAACTATGCTTTCCTAGAAAAGGCATTCCTTTAAAAATACTATCCAAGTCTGATGGAGAGCTGAAGGATTTCAGTGGTCTCACATGAAGGCCAGAGCATCAGAAGAACATCTATTTTTTAAATGTTCAGTGTGATATCATAGAGATTTACAGCTAACAATTGAATAGAAGAATGCTGATTTGTCTCACTATATGACAATAGACTGCCAGCATAATCAAAGTGTGGTTTATTTTTGCTTAGGAAAGGAGTCTAAATTCATACTAGATTTATCTTTTGAACTCTGTAAAACTATTTAAATCAATAGAATTTAATTTTAATGTGAGATGTTTAATATATATATTTATATAATATATTTAACACATTCTTATTGTCCAAATAATCATTTTAGTGAAGTAACTGCAGTACTTTGAATTTTAGGTGGTTCACACTTACTCAGGTCACCGGACAGATATCCTTTTTATATTGCCATTTGGGGATCATGTTATCTCTGTAGATAATGAGAGCGTTCTTATTATTTGGGATGTGCAGTCAGAAGGTAAGATATAATAACTACTGGGGGAAAACTAAAAATGGATATTTGTAGTAGACATGGACTAATGCTGTTCTTTGTTCTGCAGAAGAATACTTGCAGCTGGATTTTGATAAGACTGTATTTAGGATTTCTGCAATCTTACACCCACATACTTACATGAATAAAATACTTCTTGGTAGTGAACAAGGACCTTTACAATTGTGGAATGTAAAATCCAAGTAAGAACTATTCTCTCTAGAGATTTAAATAATTTGTTAATACTCAGCTCTTACATTCTAAAATATGGAAATGAATCAGTACAGTGGTCTGGTGGAGTTAAGTGAAATTGAATAGTACTAGAAGCTAAACAAGATGATTCCTTACTATAACAAGGATGGGAGCATCTACTAGAAATTATAGGGGCATTGACAACCCCCCCCCCTAGAATTAAAAAACAAAATCCCCAGAGAAGGCTGCAGCAAATGCTTCCATGAAGCTATTGAAGAAACTAGGAATGTAGTTGCCAACACTCCTTCAATAAAATTTTAAAATGTCTTTATAAACAGAAGCTTAGAGGATATTTAATTTAAAAAAATCATACTAAAATGGTATAATATTCATACATTTTTATTTTGCTTCAGAGTAGCTGGGTTGTTTTCTTGATGTTATTTATCCTCTTATTTAGATAACAGAAAGACATAGTCTTGCAATTTATTTATTTATTTATTAGATTTGTTTGCCGCCCCTCTCCGTAGACTCGGGGCGGCTCACAGCAATAATAAACAATATATAACAAATCTAATAATTTAAGAGAAACACTAAAAACCCCATTATTAAAAGCAAACATACACACAAACATACCATACATAAACTGTATAGGCCCGGGGGAGATGTTTCAATTCCCCCATGCCTGACGGCAGAGGTGGGTTTTAAGGAGTTTACGAAAGGTGAGGAGGGTGGGGGCAGTTCTAATCTCTGTGGGGAGCTGGTTCCAGAGGGTCGGGGCCACCACAGAGAAGGCTATTCCCCTGGGTCCCGCCAAATGGCATTGTTTAGTTGATGGGACCCGGAGTTGCAGTTGCTGTAACAGATATATGGGATAAATATTTTTTCCTTAGCTCATCCTGAGAGAAGAGCTACCAGCTTTTCACCTTAAAAGGACACTTTCTTTGGAACTATTGGGATTTTTTTTAATTTCTTGCTCTCAGGCTCTAAGAAATGACAGGTAATTTCCCTCACTGCCACCTTTAAGCAACAAATATTTTGAAATAAATATCTTTAATCTTTAACTGGCTTCTAGCAACCCTTTTTTATCACAGGGCATCCTGGACAAGTGAAAATTAGATAGCTTGATTTTTTTTAAAAAAATGCATTATTTAAGCTTTTAGGAATATTTATTCATTAAATGTATATGTTGCCCATCTCAATATCAATCAACTCTTAATTTCTAATTTCCATCACAGAATTTATTGATGTTTCTTATTTTGTGCAGAATCAAGGGATAAAATGGGTATCAAGGTGAATGAAACCTATTTTAACCTTAAGCCCCATTCTCATCTCAGTCTGAAATCCCCTGACCACTTTGATAGTATTACAGGCCAGGCCCATTCAGATGCATATTTTTAAAGGGCAAACTCAACAATCAACCCTCTCATTTCAGTGGATTAAAGAAACATGTTTTTAAAAATATTTCCTATCCTGTCATGCAATATGTGGTATAATCTGTCTTTAATGTGACTGGTTAAAAAAAAATTCTAATTCTGTAAACAATTTACTTTTGTTTCTTCTATTTTTACATAACAATTGTTATTCTGAAATAGGTAGCTCACTTTCTTAAAAAAAATTAATACCAATTTTTTATTTCCCTTCTAAGTAAAGGTAAAACTTAGGTACTTTGGTAATCCCTAGATTGTTAAAAGTTTCAGGACTATCTTTTTTTCATTTTTGGTTAGTGTGCTTTCACAATAAACATTTTTTGATTTAACTAAAAAAAAAGAATAAAGTTGGCAACACTGCAAGGGAAATGGACCCAGCCTGAGTAATTTCCAAGATGCAATGATGAAATAATCTAAGAGAGGTTTTATGAGGAGTGGGAAAATGAAATTTGTTGAGAAGAGTAAAAATGCAATTCTTTGATTGTATGAACACACACCCCAGGAAATGTGTCTTGGTAGTAATTTAAATGGAAGGCAATTTCATTTCACATGATTAAATATTTGTGGGGTATAGATTGTATTACTTTTCATCCTCTGGTGTTTGTAAACTGAGTAAAAATATCCTTTACTTTAAATTAGTTTGGATAGGATTTTGAGTATTTTTGGTCATTGAGTAATTCTTAATCATTTCTGTTCTTCAGCAAACTTTTATATACATTTTCAGGATGGGGTGCAGGAGTGACAGTCCTTGAACAGGTAATTTATGAGTTATGGTCTTATAAGAATTATTTAACTGTTATGTTACATTCTGTTCATTGATAGTATTTTGGAATGCTTTAGAAACTGTTGGCTTGGTCAGCTCTATTCCACCAAGTCTTTCTCCAAATAACACACAAACATTTAAAAGCCTCAATTTTTCTGTATAATTTGCAGGGATGTCCATTACAACTGAATGTCAGTGAGAATTTACATGTACTTAATTTGTGTACATTTATTTTATGTGCGTAATTAATTGGTATAATGGATGTATTTTTATAATTTTTATAGCCTGACATAAATAATGTTAGTTGTCTTGGTGCTTTGAAAACATTGAGCCTTTCCTTTATTTTAGAAATGAACTCCAAATAAAAATGTGTTAATTTATAAAACTTATCAATAAAGAGGGGTCATAAATTCCAGGTATTACTACAGCCTCTGCAAAATTCTGACTGTTTGAAATAAATAAATTACAGCTTGTACGTGTACTTTAGTTTTGCAAAATTGTGACTCAGTTTACCCTCAAAAATAATAATTGAAGGGAATTTTGTTTTTAAATAAAAAGTGTATGCCAATGAAAATGTGTATAGTAAATTAAATCTATGTCAGAAATCTAATTTCTGAACATAAATTCAAGTATAATAACTTGAGGACAACTTGTATTTGAATAATAGGATTATAGGATTTGGAATGGCATTATTAAGTTGGTATCCAAAAATTAAATAAAATATTGTATTCATTATTATAATGTATAGACAATTAGCAGAAGTATTCTGTGAAACCTGATATTCTGATAATAAAACATTTATTTGGAAAATAAAGGTAGTTATTCCAAGTAGCATGCAGATAGGATTCCTGTGTAAAACTTTAGTTAATTGTAGTTAATTTTCTTTAACTTGGTGCCTCTATTTTTGCTTGGCAGTAGTTCTCATATAATTTCCTATGTATGTATCTATGTATTTATGTATGTATGTGAAACATAATCCAACATAAAAACACAAGACCACTTTTGGATCAGGTCATGGCCTATCTAGTCCAAATTGTCTGGCACATAGTGGCTTATTGTGTGCATTTTGAAAACTCACCTGTCCTGGCAAGAAATAACTCCTGCAGTTTTAACTTTCCAATGGCCAAACATTTGCTATGATTTAGTTGCTGTCAGTATTAGTAGCTGATGTTAGCTGACTTCTGTGTTGTTGTCTTTTAACCATCCAAAATGACTGTCATTACTGTATACAACACTGTTTCATATGCTTCTCTTAGCAATAGTAGATAAGTTTCTTCTTGATAGTTTACATAAGACTTGTTTTATGATAGGATTTCTTTAGAACTAAACCTCATTCTATTTTTTGTAAACATTTATGTACATGAGCATGTTTATTTAAAAAAAAAACCATAGAGCAATATAGCCATAGAATAGAATAGCCATAGAAAAGACTGGAGAAGTCAACAGGTCTAGGAAAGAATTCTACTAGAATCATACTTCCTGGAGACCGCTTCTGAACGTCTTGCTTGAAGTGGAAAAGAATGAAACTTTGATTAGCGGTTTTAACAAGTAGATTGATAGGTATTTACAGAAATGGCTGGTTCATATTATTATGAAAAAGCAAAAAATTGTGATTTGACACTAGTGCCTTATTTTACTGTAACAGAGTACAGTATGACGGAAGTCAATACTTTTTTTTCTTTTTTTAATCTTTCCTCATTTCTCTTCCCCACTTTTCCTCCCCACTGTTTTTCTATTTACTTTTGTATTTTATAACATTTTGTAACTCAATAAAAATGTTAAATTGGAATCATACTTCCAATGCTTTCAACACGGTATTTATATAATAACTGTATTTCAAAATAAAAAATGTCTTACGCATTCTAATTTTCTTTGCAGGCACCAGCAGTGGATGTCATTGCAATTGGGCTTGTGACTGGGCATATAATAGTGCATAATATTAAGTTTGATGAAACACTGATGAAATTCCAACAGGATTGGGGGCCCATAACTGCAATATCATTTCGTATAGGTAAATTTCAGGCTTTATTAAATAATAATAAGAGGAATTGCAAAAAGTTCAAGGAATGTCTCCCATGTTATGAATTAAAAACACAAACCGAAGACATTATTATTATTATTATTATTATTATTATTATTATTTATTATTATTATTATTATTATTATTAATTAGATTTGTATGCCGCCCCTCTCCGAAGACTCAGGGTGGCTCACAACAGCAACAAAAACAATATAACAGTGGAACAAATCTAATATTAAAGACATATAAAACCCTATCATTATTTTAAAAAACCAAACAGCAACATTCATACCAAACATAAAACAAAGTATAAAAAAGCCTGGGGAAAAGGTGTCTCAACTCCCCCATGCCTGGTGGTATAAGGGCTTTAAAGGTCATGACCAACACTTTCATGTTTGTTTGCTAGCGTAATAACTCTTATGCTTCTAATTTTCCTCTTTTTTGTTGTTGGCTTTGTATGCTCACTTTGACTCCTGCAAGAAATAGTCCCTGCAGGTTTTTATCAGATTTCTTAGGCTTGAGAGAAAATAGCTGGCTCAAGATCATTTAGTTGGCTTCATGCCTAAAGTAGGATTAGAACCCACAGCCTTCCTGTTTCAAACCCTGGGCCTTAACCATTATATCAAACTGACTCTCAGCCCTAGAGTACTGTAATTTTGTGAATTTTAATATACAGTAGTCCCTCGCTATACCGCGCTTCACCTACTGCGGCTTCACTTCATCGCGGGTTTCTGAGGAAGTCGATCGGCAGATTTAAACAGCCCACCGAACTCGAGCGGCAGGTTTAAAAAAAAAAATCTAAAATTGTAAATACTGTATTTAAATACTGTATCTAAAATAAATACTGTGTGGGAAGGGTTTATAAACACTTAAAACAATGAAAACTTATCAAAAAATTACAATATAAATACTTAAATAAGTACTATTAGTCAATAAATTCCCCATCGCGGATTTCACCTATCGCGGCCAGGTCTGGAACGTAACACCAGCGATAGGTGAGGGACTACTGTAACTGTTTAAAACATGTTTTAAAGCTCCTTGACTTTCTTCTCCAATGTTTCCTCACCCATACACACACACCTTTTTCCCCCCCTCAGATGGGCATACAGTTCTGGCTGCTGGAAGTCCTGTTGGGCATATTGGGTTATGGGACCTGGAGGAAAAGAAGCTCCTGGGCCAGATGCGAGATGCGCATTCTACAGCAATTGCGGGTATGTCATTCGTCCAAGGAGAGCCACTTCTCATTACTAATGGTGCAGATAATGCCATAAGGGTAAGTTGTGTTGGTTTACATAATCTTTCTCCCCAAAGGTTTATGCATTTAATCTAGAATTAATGTTTATTTTGTTCTTGGAAACAAACATGTTTTATATTTTTCAGTTACGTAACACTGTCTCCAGAATAGGAGCATTGTTTAAAAGCTATTTAAAATGCTAATAATTATGATGACGGTGATGGGCTTCTTTGTCAATAATTTTTGCAGTTGAATCTTGTGAACTGAGAAATAGGTGAAATTATGTAAAGCATTAAATGAACTAAAAGCAGACCATACTGATTGCTAGTGTATTGGACACTGCTCAAGACACATTAAATTATATAAGTTGCCTCTACTCACAGAAATGAAAATTTGATCAGGGACCCTATTCAGATTCTCAAAAGGTTACCTGTTTCCCTTCTGCCTGAATCTTTTATTAGGAATTCTCAGCTTTGCATGATTTCTTTTATTAATAATATGAGAAATCACCAAAAGCAAAACATATTTGCTTTTGTACGAAAATTATGAAGGTTTTTTTTAACCTTTTGAGGTTTATAAACGAACAGGTGCAGGGATTTTGTGTATGCATCCTTTATGTTTTATTTGAAAGAAGGAAACTACCAATAGATAATTTTTAGTGACAGATTTGGAAGAAATTTCCAAGCTTGGATATTTTGAGAAGATAAATCTCTCAGATAGAGGAAAGGTCTCTAAAAGAATTTTTAAAAGTTGTAGCTGTCCCTGCACTTTTGTGGGCATGCTATGTACAGATTATTCTCATTTTATGGCCAATGACCTTATGAAACCCCCCCCCCCAGGTATTTACAAGCCAGTTCTGAAGTTTCAACAGCCCTCCCCCATCAAATGACATAATTTTAAACACTCCACAACTAGCCCCCATTTACAGCCATTTTTAATGTCCTATGGTCATATGACCATGATTTAAGTCCTGGCCCAAAACCAGCTTTTACTTCCAGCTTTCAGCAAAATGCCACAGTGAACATACATTTGCTTAACAACCACCGCATAAAAGGTTGCAAAAATCAGATCGTCACCCAGGTGACCCTCCTTACAAACATCCCAACATATGACTGTAATGGGCAGATTCTATCATGCTTGACGCTATCAAGTCAAGCATGACCTGTACAAATAATTCCACAGAAGTGCTAAGGGAATCACAGAATTTTAAAGGATTATGTGCACAGCAGGCTTCAAAATTGGGTGGCAAGATTTGCTGTTCTTCCTTTTTCCTCAAGTGTGTTTAATTAGTATATAAAAACAACATCCAGCATGGAATGAAAGGCATCGCAATTATGTACTGCATGGAACCTCCGCGATCTAAGGCAATTGCAGTGGTAAAGTTAGCTATCATTACCAACTATACTCCTTGATTTCCTGAAGCTGTGAGCCTGCTGACTATAAATTGCAAACAGGCATTATCTTTGTCAGTAAAGTATACCTTGTATTCAGTTGTGCCAGATTGCCAGAATGATAAACAGTCTTTACACTGCATATAATACTCCACTGCTTATCGTGTCAGACAATCTGAAAGACATTTCTCTGTGAAGTATTGTGATTTTATTTCTAAGTAGCAAACAGTCTAAATGAAAAACCACAATCTAAAGCTTTAACTTATTTCCAGTAGCGAGCTTGGGGTGGGATTAATTTTTGAAAGCAGAAGATTACCTGCATCTGAATTGGCCCCTGAATAAAACAAAATAAAACCTCATAAAATTTAAGGTTCACAATGTTCCCAAGTTGATTCAAATGCCTTTACGTTTTGCAATGTAATGGAATGTTTGGGAGACAAGGGGGGGAGAGCTCCAGGAAACAATTCAGACAATTGAGGCAGGAGCATGCAATGAATTAAGGATCGGAGGGAGGACCTGCCTTAATTGTTTGAGTGGTTAAAAGTGGCAGCAGACAGTTTGTGCCTTCAGACTCACAAGATACTGTTAATGTAACCTTAAAATAAAGTAGACTTAGCTCTTTTAGGCATGATTTATGTCTGGTTTACCTGAGAAAACTACATGCAATAAGGTGTTTGTGTATATACATGCACACAGAATTACACATCAGAATTTCTTTTCAGGCTTTAAATACTAAACCAGGCAGCCTAGTATAGTTGACTCATTAAAAGTCCTATTCTGTCAAATTTTATATAATTTCATTATTCCTCCTGAAGTTATGCAAGATACAGTGTTCCCTCGATTTTCATGGGGGATGCGTTCTGAGGCCGCCCGTGAAAGTTGAATTTCCGCGAAATAGAGATGCGGAAGTAAATACACTATTTTTGGCTATGAACAGTATCACAAGCCTTCCCTTAACACTTTAAACCCCTAAATTGCAATTTCCCATTCCCTTAGCAACCATTTAGATCATTACTCACCATGTTTCTTTATTAAAGTTTATTAAAAAAATATTTATTAAAAGTGGACAAAAGTTTGGTGATGATATATGACGTTATCGGGCAAGAAAAACCCTGGTATAGGGGGGGAAACCGCAAAGTATTTTTTAAATAATATTTTTGAAAAACCGTGTTATAGACTTTTCGCGAAGTTCGAACCCGCGAAAATCAAGGGAACACTGTACTAGTATTCTCACACAAAATCTAGAAGATTTTAACTTTTTTCCCCTTCAGTGCCCTATTTTTTTAAAAAATGGGATGTTAGAGATGCCGTCAAAGTTACACAACAGTGCAACCCCTTGCATAAGTTATATCCAGTTAATGTTCATATTGGCTAATGGCTTATTTCAATTAAAACATTGAAAAAGGTTAATTCTTTTTGTATAAATAGATTGAATGTAATGTTATTTTTTTATCCAAATAACAAGAAAAATTGTTCATCCCAAAAGAAATCTCATATATAAAATTCATTAGTACTTTATAATGATTTTAACATTATGGAGACCTGATGTTATACTTTGCATAGGAAAGCTTTTATTTTAGTTTGTTGCTTACTGTTTGTTTGTTTGTTTGTTTGTTTGTTTGTTTGTTTGTTTAATAGATATGGATCTTTGATGGCCCTGGAGGAAGTGGTAGACTGCTAAGATGTCGAATGGGACATAGTGCACCTCCAACAAAAATCCGACACCATGGGCAAAATGGGCAGCAGATTCTTAGTGCTAGTAAGAGTTCCATTTTCTGTTGAAGTAACTATACTGTACTGTATTTTTCAGAGTATAAGACAAACTTTTTTCCTTCCTAAAAGAGGCTGAAAATTTGGGTGCCTCTTATACTTTGAATGTAGCCCTGCCTACCCACCAGCCCCTAACTTTCGGTTTCACACGTCCTCTTCCTGGCTGCAGAGATTTGCCACCAACAATGGCTTGCGTTTTTGAGCATTTTCAACTTCCAAACGCTTGATACGCAGTGCCCAAAATTGCTACTCTGAACAGCTCCTGCCTTCTCTTACCCTGTCCATGTTTGCCTGCTTTAGTCACTGGAGCTGCCTCTGTACTTTTGAAGCTGTTTTTCAACCCCAACTTCAGCTAAGTGAACTTCCATGTTTTGCCTGCTTTTTTAATTGCTGCTCCCTCCAACAATCAATTGTGCTTTAGAAGTACAGCCCCAACTTTAAAACCAGCAAGCAAACTAATGTGCTGAAGCTGACCAAGCTAAGGACTAGCCAGGTGTATACCTGGTAGACAGAATTCCCCCCCTCCCTATTTTCGTCCCCCCCCCCCAACTAAGATGCTTCTTATACTCTGAAAATATCTAGTCCTTGCTTAATTAATATTTGGCAACCATTGAAAGTTATGATGATTCTGAGCAAATGATCCAGATAGTCCATGACTTAGAACTCACAATTGAGCCCAAAATTTATGTTTGTTTGTTTATTGGATTTATATGCTGCCCCTCTCCGAGGACTCGGGGCAGCTTACAACATATAAAGAAATGATATAGCATCCTAAATCCAATTAATTTAAATTAATAATCTAAAAAAATCTAAAACCAATTAAAACTCTCATTCCCATTCAGTCAACTAGCTCATAATACATTCATCAGCCAGGAGTGTCTAATAACCCCAAGCTTGGCGGCATAAATGAGTCTTCAGATTCTTACGGAAGGTGAGGGTGAGGATAGTATGAATCTCTGGGGGCAGCTGATTCCAGAGGGCCGGGCCCCCCACAGAGAAGGCTCTTTCCCTAAGTCCCGCCAAACGACATTGTCTAGTTGACAGAACCTGGAGAAGGCCGACTCTGTGGGACCCAACCAGTCGTTGGGACTCATGCGGCAGAAGGCACAAGTATTCTGGTCCAATGCAATGTAGGGCCTTATAGGTCATAACCAACACTTTGAATTGTGTCTGGAAACCAATTGACAGCCAGTGCAGTCCGCAAAGTGTTAAGTTAGTAACACAGTTGTTAAGTGAAGCTGGCTTCCCCATTAACTTTGCTGGTCAGAAGGTCACAAAATATGATCACAGGACCCTAGGACACTACAACACTGTTCATAAATATGAACCAGTTGCCAAGCCTCCAGATTTTGAACATGTGACCATGAAGATGCTGCAACAATGTAAGTGAAAAATTGTCGTAAGTAAATTTTTTCAGCGCTGCTATAACTTCAAATGGTCACTAAACAATTGGTTGTAAGTTGAAGACTGTCTGATTTCAAGGACTACAACCAGGGTCATTGCAGTTCCCCCATGATCATGCAGTCAAAATTCATGGACTTAGCAGCCCCCTACATTTATGACCACAGCATGCGCTTCAATCCCACCCCCATCTTTTCCCTTTTGGATACTGACCACTCAAATGCTCTAGTTGCCAGCCGCACCTGCAGCCCCTCCACTATCTCAATTACCTTCACTGTCTTCCTCCTTCAGCTGTTGATGAAGCACACCCAGACCTACCTTTTCAGGAGGCAACTGCTGGCTGGAACTGCCTTAATTGCAGGAGGAAGAAGATAGCAAAGGCAGCTCAAAATGGTGGATAGTAAGGTAGCAAGGGCATTAGAATGCTGGGGATCCAAAAAGGCAGAGATGGACATGGACGATAGGCAGATGGGTCAAGTCATGAAATGCAAGAGGTCCTCTCTCAACAACAGTGCAGTCCTAACCTAATACCTGCAACCAAGACTTCTAGAACTGCTTTCGCAATTTACTCAACACCCACCTGTATCGCCAGGCATGGGAGAACTAAGACATCTCCCCCAGGCTTTTTATATTTCATGTTTGGTATGTATGTGCTGTATGGTATGTGCTGTATAGCCGCCCCGAGTTTTCGGAGAGGGGCGGCATATACTGTAAATCCAATAAATTGAATTGAATTGAATTGAATGGTTTTTAATTGTTGGGGTTTTTATATATTTTTTATTATTAGATTTGTCCCATTGTTACACTGTTTCTTATTACTGTTGTGAGCCGCCCCGAGTCTTCGGAGAGGGGCGGCATACAAATCTAATAAATAATAATAATAATAATAATAATAATAATAATAATAATAATAATAATAATAATATCGCTAACCTGCTTCACTTAGCAACAGAGCTTCTGGACCCAGTTAGGGTTCTTAAGCAAGGACTACCTGTAACAGTGTTATTGATAAAGTGGCATGATTTTGCCGTTATATGGTATGTTTACTATATCAAGTGTCCCGTATTAAAAGTTTAGTTTTAAACGAGTTTGCTAAATTTGTTTTCACTGTGCCTCTGATGCAAGTTCAGCTTGAGTGTACGGTATCTTGACATTTTCATTCTTTCAACACTTTTTAAAAGTAATAAGCATTTTGGAATCGATTCTCCTGGAATATTTGGTTTTGTAAATTTCCTAACATAGCTTTGAAGTAACTGTAAAAGGTATTGGGTAACCAAGCATATTTGTACTTGTAAATGCCAAATTTTATTTAATGGCTTACATAAAGGCTTGCATGTCATAGATGAATGAAAATGCGTAAAATAAACATTTACCCAGGAAATACTTTCATTCTCTTATATTTTACTATAGGTCAAGATGGTACTTTACAATCATTTTCCACAGTGCACGACAGGTTCAATAAAAGTTTAGGACGTGGTGAGTGTCACAGTAAAAACAAAATACAGTACAGAAAAGGTTTGTTAGTTCAGGTGAAGTGGTAAATATGAAAAAAATAACCTTGCCACCCTCACACATCATGACTGCAGAACCAACAGAGAAATAAGATTAGCTTGGATAGGAGAACTTTTTAATTAAAAGCATGTCTTCTTTGTATTTGAAAATATTCATTTTTATCTGCATCATCTGTTCTAATAGAAAATAAATGGAATTGGATTATTTTCTAGGAGGAACTTGCAATTTTCATTGATTTGAGGACCTCAGTAGTTGGGGGGTTTTGTCTTTTTTTCCTTTGCATTATTTTGCATGCCGCATTGCAAAATAGGCAAGACTATGGCCAAGTAGTTTTTGTTTATTTCTTAGGTGCAGTTAAGTGTTTTAGGTTTGAATTTATTATGTTAAGTTTTTGTAATACTCATATCACCCAATTTGCCCATTCAATTTCTTAAAAAAGAAACAAAAATGTAAAGAAAAAACCCAAATTATAGCTGTATCCTTAAGCAGCTTTGAGGCCTATGGGTAGGAAGCTAGGCCACACCTTTTATATCTCTTTTGAACACATAGCAATCAGAAGTCTTCCATAGATATGAATATTCAAACTTTCTATTACATTGCATACATAGCTGTTTCGTTTATCATGTTTCAAGGTTCGATAAATAAGAAGAAATCAAAACGGAAAGGACTTCGTAATGACACAATGGCACTTCCTCCTATTACAACATTTGCAGCAGGTATGCTTAATTTGAATGAATAAAATTATACCCATCACATCAAATACTTTTTAAAAAATTCATAAGAATTTTATAAATATTCTTCATGATTAGAATTGCTAGCACTGTTTTACCTAGTTGAACTAAGGTAATTTATGTTTTTCACTACCAATAATGAGAGTAGTTTGGCACAGTGGTTAAGGCATCGGGCTGCAACCCAGAAGATTTTGAATTCTAGCCCCACTTGAAACCAAAGCCAGCCTAGTAACCTTGGCTAGTCACTTTTTCTCAGCTCTAGAAAAGAGGCAATAAGAAAACAATTTTTCCCCAAGAAAATTACAGAGACTTGTCCAAGAAGTCGCTAAGAATTGGATGTAATTGAATGGAAGAAAAAAAAATCCAACAATGGTATAGAAAATTGAAATTCTCACGCTTCTTATTCTTGAATACGATTTGTCCTCCCTGTTGATCCAACCTATAGCATTCTCATTGTGTTGGAAAGCATCATTTTGTAGATCACTTAATCCACACCTGCACAAAATATGGCTCATGTGCCGCACACAGTCCATGGATCATCCTTCTACAGGCCAACTATGTTTTTAAAATAATTCCAGCTCTGCCCCGAAAGTCACACTGAGCGCCTCCAAGCTGCACTGCTCCACCGACTCTTAATAGCTGCTTGGTACACCATATATTCTTTTGCAGCCTGGTGTGATTTTTAATTTATCAGTGTAGTTATTTTCCCTTTACAGTATATGTTGTGTCCGTAGGAACCCAACATCACAGCATTTCTAACAGATGGCTGCTCAGCCTCTATTTAAACACTTTTAGCAAATGAAACACCATCACTTCCAAGGCAATCTGTTCCATTGGTGAAAAACCTAACCATTAAGGGTGGGGTTTTTTTAACCATATATCTGTTCTAAATCTATTTTCTTGAAATTTAAACCTTTTCTTGACTACTATTTTGGAACTACTGCCGTGTTATCTTTCTGAAATCCCTCTAAGCACTTGAAGACAACAGTTGTGACTCCTTACAGTCTTGTCTTTTCGCTAAACATATCCAACACTTCCAACCAATCTACAAGTTTTGCTTTTGTTATCATCCTGCTTTGGATAGGCTATCGTTTGTCAGATGTCAAATGCATGCCCAGAATTGGACACAGTATTCTAAATTTGAGAATCTAGAACAGAGAACTGCAGTTTATCCTGATTTGGCATTGTATTTCTGTTGTTGCATTTAGATGTTTTCCCCCTTTCAACTGCCTACTGCTGTTGGTTCAACTTGCATTTCATCAAGTTACCCGGATCATTTTGAAATGTAATGCAGTATGTGATTTCCATCCCCCGAATCCTATGCTCACCCCTCACATGTTTTTTTCTTTATCCAGAGTTTTCATTCATAGCATTTTGAAGTTGGAAAGAATCAGTCATAAGCCATAGCAAAGATATATGAGGCCTTAATCAGGTGGTGCAGTGGTTAGAATGCAGCATTGCAGGCTAACTCTAACTCTAGCCACTACTTGACAGGGCTCAAAGTTGACTCAGCCTTCCACCCTTTCAAGATTGATAAAACATGGATCCAAATTGTTGGAGTCAGCATGCTGACACTGTAAACTGCCCAGAGAGTGCTGTAAAGCACCATGGGGCCATATATAAGTGCCCTTGCTGTAGGTACTGTATTAATCCTGACAAAAACATATGTTTGAGATTCCCTCAAGGAATAATGTCTACCTGAAGGAAAGCTACTGGTTTTCCTCTAGATGTTGACCTCTAAAGAGAAAAGCAGTAAGAAAACACTTCACTGGCTTACTTCAGTTGTTTAAGACATTATGTTGTTTGATATGTAAGACAATTATATAGTAAATGCTATTTTCGCTATAAGGATAAATGCTTTGAAATGATCTTCACAGGCCCCAGACTGAGTATTACTGAAAATCCATGAGTAGTTCCCAAATAGCACTACATGCAAATAGAATTTCAAGTATTTCTGAGCTACAAGGAAGAGGGGAAAATTTCAAAAGAAAGAACTGAGATTTTTGTCAACTCTTGTCTATTTCACTTAAAATATAAAATTTGAAGAAGGGTATCTAAACTTTAACATACAAGTAATTGGTGAGAATGCTGCATAAAGCTTCCGACTCAGCAGTGTGTTTATTCTAGATTAATATATTTGTTACTCTTGCTTTACTATCACAAGAAAAGTGTGCTTGAACATATGAAACATGCTATAAGTAAATGTACTATAACAATTTCAAGTGCATCATTTGGAATGTGACATACTGTAGTCCAATTGGTTTAACATTTGTATTACATTGCATTGCAGAGGTGGCCCGTCAAAATGACTGGGATGGTATCATTGCTTGCCATCAGAGTTATTTAAATTGTACGACTTGGAATTATCAGAAATCTTCAATGGGACTACATAAACTGAAACCAAAAGACGTCAGCGTAAATAAATCTCTCGGTATATATGCAACAGTAAGTTTTTCCCCCTTAAATTATTGGAGGCAATTCTTAAATTCATGTAAAGCTGAAATCTATTATAGTATAGCTCTTCAGCTTACTTTCTATTTAAATTACGCATTGTTACCTTGATTTTCCAAAGCTTATTTATATGAACATCTAAACCAGTGGTTCCCAACCTTTTTTTGGCCGTGCCCCACCTAAATAGCTCTAAAATCCTGAGGCCTCCCCCCCCCCCAAAAAAAATGACATATAATTCTTATTATTCAAAAAGTGAACTACTCACAGGGAGGAAGCCTAAAAGGCCATTAACTAGGTTTAAACAAGGTTCCAATTTCCCCCATTAAAAATGAAATTGCCCCCCCCCCTGTGGGGCATGGGCCCCACATTGGGAACCAGAGATCTAAACTTTATTTGAAAATAAATCAGTTTGAATGAATATTAACTACGAAATATTTAAGATTTTGACAATTTGTTTGTTATATTCCAGAGGTGTATCCCTTGATATAAATAACTTGTTTTTTGTCTCTCTCTTGAAAGGCAGTAGACATTACGTCTTGTGGAAACTTTGCAGTAATTGGACTTTCAACAGGGCATGTGGATAAATACAATATGCAGTCTGGCATTCACAGAGGACGTTATGGTGAAAAAAAAGGTGAACATCTGACCTTTTTTTAAAAAAAAGCATTGTAATCAAAGTTTCAGTAGCTAACATGGAGTCAATATATCCATTGCTTCATTTTCATAAGACTTTGTGTCACTGTAGGCTCAGGACTAATGTACATAAAACTAGATTTAAGATTGGTAATGCTACCCCAGTAATAAATGCTTGATGACTACCAATATGTGGTTCCTACTGCTTGGTTGTGGTATGTCTTGTCCTTGTTTCTAGTATTTAACTTCAGATCCATTTCAATAATTTGGTTCACTTTAGAAGTAGTAGTCTAAATAAGTACAATTAAAGGTTTGTTCAACCAAGCTCATAAAAGAAGGCTAACAATTGATTCTTTTTTTCTGTATGTGTGTATGTATGATCAAAGCTCACGAAGGCTGCATAAGAGGTGTAGTGGTGGACGGACTCAACCAATTTACAATCACAATAGGAAGTGAAGGATTGATCAAATTCTGGAAATTCAAGACCACAACATTTGTTCATTCTATTGATCTCTCCATGTCTCCAAATAAAATGTTGCTTCACAGAGATAGGTGAGACGGTGTGGTATATTCAGCAAAGCCTACAAACAAAATTAAAACTCATAAATATATTTTTAATGATTAGTTTATTCATCATTTTAATATTGATACTTCATGAATGTGTGTATGATTTTGTGAGTGTGTATGTATGTTGCTTTTTAACCAAGCAGTGGTGTTACAAGTGATGGAATGATATTCCTCATTGATACTGCAAATAGAATCTCCACCTTATTTATTTATACTCTATACACCTTGATTTTTATATATATTTATATAGGTGCATTCATGCATGCCTACAATTCTTTTTGTTATATTCATTGCTAGCCATTCATTTTTTTTATTCTATATATTTCACCCTACAAATCTACCCTGTTTCCCCGATAGTAAGACACCCCCGATTGTAAGACGTATCGGCGGTTTCAGGGGGGTCGGCTAATATAAGCCGTACCCCGAAAGTAAGACATATGTCTTACTTTCGGGGAAACACGGGGGTATTGCCGCCTCCCTCTCATCTAGCTGCGCGCTGCCTCCTGCCGATGTCCGCACCGTCCCCCTCTCCATACGTCGCCGCGTCTGCCACCTCCCTCTGATCTTAATGAGCGCAGCCTCCTGCCCACTTCCGCGCCGCCCCCCTCCATACGTCACCGCGTCTGCCGCCTCCGTCTGATCCAAATGAGCGCCGCCTCCTGCCCACTTCCGCGCCGCCCCCCCTCCATACGTCACCGCGTCTAAATGTTAATTTTATGGTTAAAACAAAAAATTCGACAATTTTTTTCCAATATAAGACATACCCCGAAAGTAAGACATAGTGGGGCTTTTGGGGATAAAAAGAAAGTAAGACACTGTCTTACTTTCGGGGAAACACGGTATTAAGCACTCCACTCCCACAACATAACCTTTATGTTTCTTTTAACAAGATAGAGGGCAATTTTGGTGTATTGCTTGAGCATCAAACTAAAAAGTTCTAGTCCCACCTTAGGGACAGAGCCATTTGGATGACCTTGGACCAATCACTTTCTCTTAGCCATAGGAAGGAGACAATGGAAAACCATTTTCTGAAAACCCTTGTCAAGAAAACTACAGGGACTTGTCAGACAGTCTCGGAGAATCAGACATAATATGGGGAAAAAACAAAAAAGATAAACTTCACTTGCGTCCATATGACAAACAAGCAAGAACATGTTACCTGTAGCTATTTTCACTTTCTTTTTAATAAACAGTCATTCGTTGTAACGGACCACATACTTCTTTCTTTCCAGGTCTTCCTACCTGGATTTGCACTTCTTCCATCTTCAGTCAATTTTCTGCCAAGATATATAAATTAATGTATTTTGCTTAGTTCTTTTGCCATTTATGTATAACTTGCCATTGATCACATCATTATACATTATCCACTGTTTTAGTCTTTTATACATTACTTTTCAGATTCATTCTCTTCATTTCTCACCAAAAACATAGTGCCATCTGATTGCAAAAGTACATGCATATTTATAGCCCCAACCAACAAACTGTGATCTCACCTTATATATTAAACCATAAGTACTTTAAATAATCTTCTGGAACATTAATAATAAATGATTCTTATCTATTGAAACATTAAATAATAATTTCAGACTTCCATATCTTACTCTCGCTCAGTGCTGTGTTACTCATTTAAGTATTCTATTTATTCTTATGCATGTTTTATTTCCAATAAGCTCTTAATGCACCCAGCAACCAACTTTCAATTTGCCTTTGGCAAAAATTCCAAAATGTAATTCTGTTCACTTCATCATATGTATTTTCTAAATAAAAATCTCTGGCTTTTTCTTAGAAAATTAGAAATATGGTTGAAGCATCAGTAATGAGTAAACATGTAAGAGTTTGATTTTTACCATTTTAAACTTTTGATTATATTACTTTTTTACAGTGGCATTCTGGGAATAGCTATGGATGATTTTGGCATCAAAGTTCTGGATATAGAAACAAAAAAAATTGTGAGAAAATATTCAGGACACCAGGGGCAAATAAATGACATGGTAAGTCTTTAACTGTAAATTATAAACAGTATGAAAACAATGTGTTTTTTTATTTAGATTTTGCTATTTCTAAATTAACACTAAACATATTGCTTGTGAGAGTTCTCTATATTTCTATATAGAAGTTTGTAAGTATAATAGGTACTGGAACGGCTTGACATATTGTCGAATAACATTTGTATGCAAATCTATTGAATGTTAAATTTATATGGCCTGTGAATGTTAAATTTATACCGACTGCCTGCAAAGGCGTCTGGATTAGGGCTGAAAGGCGAAAGCAGAAACAGTATGCTCCATCCCATAGTTGGGTAGACCAGGTTGTCCTGATAAAAAATACATAAATCTATTGAATTTTTTATTTATTTAACACAATATCCAACTTTCCATTATATAAGCTCTTAATTTCTATTGGCAAAATATTTGGTAAAAATTTAAAATCATTAAATTCAGGGTAAGACATGATTAAAACGATCTCCATAGACCTCAGAAAAGGGATTGTTATGTTTCAAAGATAGGCTACCCTCAACAGTTTCTATACTCCCAAGATGTTGCAAGGATAAACTATGGCACGGTAATAGCCAATGATCTGCAGACCACCCTTGCACATCCTGATAATAATTGTTTATTCATCCACTATAAGGATATCATTAAACAAAAATGTTCTAAGTTGATTACCACCTCTGCTGGTTGACAAGTAGATTGAGAAAGAAATTTGCTACAGTTAACACCATTGAAAGATTATAAAAAAATTAGCTTTATCTAAAGGTTTGCCTGAAAGAAATGGCACACAAGGGTTTTATCCCAGCTAAAAGGTTGACTTTGTACTTGAATTCAAGTTTCATTAATTTTTTTCTCCACAAAGATTTCAAAGGGATAGATGTTCTAAGTTCAATCAAGTATGATTCAGTACAAAGAGAACAGTCAGAGCTCTAGATTAATGAATTGTAAATGTGAATGGCACAAATACCTTAATAACAATAGAGCAGCAAAACTTAAAAGTATTTTTAAAAATTGGGACTTTTTTTTGTAATATTGATAATCAGGTTGCTTTACAATTTGTTCAGGTTCCAAATTGGATCAATTATAAGACATGTCATTTATAGGTTAGATCCAAAATAAATCAATTTTATCAATGCTACCCAATAAAAGTTTAATTAAATTTTTTTGTAGACTTTCAGTCCTGATGGCCGTTGGCTAATAACTGCATCAATGGACTGTACCATTAGAACTTGGGATCTACCATCTGGATGGTAAGTAAACTTTGCTACCCCCTTATATTTTAAGTCTGAATTCAGATAACAAAATTTTCTGATGTAGCAAAGTAAATTTGCTCTGAGTCTCCGGAGACGGGCGGCATACAAATCTAATAAATTAAATTAAATTGTTTCATTTTGTACAATGTCAGCAAACTGTAAATAAATGCCAGGAAAGCTGCTAATGGATGTGACATCCAAAAAGTACTTCAGAATATACAGAAATTTAATGTAGCATACAGTTATGGAAAATAAATGATGGCATGGTGTAATATGTCATGCATTGTTGTTCATATGAGGTTATATTTTCCTATTTTTAAGAACTACTAAGGACCAGAGGATTTTTACTATGACCTGATACATAAAATCATAGATTTTATAATCAAAGAGGGTGTACTTTCTTTTTCACATGACTGTATGTACCATCTGCATGTATTAATCATAATTTAATGATAATAATAATAATAATTTATTAGATTTGTATGCCGCCCCTCTCCGGAGACTCGGAGAGTCTGTATTCCAAGGAACATATTCCTTTGCTCTATTCTGTACTGAAATATCTCTTGCAAATAGAATTTTCAAGTTTAATATTAAAATATTTTCTTACATTTTTGGAACTGCTGTAGGTTCATTACACTGTATATCAAATGCATTACCAATGTAGTATATAGATCCAGAAAAAGATAGCAAACAATTCAACACTAGTAAAGTAGTGAATACATGATGTGCATGATAACATTTCTGACAAACGTCTTTTCATATATAATAATTACTTGTATCATATCAAAATTGATGTCACTACCAATTTTTAAAAATATGTTATGAAAAGGACTGTTAAGTTTCCAGGCATTAAAAATGATACAACATTCAATTCTTAATTTGGTGCACAATAGTGACTGAATACAATACAGGTTCGCCAAGGACACTTGGTACAAAGCAAATAAATAAATAATCTTCAGGGATAAATCAAGTTATCCTTACCAGAAAGAAATATTCTTTTCTGGCAACTATACAACACGCAAATAAACCCAAATGATTAAAGGAAAATCAAATATAAGAAACAAGACAAATCCCATTTAGAAGACGTAAATTTAGATCACAAAGTTTAAGAGAACATACAGTATGCTGCAGTTAGATTAACACTGCAGGTTTCTCAGAGGCTACTAAATATATTCTTATTTAGTCTGTTGAGTCCAGAAGAGAGATGAGAAGGGTGATTTTTAAACTAGACCGTTCTCAAAAAGACATCAAATGGGTAATGAAATGATATGATATGACAAGACAATTACCATATTTTTCACACTATTTTTCACACTAGCTTTTGGGGAGGAAAACAAGAAAAAAAATCTGTCTCTGCCTCCCAGCAATTTGCCTCCTTCCAGAAAAACCTTGGTCAGCTTCAGCGCAGCCTGATTTATTGCGAGCAGCTGATTGGCTGTTGGATTGGCCTCCCAGAATACTGCCAATCAACTGTTCCAGGCTGCGGGGATCACCATCCCTCACCATTGCTGCTTCCATGCACCCCATTTTCAGCCTGCACGTGTCCCATTTTCGGCCTGTTCCAAGCTGTTGCCTGGATTGGGCCAAAAATGAGGCATGTGGAGGCAGCGATGGGTGGCAGCCATCCTTTCAGCCTAGAACAGCTGATTGGCAGTGTTCCAAGGGGCTGATCCAACCGCCAGTCAGCTGCTTGTGCTAAATCAGGCTGTGCTGAAGCTGACCAGCTTGACCAGGCTGTTTGTTGTTTGCTGCAAGGAGGCAAATTAGGCAAATTGCTGTGAGACAGGCCGAAGGGTGGGGGCCAGCAGGTGGGTGGGGCTTCAGCAATACTCGCTCTATAAGACATTTCTTTGGGGGATGTGCGTCTTATAGACTAAAAATATGGTATACAGTGATACCTCATCTTACAAACGCCTCGTCTTACAAACTTTTAAAGATACAAACCCGGGGTTTAAGATTTTTTTGCCTCTTACAAACTATTTTCACCTTACAAACCCGCCGCCGCTGGGATGCCCCGCCTCTGGACTTCCGTTGCCAGTGAAGCACCCATTTTTGCGCTTCTGGGATTCCCCTGAGGCTCCCCTCCATGGGAAACCCCACCTCCGGACTTCCGTGTTTTTGTGATGCTGCAGAGGAATCCTAGCAGGTGCAAAAACGGGCGCTTCGCTAGCAACAAAAGTCCGGAGGTGGGGTTTCTCAGCAAGTGGAACCTCAATGAAATCGCAGCATTGCAAAAACACAGAGGTCCACAGGTGGGGTTTCAAGGGAAAAGGGGTGAATTTTGGGCTTGCACGCATTAATCACTTTTCCATTGATTCCTATGGGAAACATTGTTTTGTCTTACAAACTTTTCACCTTAAGAACGTCATCCCGGAACCAATTAAGTTTGTAAGACAAGGTATCACTGTATTTAGAAAGTGATTTTAATATGAAACTGAAATAATGGAAGCAATGAAGAAACGTATACATTTCGAAAGGTTATATTAAAGAACATGTGAGATCTTTCGTAATGAACTTTTGAGCATGAAAAAAAGGGGAGAGCGTGCAGATATTTGCTTGGTTACTGGACTCAAAGGTCCTGGTGAGATATACCTAATATCACACTGCTAAATGTGTTATTTTGTTAAAATGTAGCTATCAGCAGACACATGGGGATAAGTTGGGAAGGTGTTTCAATAACCTTAGATTGGCAAGGCCATCCTTGAATGCTTTACAGTTGTATTTTACTCATGACAAACTTATTTAGGTAAACATTCAGCCAAATGGGTGATGTGATTTAAGGAAGAGGGAGTAGATCTTCATATTTCTTAATGTAGTTCTGGGCTATTGGCCATCTATATCTATTCCAGGCAGATTATCTTTCAGTTCAGATTTGATACCTGGAATGAAAACAAGGTACCCATTCTATCAGAGTGGGTTGATTTTATTTGCATGTGTTTGTGTTTTTTTTATTAGTAGAAAGATAGTGTTTGTCTGAAAGTGGGAGAAAAGAACAACAGATCTAGTTTCATACATTATCTACTATGTGATGGATTTTTTAATTCGTTTAATTTGTTTTTTACAGCCTGGTTGATTGTTTCCTACTAGATTCAGCAGCAGTAAGCATTAGTATGTCTCCTACTGGAGATTTTCTTGCTTCCTGCCATGTAGATGACCTTGGAATTTATTTGTGGTAAGTGTTTTACTTTGGAATTCTGTTTTAGAAATGATTTGACTGTTTATATTATTTGGTCCGTTCTACAGTATAATTCCAATATGTGATGATTCTCTCTTGTAGTTTGCAAGGTTGCTACTAATCAGATAAGTATGGTGGGACCTTTTTTCTAATGTAACTGAAATGCAATGTAGGTTTTCATCTTTAAAAAAAATATCTGGAATATAAACATTTATTTCTTCTTTTGTGCATTCTAGTACCTGTCCAGAGTTTTTGAAAGATGGTTGGCATACCAATTTAATATTGTAATTGGCCACATGATCTCCTAGAAATTGAGACTAATTTTGCAATTTTTGTCCATCTATTGAATTCTTTCCAAAATTTGAGATAAGCAGATGTTGTTTAATATTTATTATATGGGTAATATATAAGCCGGGTGTTTAGATAGATGGCATTTTAGTCATCTATCAAGTCCTTACCAAGGATCTGGGATACAGAGATGTTGCTTGATGGTGTTAAAGATATTGTCACGGGCTGTAAGTTGTTCAAAGTAAAGTTTTCTTTTGCAATCTACTATTATTAATATCATGATTATTTATTGCTTTTCTTTTTAGGTCTAACCGTTCCCTGTTTTCACTTGTTTCCTTGCGCCCGCTTCCATCAGATTATGAGCCTTCTGTTGTAACACTTCCTGGTACCTGTTCAACTGAAGGTAGTAATGCTCATAGAGAAAGGCCTTGAAATAATAATTTCAGAGAATCACATTAACAATATAACACTTTGGAATTTCTTGTTGAAAATCAGGTGGTTTTTTCACATGAATATAATTTAAGGCATTTATACTGTATTTCTATCTATTTTGATAACAGGATCTAGGTAAATTGTTAGTCTAAGGAGGGGTCCTCAAACTATGCTGGCTGGAGAATTCTGGGAGTTGAAGTCCACAAGTCTTAAAGTTGCCAAGTTTGAAGACATCTGGTCTAAGATTTTACAACCGCAAAAACTGGACTCTACAAAAGTTTTTGTTTAGAACAGTATATGCACTGGAAAATCATGAGTTACTTGTGTTACTAGCAGTGCTGCATTTGAAATCTTATTTAGAAAATTGTCAATATTTGCCTATTGGAGGATTATTGGGGACTATTGGACAATAGGGGGAGGGCCTTCTCTGTGGCTGCTCCGACTCCCTGGTACCAGCTACCTCCTGAGACCTGGACTGCACCTACCCTACTGGCCTTCCAAAAAGCTGTAAAGACCTGGCTTTTCCAGCAGGCCTGGGGCCGTTGATTGATAGTGTACCATCAAGATCCGGCCATAAATGGCATGTAAGGTTTTTAACTGTTGGATTTAAATTGTTTTTAAATTGTTTTTAGAGGTTTTAACATTATTTGTGTGTTTTAATTCTGGTCGTAAGCCGCCTGGAGTCCCTAGGGAGATGGGTGGCATACAAATTGAATAAATAAAAAATAAAATAAAATAATGGTAAGTTTTAGAATGTTTGTTAACTTGAATTGCTATGGATTTAAAGATTGGGAGCTATTTTATTATTTTAATCTTTCCCTTTCAACAAGAATGGAGCAAATAATAATGTAAAAACTGTAATTACACTAATTAAAATTACCAGATTAAAAGATGGTCAAAAATTGATGATAACCAATTTAATAAATTTAATAAATTATCATTATGCAAAACCAAGGATCTTATAATCTAAAATTCATTGATATAAGGCAGTAATTCTCAGTGTCAACAATTTTAAGTGGTGTTTATGTCAATTCCCAGAATTTTCCATCCAGCATGGTGAAAATAGTAATAGGATAGAATTGGACCCAAGACATATTGTCTGTGTAAATCTATTTGGCAAAATAAACCACAATCAATTAAATTTAGCTGTAAATGATAAATTTTGGGGAAAGCTTTTGTTGTGTAGTAAAGATTAGCATATACAATTTTAGCCATTGTCTGGATTAGTGTTTTGTAATGTATCTATACTTTTCTTTTAAAATTGAAGATGTTACAGAAGAGGAGGAAACAAATGATGAAATGATACAATATGAATCTCCAGAACAGCTGGGAGAAAAAATTGTGACTCTTTCTTTGCTGCCAGAATCTAGATGGAAAAACTTGCTCAGTTTAGATATTATTAAGGTACCAATTTCATGACTTGCATATAAAGTTATTAGGAGTTGTTTCTATTATTGCCAGATGCAGTATTTTTCGGAGTATAAGACGCACTGGAGTTTAAGATGCACCTTGGTTTGGGGGAAGGAAAACAAGGAAAAAAGGCCTCTGCCTCCTAGTGATTTGCCAAACAACAAACAGCACAGATGATAGCTGTGTATTTCTGTGCACGTGTGCCTCACCCATAGAAATAGCAAAGAATCGGAGAAATGTACATTATGGCAGTATATTAATCCCAGAAAGTTTTCTTAACTGTAATCAAACTTATTCCTCCCAATTATTTAAAGTCTACGGAGAGGGGCGGCATACAAATCACTGTTCCCTGTAAGCTGTGCGCGTGCGCACTCCAAAATACCCCCCCACGCACCCTTTTCCTCGGGCGTGTGCTCCCCATCCCCCTGCCAGCCCGCGGGAGGGAGGCACGGGCAGTAGAAGGGAGCCGCGGCCGCCCCTGCCTCTCCATGGTGCCTCTTCCCTGAGCTTCTCACTGTTCCCAGCACTTCCTGCGCTTACCGGAACTTCCTGCTCACTGGCTGGGAGGACGCTCGTGCCCCCCCCCCCCGGCTGAGAATCAGCATGGCCATACTGCCTGGGAGGATGCTCGCTTCCTTGGACAAGAAATCACATGGGCGCGCTAGCTTACGGAGAACGGTGCTCCAGCCCCCTCGCGCTCCTGGCCTCTCGGCCCTGCCCCGCCCGCCCGATCCGCCCCCTCTCCTCCACCGCCTCCTGCCTTGGGGCGCGACTTTTCTCGTGGCGGCTGCAGCTTCGGCTTCTCGGGACGAAAGCGCTCCCAGCCAGGGGGCTGCGAGAGGGGCGGGGCGGGCTTTCCCGAAACGGACAGAGAAAGCCCTCTCTCGCAGCCCCCTGGCTGGGAGTGCTTTCGCTGCGAGAGAGGGCTTTCTCTGTCCGTTTCGGGAATGCCCGACCCCCTCGCAGCCCCTTCGCTGGGAGCGCTTTCGTCCCAGACTTCCAGCAAGGGGGCTGCAGTAGAGGCAGGGCAGGCGTTCCCGAAGTGCTCGGAGAAAGCGCTCTCGCAGCCCCCTCGAAGTAAGTGAGAAAGAGAGAGAGAGAGAGAAAGGGGGGGGGAGAGACAGCAAGAGAGAGAAGAGAAAGAAAGCAAGAGAGATAGAAAGAGAGAGAAAGAAAGAAAGCAATAGAAAGAAAGAAAACAAGAGAGAAAGAGAGGGAGAGAGAAAGTGAGAAAGAGAGAGAGAGAGAGTAAGAGGGGGAGAGAGAAAGAGAGAGAAATGACTCTTGATTTAAAGCATATGGTAAAAAGCACCCAAATAATAAGAGGAAAAAAAGCCCAGCCGTTTGTGTGTGTGTGTGTGTGAACTCTTGAACCATTTCCAATAGCTCACCTGTTATTCAAGAGTTCACACACACACACACACAAGGGGGGAGGAGACAGGGATGGAAAAAGAGAAGATAGTAATAATAGTAATAGATTTTGGTTTTGTTTTATTATTAATTTCTTTTAATTAAAAAAGGGATTTTTTTTCTTACTTACTTACTTACTTACTTACTTACTTACTTACTTACTTACTTACTTACTTACTTACTTACTTACTCATTCATTCATTCATTCATTCATTCATTCATTCATTCATTCATTTATGCTTCTATGCCGCCCAGTCCCAACGGGACTGTCGCTCAGACACTATACTTTTCCGCCCACACCGAAAAAAAATTAGAAGGAACATTGATACAAATCAAATCAAATAAATAAAGTTTTAAGTTCACAGAAATTCTATACTGGGTGTATGAGAAATTAGACATCACAATTGTCCTATAACAGTGATGGCGAACCTATGGCACGGGTGTGACAGGTGGCACCCAGAGCCATATCTGCTGGCACCCAAGTCGTTGCCTTAGTTCAGGTCCAACATGCATGTGTGTGCTGGCCAGCTGATTTTTGGCTTGCACAGAGGCTCTGGGAGGGCCTCTGGGGGGAAGGTGTTTTTACCCTCTCCCAGCTCCAGGGGAGCCTTTGGAGCCTGGGGAGGGCAAAACACAAGCCTACTGGGCTCACTAGAAGTTGGGAAATAGACCATTTCCGGCGTCTAGAGGGCCTCCAGGGGGGTGGGAGAAGCTGTTTTCACCCTCCCAAGGCATTGAAATATGGGTGTAGGCAGTTGCGCAGGCATGATAGTGCGTGCGCACGCTCTTTCGGCACCTGAGGAAAAAAAGGTTCGCCATCACTGTCCTATAATATTTTAACTTACAAAGTAGTAATGTAATCATATATAGAGTTGGACCAAAAATTACATTTTTCCCTAAAACAAAAATGATGGAAAACTTTTTAGGAAAACATTATTTGCCCTAGGAATACTTTTTTGTCTCAGCCACACAATCAGCTATAAGATAATATGCCAGTGGAATTAAAGAAATTTTTAACTAACATAGTAAAGAAGAATGAAATACCATCTTGTATTCATGCAGTTCACTAAATCATAATATTTTTGAAAATATAATAGTAACAGTTCCAAAATACTGATAATCTTCTTTTGATTTGTGATTATTCTGTGTGTAATGTTTTAGATGGACTTTCAGTGTTTTTAATAGCAAGGAAGCTAATAATTTTGCTTGTTTATATAAATGATAATATTGTAAATATTGGAATTACATAAAAATGTGACACTGATGATGTGATAACTTCCATTAACAGCAAAAGAACAAGCCCAAAGAGCCACCCAAAGTACCAAAATCTGCACCATTTTTCATTCCCACTCTTCCTGGACTTATACCACAATTTACTTCGGTTGCGCATGAAAGTGATGGACCACAGGTAAAAAGAATTGATTATACAAAACCTTTTTTGCCTTTTAAATGTCTTTTCTTTTTTCCTCAAAGTTCCTTAGTGTTTCTGAACTTTTCTGGTATAAGCTTGATCATATCTTCCTGTTAGCCATGTGAGGTTTAAGTGCCATATCAGGGGTTACTTGCACTATCTGGTCTTGGTGCATCCTTTATTTTTTCAGTTCTGGTCTTTTGTACCTTTAGTATGTGTTAACATCATAATTTTTGGATATTAAAATGGGGCTAATATTTGAAACAGAAGCCAATCACTAATGTTATGTTAGTGAATTACAACAGTAAAATTGGCTAGTTTCATGGTTTAGCATAATTTATTGTTATCATTGTAGTACCCCAAAAGCAGAACTGTTCTGTTTTTTAATCCATTGTTATGGATTCTTGCCTTTTCTCATACATAACTCTCAAAATCTGTTCTGAATATAGGATGGAGAAGGAGAAAAAAATATTCACCTGTAGGAACTGATTTGTTGTGATTCCTAACTTACATTTGTAAACATTCCATCAAAATATGTTTGCTCTTGAATGTCCTTATAAATGATGTGATTTTGTTTTAATTTCAGTCAAAAGTGGTAAATCTTGGAATATTGGCTCAAAAATCTGAGTTCTACTTCCAGCTTGAGGAAGCATTAAAGAATAGTGACTGTAAGTTTTCATATGAAATGACAGCATGCTTGATGGTAGTTCTAACTCTGAGAGCTTAACATTTAATTAATATATTTAAACTAACCAGTGTCATTATTATATTGGATCATATTGAGTCCTTTTCTACTACTATACAGGATGCATTACTATAAAGTTATGCACTTTTTAAAAAAAAGTAATTTATTGAACAGATTTGCACAAACACTTAAAATTCTTCAAAGTACTGTCCTTGGGCTTCTACACATTTTTTCCAGCGACTCTGCCATGACCGGTGCATGCCCTGGAAGGCGTCTTCGCGGACCTCTTGCAAGGTCTTCGTCATGGCTGATTGGATCTCTTCTATGGATGAAAAACGGGTTCCTTTCAGGGCTGCCTTAATCCAAGGGGGAAAAAAGAAGTCTGCTGGGGCAACGTCAGGACTATGGGGCGGGGCAACGTTGGCACCTTGGTGTTTGGCCAGGAACTCACAGACTCGGGGGAAGGCGCGTTTTTCGTCCATAGAAGAGATCCAATCAGCCATGATGAAGATCTTGCGAGAATTCCCCGAAGATGCCTTCCACGGTGCATACCGGTCATGGCAGAGTCGCTGGAAAAAATGTGTAGAGGCCCAAAGACAGTACTTTGAAGAATTTTAAGTGTTCGTGCAAATCTGTTCAATAAATTACTTTTTTAAAAAATTGCATTACTTTTGGAACGCACCCTGTATATCATTCTGATGATTCTTACATAATTATGAACTTATTGTCCTATTGTGTAAATGTATATCAATAACAGGTACTAAACAGCAATACTCCTTTGCAACTTCATGTCTACCTGTCTGTCTGTTTGTCCATCTGTCTACCCATCTTTCTATCAAAGTTTGTTGTGAGACTGCAATTAATGTCCCAGACACACATGAATATCAAAACAGAAATAAAACAACAATAAGTACATTACTTAAGAGTATCTACAGCTTGTGATATCTAAAATATCTAGAATATTTTCTACACTTCTCACCTTTGTTTAATGTCTTTACAGATAAGCCTCCATTGAGCATTCTGAAGAACATGGGGCCGTCTAATATTGAAACAGAACTGAGAGGCTTGTCACCAGATGGCGGTGGCTCAATTGAGGTGATGCAGAGTTTTCTAAAAATGATTGAAGCAATGCTCAACACAAAGTGTGACTTTGAACTAGCTCAGGCATACCTGGCCTTGTTTCTAAAGGTAAATACATCTTTGAATATACAGCTTTCACTTTACTGGGAAAGTGTTTGTTTGAAGAAGAAGAAAAAATAATGATTTTATTTATATATGCAATAGTACTGTATTTATATAGCATTTTTTTATAATAGATCTTTCAGGATAACTATTAATTAAAAATGCAAATACAATTTAAATTAAAATTATTAGCAAACTGAAAATTTAAAATATCTGTCCTTTTCTTTTTTCCCCACACATATTTTTTTATTTGTTATAAATTTATACATTGCTTATTAGGCAGTTTACAGGTATAAAAATACAATCAATGTATTAGCTTGGTTGATGGCGTTGGTGGAATTTCTACCAATGCTGTTCATGTAAATGGATATTTCTACATCAGAGGCCTTGCAGACGAAACCATTTTTACATGTGTCTTAAATGTTAGCAGGATTGGGCCACCCCAATCTGAGAGTTGCTACTTTTTAAAAATCTTTTTGCATCTTCCAATGATTTCTCAGGAGGGGAGTGCAGATGTCTCTCTCAGCTATTTATAGCTTTCACCCCAAATAAACAATCACAAGTAAATGAAAAAGTCATGAACTTTGAACAATGATCAGTCTGATATAGTTCCAAAAGGCTAATGACAATCAGTGTTGTAGTTTCTAAATTGTCTTCAAAGGCAGGCCTGAATGGAATGAATTGAAGTAGTCTAACCAAAAGGTGACAAAAGCATGACCCACTTTATTCACTACTTCCTGGACCCAGAAAGGTCACAATTATAGGACAAGCTGAAGCTGTTTGAAGATTCTTCTGGAAATAGCCTTTTTCTATTGCTTCAGTAGAAGCCACAAATCCAAGAGCATGTCCCCGGCCCAGATTGTATACCTACTCCTTCGTGAGAAGTACAACCTTATCAAGAAAAACAAATAGCATATCCATGATATCTTAAGGCTTCCATACTGATGGCAACTCTTTCTCGCTATGATTTTGACCACCCACTAAGGAAGGAATGGGACCATTGTAGAATTGTGCCTCTAATACACAAACCTGCAAACAGTTTTTTTTGAGGATAATGTAATCTAATATAGATGCTGCTGAGAGATCTTTTAGGGCAAGCAACAGGATCCCATTGCTGTTCACTGTAACTCAAAGGAATCCAGTTATTGTGTTCAGTACAGAACTCTTATCTTACGATTTTCATCGTTATAAACAAGGATTCAGCAATTTTAAATAGCATTTAGCATTTTCTGCAGTACTGCTACTTCCCAGATGCCTTGTTATGTACATTAATGCTCCATGATAAATATATGGTACATGCTTATATTTTAATATGATTTAGAAATTTGCATCCTCTTTAGGATAGCTGACAAGTTTTTAGCTAATACGGGCATACTGATGTGATCGTTTTCTCAAACAACTAGATTTTGAAAGGGGGGCACTACTTTTATTCTGTCAATGCCATTTAAATGAACATATGTTTTCTTTTTTTCTTTTTAGTTGCATTTTAAAACAATTTGTTCTGAGCCTACTTTGTTGGCAGAAGTATCCAGGCTGTCAACCCAACTTGAAGAAATCTGGATTCATTTGCAGACTCTATTCAACCAAAACATTTGCATTTTAAATTATATTAAGACAGCTCTTTTATAAAATATTTTTTGTTCTGTAACATTGAAGATGTTGAATCCTTACTTCCTTGTACAAAGCTTATCTAATAAGGGATGTTGTACATCAGTTTTTAAAGTATTATCGATAATTTGACCTATTCAAATTTAAATATGAATCTAGTATCTTTATAAACCAAAATTATATTTAAATAACCACAGAAATAAAAACATTCTTAAAATAAGTTTAATATAGAAAATATTCAATATGCAAAAATGAAAAAAATGGTAAGGGTTCATGAATATTTTAGGATTCTTTACTATGGAGAGAACTATTCTAGTGATATGGATGGGGACCAGTGGAATCCTTCTAGAATTGGGATAGAAGAATGGAAGAAGTGAAAATGTGAGTGCTTAAATCTTGAAAAATGTTTTTTTTTATTTAACTGATAAAAATGAGCAGAATTTTCCAAAACTCTAAAATTCACACCCAAGCTAACTCTTACCATATTCCAACATAGACACAGAAGCATACACAATGCATAAACAAAATTCTAATTGTATTGCAGCAGAAATTTTAGACAATTTTCTTGGTCCCAAAATTGTAGGTGGATCTACAGTAGCACAATTGTATCATTATTAGAATAGAATAGAATAGAATTCTTTATTGGCCAAGTGTGATTGGACACACACAGAATTTGTCTTGGTGCATGTGCTCTCAGTGTACATTAAAAAAAATAGATTTGTCAAGACTCATGTGGTACAGCACTTAATGATTGTCATAGGGGTCAAATAAGTAATGAAGAAACAATCAATATTAATAAAAATCTTAGGACACAAGCAACAAGTTACAGTCATACAGTCCTAAGTGGGAGGAACAGGGTGGTAGGAATGATGAGAAAAAAACTAGTAGAAATAGAATATTAAGGTATTACAGTACTCTACAATCTCTTTCTTAATATTGATTTTAAACCACACACTTTGCAGATGAACAATGTAACCAAATTTTAAGACTTTTCTTCCTTTTTCTCACCCTCCCCCCTTTTAATGTCTCCCTGCTGAAGAGTTTAGAATAATTTTGAATTTGTACACTTTTGTGCATTATAGTTTTCTTAATAATTTTGGATTTTGTATGGACCTGCAGCTATGATAATTGTTATCTAAAGTTTATATATTCCTTAATTTTAATTTAAGACAGACTTGTAAATTTAAAGGGCTCGTTTTATCACATTAATGATGGAAAGTATTCATTCCAGTCTTCAAGATGCCACCCTCAAAGAAAGGTGGCACCTGGATGATAAGACTTCTAAGACACCTGGATGACAGGCAGCCTTTGTTGGAGGAAAATTTGTATTTGCAGATAAATCCGTCTTGTGTGTATATTTTAGAATCTAAAATGATGTCGGTTTTTTCCCCTCTGATCATGAAGTAAGACTTAATTTGGGAACCCAATCTAACCCCCACTACAAATGCATCTATATACAGGGCATGATTCAGATAGGGTTTTTTCAGATAGGACATTGCAATTCTGTTCACCAGAGTGGCTCAAATCTCTGCTACAGATTCTATTAGCCAGGGGTATCTGCCAAGAAGTGTTTCTCATAGTGGCCTCATCCTATAGCACCAATATTAAAAAGTGATTCTTACCTTCAATAAGAGGTAATTACAGTGATACCTTGTCTTACAAACTTAATTGGTTCCGGGACAAGGTTCTTAAAGTGAAAAGTTTGTAAGATGAAACAATGTTTCCCATAGGAATCAGTGGAAAAACAATTAATGCGTGCAAGCCCAAAATTCACCCCTTTTGCCAGCCGAAGTGTCCATTTTTGCACTGCTGGGATTCCCCTGAGGTTCCCTTCCATAGGAAACACCACCTCCGGACTTCTGTGTTTTTGCGATGCTGCAGGGGAATCCCAGCATCGCAAAAATGAGCGCTTTGCTGGCAACGGAAGTCCGGAGGTGGAATTTCCCAGCGAAGGGAGCATCCGTGAAATCGCAGCATCGCAAAAACACCGAAGTCCTTGAAGCCCCACCTCTGGACCTCTGTGTTTTTGCGATGCTGCGATTTCACTGATGCTGCAGGGGAATCCCAGCAGCGCAAAAATGGGTGCTTCGCTGGCAACGGAAGTCCGGAGGCGGGGCATCCTAGCGGCGGCGGCGGGTTTGTAAGGTGAAAATAGTTTGTAAGAAGAGGCAAAAAAATCTTAAACCCCGGGTTTGTATCTTGAAAAGTTTGTATGACAAGGTGTTTGTAAGACAAGGTATCAGTGTATTGTAAAAAAAAATGTACCAACAAAGTGTACATATGTTCCATTCATTCCCTAAAGTGTTTTATAGGACAAGTGCAAGTAAAATTATTTCCTGGCATCCTAAACACAACATATCCAAACAACTTGTAGAGCTTTCCTGGCTTCCAGATTTACATAAGCCCTCATGATTTGTGGGGAAAGATTGGTCCTGACACCTTTTCAGAAGCTTTTTGTTATTGGCTGCAAAAATAGCCTTCAGGAACAAGAGCAGCAACAAAGCCAGTAGCCAGATAAAAGAAATCCCAGGTGGGGCAGAAATAGAATTTAGGAAAATGTTTCAGACTTTCCATCCTAATTCTCAAAAATGTAAGAGGAAGAGTAGCCAGATTTACAAGATTCTGTTACTGTAACCATATAATAATGATACTAGTATCCATAACTAGTTTTCTAGTCTGCTGAACCTCAACTGGATGACAGAAGGCCAGGATAGGGGAGTCTGCTGGATCTCAGAAGATGTTCTACAGGGCAGGACAATTACCAATGCTGTATTCATATTATTTATTAGATTTGTATGCCACCCCTCTCTGCAGACTTGAATCACATTTAAATCTTCACTAATCCTTTTGGTCTTTAAACGTATCTCTAATGGAAACCAGTCATGCTTTTATATTTATTTCTTTGCCATGGTTATACATGAATAGATATATTTGAACTACAAGCATATATAATTTTTTTTTTAATCCCTTCTGACCCTATGGGTAGTGTGTGTGTATTCCTTAATCTGTCATTGCACTGAAGAAACTTATAAAGCAGTTTATGTCACTATATTGGTGACATTAACAAATGTTAAAACATGAGATTCCAATTTGCCTTTTTAGTTTCATCATTGGATTCCTTATGCTTCTATGCTACTGAAGCAACAAAAGAGAAATTAGTTACACTGACTATACCTCTTGGAAACAGGTTCAGAGAATGGGAAAACTTTAGATCATGTGACTTTTAACTTTCCTCACCTTTCTACTCTTATAATTCTTTTTTGTTCTTTCTGAAATTAATACAGAATTGCTGGACAGACAAAAATTAAGAGGATTTCTTCACTAAAAGTCTGGTAGATTTAAAGGCAGATATTCTGCTCTAATGTTTGAGAAAGATAGCCACCAGGATTTTAGTCTTAGGGTCTGACTAGCTTTAAAGTTTATAGTGTATTTCCAGTTAGTTATTTATATATCCTACTTAAAAATAAGACCACAAAGCTCATAATAGTACCGATTGATGGATAGCTAACAAA
Source organism: Erythrolamprus reginae (assembly GCF_031021105.1). Classification (NCBI taxonomy): domain Eukaryota; kingdom Metazoa; phylum Chordata; class Lepidosauria; order Squamata; family Dipsadidae; genus Erythrolamprus; species Erythrolamprus reginae. Next base: position 296,897,923 of record NC_091951.1, on the reverse strand, counting down.
TTCCAGAATATTAAGCAATATTAAGAAACATTTATCTATGGTAATAAGAATTGGAGGTAGAACCAATTACCAAAAATGGATTTATGGCATGGAGATTCCAGTGGCTAACTGTTGTCTGTCTTCTCTTTAATTTGTTGAACTGGGGGAGTTATCTTTTTGCTTTAAAAAAAATCTTTTTACATACATTTTATTTATTTATTTATTATTTGGATTTGTATGCCGCCCCTCTCCAAGGACTTAGGGCGGCTTGCAACATATAAAAAGGCAATATACATCAAAATCCAATACATTAAAATTAGAAGCTACTCCTATAAACTAAGGAACCAATTAAAATACACACATATTCACTCAGTGAACAAACCCATTACACATTCATCAGCCAGGGGACAGAATCTAATGACCTCAAGCTTGGCGGCATAGGTGAGTCTTTAGACTCTTACGAAAGGCGAGGAGGGTGGGGGCAGTACAAATCTCCGCAGGGAGCTGACTCCAGAGGGCCGGGGTCAGGTGCTGCCTGGATAGCGGGGGGGGGGGGCACAGTGGGGTAGCAAAAATGGAGTTCCATCCCAGAGCACCCAATTTGCACTGAAAGATGTTGAAAGAAAATGCAGGGTGTCCTGCATAGGCCACGCCCACAGTGTGGTAGTAAAATTTTTGGTAGCCCTTCACTGGCTGAGGCCCCCACAGAGAAGGCTTCCCCTAGGTGTCGTCAAGCGACATTGTCTAGTTCAGTGACTTTCAACCTTTTTTGAGCCGCGGCACATTTTTTACATTTATGAAACCCTGGGGCACATTGAGCGGGGGGGGGGGGGCTAAAAAAAGTTTGGACAAAAAAATTCTCTCTCTCTTCCTCCCTTTCACATTATTTCTCTCTCCCTCCCTCTCTCTCCATCCCTCTTTCTTTCTCTCTCCATCCCTCTTTCTTTCTCTTCCTTCCTTCCTCTCCTTTTTGCTCTCTCTCTCCCTCCCTCCCTCTATGTCTTTCTCTCTCTGTCCTTCCCTCCCTCTGTTTCTCTCTCTCTCTTGCTTTCTTTCTCTCTCTCTCTCTCTTGCTTTCTTTTTCTTGTTCTCTTTCTCTCTCTCTCTTGCTTTCTTTCTCTCTCTTGTTCTCTTTCTCTCTTGCTTTCTCTCTCTCTCTCTCTTGCTTTCTTTCTCTCTCTCTTGTTCTCTTTCTCTCTTGCTTTCTTTCTCTCTCTCTCTCCCTTTCTTTCTCTCTCTGAGCTTCGTGGCACACCTGACCATGTCTCGCGGCACACTAGTGTGCCCCGGCACACTGATTGAAAAACACTGGTCTAGTTGACTGGACCTGCAGAAGGCTGACTCTGTAGGACCTAACTAATTGCTGTGATTCATGCGGCAGGAGATGGTCCCATAAGTTTTTGATCTTGACATAGTTTAAAGAAAGTCTACATTTAATTATGCCTCATAAAACAAGACAAAGGAATAATGAGAACATTCTAAATCCCTCCTCCATAGAAGAATTGTGTTGATAGATAACATCTCAAGACAAATTATGTTGATGGATGTCATCTCTAGCAGCTGAGATTCTTGATATTCAGCTGGAAAAGTCCACTATGAATTCTAATACATCACAGGCTGAGGGTGTGAGTCAATATCATCAAATTTTCATCCATGTGTAATCTTACATACTTTGATTACCAGTATATTATATTCTCATGAAATCAAATCATGAAAAATATATGCTTAGAGATTGACTCTAGAAGTCGTTTGAGGGAGAGGTATATCAATTATCTATAAAGCTATCTGTACATTACATGACAATGTAAATATCTGGATAGTAACATTAAATCACTGTACTGTATGTGGAAATGAAAAAACTTGCAATTTTGCTAAGATATATCAAGAGCTAGATAATTAAAAATAATAATTGGGTGCTCACATGAACCAAGAATGATGAAAGCTGGATCTACAATTGAAATACTGTACATGCAAATAACATAGATGTACATAATACATTTTTGTTTAAAATAAAATGAAAACCTGACTTTGAATCTGAAAATTCATAATGCTATCAATCAAGGTTTCCCAAATTGTGGGGGCTTTGCTGCGCTTGCTGCGGTGGCGGCGGGCGGCAGTAAGGCTCGGCTTCAAGTGGAGCGTACCAATGCTCTGAGAATTAAAGGGGAGGGATCGGGAGGCTGGGGCAGAAGCAGAGCTTTTATTTAAAGAAGCAGGACCGCTGGGGCTGGGCAGGAGAGTTAAAACGCACAGTACTGTATATCGGGCGGCCCCGGAAAACCCTTGGTGTGCAAAAAAAAACCACGGAGTATTTTTTAAATAATATTTTTTGAAAAAACCTGGTATAGAATTTTCACGAATGTCAGACCCACTAAAGTCAAGGGAACACTGTATTTACTACAAGAACTCACCTAAGAAAGGATGGTTATGGGTTGTGGTAGGTCTCCCATAGCTGCAAAAATTTGGTTGACTACTAGATGGCAGTAAAGAGAGAAAATATATTTTCTTACCATCTGCTGGCAATTTGTATATTTACACTCAGTGTACCGTAAACCTAGGCTGGAGAAAATAAGTCATTGGTGAAATGTCTTCAGGGCAACAAGTTGAATAGTTGGGGTTTTTTTTATCCTGTCCTCTCCCTTTCCTTTTACAAAATGTTTTTCTGTTTTAAAATTTGAATCTGTTAATTGTGTGAGAAGTTACTTTGCTCGCCCTGCTTATTTCTCCCATTTTCCCTTATTTCATTGTCATGGAAACAGCGGGATAGACATCACACCAAGGCCAGTTCCTCATAACTGATTTATCACATCTTATAGCATTCCTCAGTCACTGCTATAGTAATTGTTTGTCTTCATAGTTTGTAGACACTATCAGATGTGATAAATCACTTATGAGGAAATGGTCCAAGTCTCTGGTTTGCTTGCTTCCTGGTTTCCTATATACAGAGCCATTCCCTCTTCATTTTGGTTTGTTTTTTTAAAAAGATTTGGAAACCACAATTAGACAGCAATTTCCAATCCAGTTTCCTTACTAACTTTTCTAACCGCCTTCAGTGATAAATAAGAACAATCCTCATAAAACGTTTTCATTTCTGTTTATTAATTTGAGTATCTCTGGAGACAGTTAAGTAAGAGGTGAACAGGAAAAAATGTTTTTTCTGCATTGGGATCTTTCTTAGAGCAACTTCTTCTTTTAACGTAGTTTGATGTGATTGAAATGTTTTTCTGCATCTTTTTAATTGCTTCTAATTATATATTCAGAACAAGGTGATTTTTTATGGTTATTTATTTGAACATTATGCAGGCATGAAAATTTCTCACAGTATATAACAACAACGACAACAGAGTTGGGAGGGACCTCGCAGTCCCTTCTAGTCCAACCCCTGCTTTGGTTATCCAACATCTTAAAAACTTCCAGTGTTGGAACATTCACAACCAGAACAAAACAACACTTCTGATATATCATTCACTGAACCTCTGAATCCTTGAAATATTTGTATGTAACTGATGTCTCTGTAGTTTCTTTATTTGGGTTCCCCTAATGGAAATAATACAACTTTTAAACCAAAACAACTCCATCACTTTTGCAAGTTGCAATACGGCAACCATGAGTGAATTTTTCCTATTTGTGAACAAGAATAGTTTTGAATCACAGCCTATGTTTATGTTCTGGATTACAATTTGGATAATATCCGCTTCAGATTTAAGAAACAAATAATTAATTAGAAAATAGATTAAAAATAATGTCAATCAGAATTTGTCTTAGCATAACAACGCAGACCATATAAATTCAAGCAACCGAAGGCACAAAATAAAGAATAAAAACAATATCCCAAAGGTACTTTTTTTCAAGGGACAACTGGACTTTCTGGTTTTTCTTTGAAGACATTTCGCTTCTCACCCAAGAAAAGCAAAATGTCTTCAAAGAAAAACCAGAAAGTCCAATTGCCTCTTGAAAAAAAAGGACATTTGGGACAACAATGACCTGGATGTTTGAGAATCTCCATAGACAATAAACACAATACAACAAAATATATTAGTTCCAACTTGGCAGCATCTGGTTAAACTTGACTGAATACGGAAACTATGTACAGTGGTACCTGTACTTAAGAACTGAATTCGTTCCGTGACCAGGTTCTTAAGTAGAAAAGTTTGTAAGTAGAAGCAATTTTTCCCATAAGAATCAATGTAAAAGCGAATAATGCACTCGGACTTTGGGTGGGAGGAGGAGAAGGAAGAAGAGGAGAATGACAGTTGCTGCCGAAGGAAGGTGAGAAGAGGGGAATCAAAAAAATCCAAAACTTTAAGGCTTAAAAAAAAAAAGAGGGACTCTGAGGTTGCAAGGAGGAGCACGCGCCTCCCATACACCCAGTGCACGGCTGCCTCCCATACACTGTACCAGAGAGAAACCCAGGTGGGCGAGAGAGGGGAACCTCCCACTCCTTTGACCAAAAGGCAACAGCTGCTGCTGCTACTACTTGCTTCCTCTTTCTTCCCATGCTGAAGGGCTCCCCTCTCCTCTCACTCACTCGCTTTGTAGCCGGCACCTTTCCTTCACTTTGGTGACTCCTCGGTTTGGCTGAAGCTGAGTTGATCCGGCTGGGACAAAGCGCTACCTTTTGCCTTTCCATGCCCAGACGCTCCGGGAGGCAACCTCGTGCTGGATGTATTGGAGGCAGCGCGAGGGAGTTACTACAGCAAAGTGATTTATTCCCTCTCCAAGCACCCAGAGAAAGGAAAATGCTCCATTCACTCTGGACTGCCAAAGCCTCTTTAAGCGCCACCGAAAGACTCCTCTGGCAGCCCAGAAAAACCCACGATGGCCGGGATTAAAGGGGAAATGGCAGGAAACTGGCCGGTCCTTTGTGCCGCTCTCAAATTTCCTGGGAAATTTTTCCAGGCTTGGGTTCTTAAGTAGAAAATGGTTCTTAAGAAGAGGCAAAAAAATCTTGAACACCCGGTTCTTATCTAGAAAAGTTCTTAAGTAGAAGCGTTCTCCGGTAGAGTTACCACTATATACTTGAGTCTGTTTAGTACTTGGAAAGTGTTCCTGAAGAAAATCTCAGCTTTCTAAAATGAAATGATCCAACACCTTTATATCATAGCCCCCCAAAAATCGTATATGGATGTGTCCATGAAAACATCAGAAGTCAAGCTGTGTTCAAAGAAATATTGACTTTTACTTAGAACTATTCAGTTAAATATAATACTTACATGTAATTGTTCCTAATTGTTTCCCATTTGAACACACTTTTAAAAAGAACTTATATTGAAAGCAGAGATGCTTTAACTAATTTAGATAGTTGGCGGTTAGTTATTTAATATTTCTATTTCATGTCACAAGAAAGAGGTAATAATATGTCACCTAGCAACAGGGAGACAAAAAAGTTTAACATCTAGCAGAAAGAAGCAGCAACAGGGACACCAAGGAAAGTCATGAAAGAATAAAGAGGTAATCTTCTAAGAAACAAACTCCCCAGTGTTGGGAAGGGAAATGGAACAACATTGTAAATATAGCAAACACCTTTAATTTTTCCATGAGCTTTCCTAGGCTTTTTACATGAGCTTTCCTAGGCTTCCTCAAAATGAGCATATTTACCATAGATTAAATTTGGATTGGGCCTATATTTGCTCTGTTATAAGGAATATCCTGGGTTTGGTTCCAAGTGGGGGGAAAGACATTGGATGCATGGGACTGCTTGGAAAGATGGTTTAATGGAGGACAGCGGGACCACATGGCCTGAAATCCCACGGAAAAAGGGATCACATGTTGAAAGAGAGAAAAGGGCCTGAGATGCTGAGAATTACTATTTTATGCCCTCTTGGGTCCCACCTTAAGCATTTCCTGTTCCTGTTCAGAAATATATTCCATTGGCTGTCAGACACCCAGGGGCATGCCGGGGCAAGTCTGTAGGCTATTCTGAGTCCCAGGATTGGCTGATGTAATGTTTTATTTATTTTATTTATTTATTAGATTTGTATGCCGCCTCTCTCCGTAGACTCGGGGCGGCTAACAACAATAATGAACAACATATAGCAAATCTAATATTTAAAATAATCAAAAGACCCTTATTTAAAAACCAAACATACACACAAAATGTTCCCAGGTACCCTTGCTGAGATGGGTTGAGGAGTAGTCCTATCAAGTCCTAAGGGTCTTAATCCCATCACCGTGGTGCTGAAGGGGATAGATTTTTGCTATGTAGAGTAGACTGGTTCAGGCTATTAACAAAGGTCTGGGCTATCAAGAGTGAGTCAGTTTTCTGCCTAAAAGCATGTTTCTCCATTTCTCTAGGGATATTCTATATGATATTATGCACTTTTAAAAATATTTCCTAAAATATTTTATTCCTCTAGGAGGGAGGGAGATGTTAACTTCCTACAGCTCAATACAGCCTGTTTTGAGCCCAAGTCTCCTTCCACCACAACGATTCACAATCTTTAGATCAATATGCATAATGAAAATGTTATGGGGATATTGTGTTTGCTTGGACAAAATGAGTCCTTCAGGAGAAGATTTGTCTATTGAGTGGCTGCTGCCATAAAGAGATGCAATTTTGGTTTCATAGTAGTCCCCCCTTTTTCAAATAGTTAGGCACACTTCAAAACATAAGTCTGAAACCAAGTGCCTCCCTTTTTAGGAGTACCTCCGCAGGTTTGAGGATCTTAAAAACATGACTTGGAATAATTAAGAAATGGGAAGCATGCCCTTTCTCTTTTTAATCTTTTAAATTTTAAAATCTAAAAATAATTAAGATCAGAGAGCAAAAGACCAGGAGAAAGAAATAATGACACCATATTGCCTAGTGCTACTGTTTTAAGAATGTAATTTTCCCAGAAGATACTTCCACCCTCACATATTCTGTCCCTTTTTCTCCAACCCAAATGTGTTGCCGGCAGTGAAATGAAGAGGTGTAGTAGCAGTGTTCATTAATCGTGCGATAATGGATCAGGCAGCAAAATCTCCAAGCACTTTTGTTCCCAGGGTTTCTGGTCTTTTGGCAAAGCAGTGTCGTTGCCATTGTAATGAAAGTCACTGTTGCAGACCTTCCTAGTATTGCCATTGTTTGATCCATAATCTCAGTTTCAACAGAGCTCAACAGCAAGAATGTCTGGTACTAAACTAAAGGCAAATAACACCTATTATTTGGTCTTCTCTGTCCGAGTTACCCTGAATGTAAGAAATTCAGGATTTTACCACATACAGTTCAGCCATATATTCTTGTTCCTTTTGTACAACAAAAGTTAGCCTGATGTTTCTCTTAAATACATCGGGAAACACTCTAGTTTAAAATGTATTCCCTGAACAATAGGTGGGAACTTCATTCAAGAAAAAGTTTTATTTCATCCACAAAAATTTGAATTGCGATTGACTGCCTACTGAATTTTAATAATTAATTCTATAATATCTATTAGTTACTGATAATGTAAGTTTTCAATTGGTTCAACTTGTCTTAAAACTTTATGTTGAATTGGCACAAGCATTAATGTTTCTGTTATTGCTTTAACTTCACTATTGACTATTAATTACTTTGTATGTGTGCCCAAAACAGGGGTTATATCCAATCTCAGAAGAACATGAATGTATTTGATAACATAAAATGGCCTTATGCCAAAATAATCTAATGATCCTTAGGGAGCCAGAAGTCACTTTGTTAACCTTTCTTTACTTAGAATGTAGAGTGGATACATACAATGGATGTTTGTAAATAATTGTGAAGCTTCAGGCTAGGGATATCGCCACCCTGAGTCAGTTGAGAAGGGCGGCATAGAAATCTAATAAATAAATATAAACAGGGATACTGGATGCCAGAAAAAAGGAAGATATGTCCTCTTGTTTGTACTCATGTCCTCCATCAGAAATCATAACTTTAAAATCAAGCATTGCCTGGCTCTGGAGAATCATGGGGTGAGGAGGGAGTTTAACCAAAGTTGCATTGTGACTCTGTAAATTCTGTTTCTTTCCCTCTTCCATCAACAAACTTGACAGTCTCAATTTACATTATTTAAATATCTTGATTCCAGAAATAAATTTTAGTCCAATCCCCTTCTAATCATTGTAGTTATGTAGATCACAACTCACCATACGTTTCTATGGCAAAATTTGAAAAGCACATTGAGGTTCATTCTATTTTATAGCTAAATTCTAGTTTTCAAAAAATAATGATATGTTGGAAAAATATTGGGACTGAAAAGTCAGTCTTTCTGATGCTGGAAAAAGTAATTTCATTTATTTGCCATTCTATTATTTGCCATGTTCTCCTTTGCCTGTTCAGATATTGGCTACTTAAGACTGAATTTATATTTGATATTTGATATCAACTTTGATAGTGGACGATATATGTCCTTTTATCTGTTGTAAGCCATCCAAAGACCTTCAGGAGTTGGACGTCATATAAATAAAATAAAATTTAAAAATATAAATAAATATGACTTCAGCACAGTTTAAACAGTGCTCAAACTCCAGTGTACTGTTTCTTAAAGCACATTTCTGATTCAATAATTAGTTTTAGAATATCAGATGTCCTGTCGTATTTCGAGGATCGGGCAAGAGATGCTTTGTTAGAACTTAAAAGTATGTTTAGCACAGTCTATCAAGGAAAGCAAGGGCTTCTGATTTGCTTTTACAATAATATTGTTGAAAAATAAAAGTAAAAAGGAGACAGGGATGGTAATACGAACGGACCCTAAATTGTAAGACCATGTAGGCAGGACTGGTTTAGAAGAACCCAGAAACAAACTGCTGGCTTTGGTCTTGACATATTTTCTCTCTGGGCAAGGAAAACGATGTGATGTGTTAGGACCAGAGGTACCACAACTGGGGTTTCTTGTCCTGGTGCTTTGTCTTACGTGCACTCCACCCCAGACAGAGAGAGACAGAGACAGAGGAAAGGAGGGAGAATGGAAAGGCAGGTGCTTTGCCAAGAAAGAAGCAGCCTCTGAATCCTGCCACTGATTTGGTATCTCAAAATCCAATCCCTTGGCACACTGTTATCCGGGAGCAAAACTCACTCCTGATAGTAACTTGCCCTCGCCAGGTGCTTTCTGTAGTCTTTCTGCTCTCTGGGCTAGATCGCGACCATTCCTGGCTTAGGAGGTGATTTCTCTAGGCCTTCCCTTAGTGCAGTGGTTCTCAATCTGGAGTTGGGACCCTTTTGGGGGTCGAATTACTTTCACAGAGGTCACCTAAGACCATGGGAAAAGAAAAAATTCCCATGCTGTTAGGAACTAAAGCTTCTATTCTGGCGCCTTGGGACATAATTTTACAATCTGACTACTGGCGGGCAGGATCCAGTGCTTCCGGGTGCACAGCACCGCTAGGAAAATCCCGGATGCATGCGCAGTTGCACACCCCAAATGTGCTTCTGTGTGAGATTTGGCTTCTGCGCAAGCCAGATCTCATGCAAGGACGTAAGCGAGAGCTTAGATTTTGGCTATTTTTGCCGATTTTTTGCTTCTGAGCATAAGCCAAAATGTAAGTGGAAAATAGCCAAAATCTCACTCTCGCGGGCATCCTTGTGTGAGATTTGGCTTGCTGCGCATGAGCCAAATCTTGTACTGACAGGCACATGGTCGTCAGTGACAGCCTCCAAGGGAGCTCTGGTAGCAGGTAAGAAAAGCGGCCCTTCACTGAATCCGACCAATGAGGCGCATACACTGGGAGTGCCCTGACCTTCCTGCCAATCAGCTTAAAGCTCTGTTGGGAGAAATGGCGCTAGAGTTATGGTTGGGAGCAGGGGTGGGCTCTAACCGGAATGCTAAATTGGGCCTACTGCTGCAGCTCATGAGTACTTGCAAGCCCAGAGCGATTTTACTTCTGCACCTGTGGAGATAGCAAAATCGTGCACGGAGCCACAGGTGCGCCCATGTTTCGGCATGCACGGAAGCAAAAAAAACTTCACCAAAACACGAGCACACCTGCAGGTCCATGCGCGATTTTGCTATCTCCACAGGTGCAGAAGCGAAATCACGCTGGGCCCCCAAGCACTCGCAAACCACAGCGGTGAGTCCAATTTAGGGTTCCGGCTGGCAGCCCACCCCTGGTTGGGGGGGTCACCACAACATGAGGAATTGTATTAACGGGTCGCAGCATTAGAAAGGTTGAGAACCACTGCCTTAGTGGGTGACTCCTCGGCTCACACACACACACACCCGCCATCCCATTTCACCCTGTAAGGCAGTGTTTCCCAACCTTGGCAACTTAAAGATATTTGGACTTCAACTCCCAGAATTCCCCAGCCAGCGCTGGCTGGGGAATTCTGGGAGTTGAAGTCCAAATACAAGTTTCCAAGGTTTAAAAACACTGCTGTACGGCACCCGCCTGTGTGAGCAGGGCGCGTTTGGAAGAAACCAGGAAGCGCGTGCCCGGGCGCGCGCCTCCGTCCGAGAGCGCGCCCTCCCGCTGCAGCCCCGAGAGGTTTGCTCGCCGGCTGCTTTCGCCGCTGCGCCCGGCTAGAAGTTTGGCTGTCGGCTCGGCTTCCCTCAGGCGGCAGCCGGCGAGAGTTTCCTCCCCTTCCCCTCTTCGCTCGTCAGCTCCAGAGCCCGGAGGCGGGGGTGGGAAGCGGAGAGAAGCCGCCGCCAGCTAAGCCCGCTTCTGGTCCTCTCGTTTCCCCCCTCGCAGCTTCTGGAAACCAGCCGGCGAGTCCCGGCGGACAGCCCCCCCTCCCCCTCACAACAACCACTACCGCCGCCGCCGCTTGAACCTCCTCCGCACAACCGCGGCATGCTCAAAGTCACCATGCCCTCCTCCACGTCTTCGTCGCCTCCCTCCGCCTCCGCCACCCCCAGCGCCAGCGGCACCCTCGGCCCTTCCTCTGCCCCGCTCTCGAGCCGGGTCGGGGTCTCCACCCCCGCCGCTGCCACCTCAGACGGGCCGGATTTTTGGATCGACGGCTCCAATCGGGACATTCTCGCGGATTATTACGACCTCGAGTCAGAGCTGGGACGGTAAGGAGGCGAGGCGGAGGGGGCGGTTGTGGGGCGCCGCCAAAGAGGAATTGGGGGGGGGATGTCCGAGGCAAGCGCGGGTGGAAGGACTCTCCCCCTCCCACGCAAGCCCCCTTCTCTTTTGGGGAGGGGGCCGAGCTTGCTCCCGGGATGCAGGGCGGGAGGTTGTCTTGTCTGGAGGCGCCGCGATGGTTGGACTCGGTGGCGCTGCCCAGTCTGGGGTCTGCCGTGGCGGAGGGTTTTTTTTTTTTTAACGCAGAGCGGATGCCTAGACAAAACAGTGCGGCTGCCCCATTCCCGTATCCCCCCGTGCAGGGGAGAGGGTGGGAGAGAGGAGAGAGAGGCCGCTGGTGCAAGGCGGCTGCCCCATTTGGGGCAATGCGGGTTGGGGCGCCCTCGCTTCGAAGCGTGCAGGGGAGCGTAGGCGGCGGCGGGAGGGGGGGGGAGAGCCCTGGTTCGAGGCGGAGAGCCAGGAGACGGTGCCTACACATTCCTAGACAGCAGTGTGGAAGCGAGGAGGCGCGAATTCTAGTTTTGCTTTGCAACAGCCTTCTCCAGGCGGCCGTCCTCCTGATTATTGCTGAGGCTAGGATTCCCTGGGTTTCCCAAAGTGCATAAGGGAAGGCGGAAATATGGTGGTGGTGGTGGGATGTGCGATTTGAATCCAATTAAAGGTCAGAAGGTGAGAAAGGAAGGAGGGAAGAAAGGGGAGGGAGGGAGGGAGGAAGGGGGAGGAAAAAAGGGATGAAGGGGAAGGGAAGGAAGGAGGGAAGGGAGGGAGGGGGAGGAAGAAAAAGAAAGAAAAAGGAAGGAAGGGGGAGGGAAGGAAAGGAAGGAGGGAGGGAGGGGAGGGAGGGGTGGAAGGAGGGAGGGGAAGAAAGAAAGAAGATGTGGGTGTGCAGCTGTTTGTGGGGGGAAGAGGATGCGATTGTGGTTGCAAAGGAGCAGACCTTTCAGACTAAGCTGGTCGGATGGATGCTCTGCTTTTGGCTTAAAAAAGGATGCACTGTGGAGGAAAAGCTGCAGGGAAGGAAAGATTGTAAATCTGATGAGTCCAAAAGGGGATGGACGGCTCACTGATATCTTTCTTTGTATTTGCTGGCATTGGAGAACTTGCCTGATTCAGACTTGGTTCAATATCCTGGGCTGGTTCCTTTACAATCCTCTCCAGTGCGGCTGCTGGAGAGCCTTCCTTCCACACCCCCCACAACCCTAAAGAGCGTGGGAAGAAAGGAAAAGGAGCTGAAAATGGTTCAGTTTTTCTTCCCCATTTGATGTTTTCCCTTTCTTTATATGAGTGGGCGGTAATACTGAAAGGTGCACCATCTGTACTTGTCTAATAGGAAGTGAAAATCTGCATGTCGTTTTAAAAATACATGTACATACAGATCAGGGTAATCAAAGATTATTTCATCCAATTAAACTTCTTGTTTGATAAGCCAGACAACCTAAAACTCAACCTAAGTGCAAACATATTGTTGTAGTTGTTAAGAACAAGGAGATAATCACTTAAGACAATAGCATGCAAGAATAATAAGATGATGCTCCCACCCCTTCAGATAAAATGAACAGCCTAGCACTAATTATGTAGGAAGAGGCTGAGCTTTCAGACCCATTTTCTAAAATGTAAAGAAATGTTTTGCAAATACCATCTCAAGATCTTCAAGATCTTAACAGCTGTTGAATACTTATGGTTTGACAAAATATTTTCATACATTTTAACAGTAATTTTGAACATTTTGTGCTCCTAAGGCTCTTCATATCAAAGTCTAATCAGATAAAGGTGCAAAGCTGGAAACCAGATGGCTTCATTCACACATCCGTGATCCTAATAATGAAGATTATTTGTTTTAAATTGAAGCTTCAATAATGTTATTGTAAAAATGAGGCAGATTAAATTGCATTGTCTTCAAAACTTAATTTTCCAAAGACTGGGTTTTTACTCAAGTGTGGAAAAGCCACAAAAGCAATAGTATTTGATTTAGTGGGGAGAAACAATGAAAGAACAAGCATTAAACAATAGTGCACCTTTTGTATGGTAACTCCATTCAAATCTGGGAATGAGTATGTGTTTATGTGAACTTTTTATAAATAGCAATTATAAAAGTTAGAGTTGCATCAGAGTTGTGCTTGACCTTGGGTGGCCAGTGGGGACATGGACAGTGCAAAATCACTTGAGTTTGTGGTCCCTGTGGTGGCCCGAGTGCTCTGCAAAAAAAATTGGGCTCCCGGGCTCCATTTTCAGCTGTGATGGCTTCTTACAAGTGAAAATGCCAGTGAAAATGGAGCTCAGGAGGGCCAAACATGGCCCTCCAGAGCTCCATTTTTGCTGAGAGAGCCACCACAGACCGGTCCATTGCCATTTCCAGGGTGGTCCTGGAAGCACCCAGGACCAGATTTGGTCCATGGGCCTTGAGTTTGACACTCTTGATCTATAACATATGCTACAAGGTGTGTAAAAATAATGAAGCAAGAATGATGAGGAATACGGAAAGAAAAAGCATCATATGACAATATGTTCTATAAAATCTTGGAGAACTATAATATATGGTTGGCAATACATTCTAAGATAAAATGTTTATGGTGCTCGGAATAGTTTTAAAAAACAAAATAAGAAAATGAAGAGTTAAATGATAAGAAAGCAGGTTTGCAGTATACATCAGTAAAAATATTTTAGCAGTAAGCACTATTCAATAATGGAACAGCCTGCTTGGGGCAAGTGAATTCTTTTCAATTAAACAGACTGACTGCTCTCCAGATATCTGAAGCCACATATCATGTCTCCTCACAGTCTTTTCTTCTGTACGCAACTTCTCAAAGTTCATCAATTTTTCTTCCCAGCTTCCCTGTCATCTTCTGTCTTTTGGATATGCTCCAGTTTGTCAATATCCTTCCTAAGATGTGATGCCCAGAACTGAACACAATAATCTAGTTATGGTCTGACTGTCTAGAATAGAGGGGAATGATTAATTATTTGGGTCATGACATTATACATTTATGCAGCCTAAGACTGCATTTTCTTTTTTTACAGCTGTATTATACGTTGGCTCAAGTTCAGCTTGTGATCCACCAAAGTACTCAGAACATTTTTGCATCTCCTAATAGTCATTATGGTCTTCCTATCCTTTATTCATGCCTTAGATGTTTCCTGTCCAAAAGTGAGATGCTCCATTATTCCCTTTTAAAATTCAAATTTCTGTATTTTACCAGCCTATTAAAATTCTCCTAAATATTGATATTGTCTTGTTTGATGCCCTATCCTCTTTTCATGTTATCAGTACACTAGGTCAGAGGTCCCCAACCTTTTTAGCACCAGGGACCGGCTTTAAGTTAGACGAGTTTTCTACGGCCCGGTGGGGGGGGCTTTGGTCATATGGGGGTGGGGTTATGGAGGGGTGGAGCTTAGTGACGCAGCCCTCCACACTTCTCCACAGGGCAGGGAGAATGAGGAGGCTCCTTTGGCGGCTGGGGGCTGCCTGGCTTTGTGATTTTGACTGGGGGGGGGAACTTAGGAAGGTCCTACTTCTCCCCCCCCAGCCAAAAACTCAAAGCCTATCTGCTCCAGAAACTTGGCGATCGCGCCCCACCGCCGCCGCCTCCTCCGTTTCCCCCAACGGCAAGCAATCTAAACGCGGGAAGGGCATTCCGGCGCTTCCCTTCAGCCTTAGAAGCCCCCTCGACGCTGGAGGGATGGTTATGAGGGGAGCGAGCGAGGAGAAGAAGACGTCCCACTCATCGCTCCTGAGGGAACGGGCGAGGGCGTCGGAGACCCAAAGCCCATCCTGTGTGGAGGGAGACGGAGCCAAGCGGGGCCACCCGGAGACCTTTTCCCGTCTTCTTCTCCTCGCTCGCTCCCCTCACAGCCAGCAGCCCCGCTCGCGGGGGGATGCCCGTTCGTAGCTACCAGCCCGCCAAGCGTCGAGGGGGCTTCCGAGGCTGAAGGGAAGAGCCGGAATGCCCTTCCCGGGTTTAGATTGCTTGCTGTTGGGGAAAACGGAGGAGGCGGCGGTTCTTTTCTCCTCGCTCCAGAAAGTAGGCGATCGCGCCCCACCGCCGCCGCCGCCTCCTCCGTTTCCCCCAACAGCAAGCAATCTAAACCCGGGAAGGGCATTCCGGCTCTTCCCTTCAGCCTCGGAAGCCCCCTCGACGCTGGAGGGATGGTTATGAGGGGAGCGAGCGAGGAGAAGAAGACGTCCCACTCATCGCTCCTGAGGGAACGGGCGAGGGCGTCGGAGACCCAAAGCCCATCCTGCGTGGAGGAAGACGGAGCCAAGCGGGGCCACCCGGAGACCTTTTCCCGTCTTCTTCTCCTCGCTCGCTCCCCTCACAGCCAGCAGCCCCGCTCGCGGGGGGATGCCCGTTCGTAGCTACCAGCCCGCCAAGCGTCGAGGGGGCTTCCGAGGCTGAAGGGAAGAGCCGGAATGCCCTTCCCGGGTTTAGATTGCTTGCTGTTGGGGAAAACGGAGGAGGCGGCGGTTCTTTTCTCCTCGCTCCAGAAAGTAGGCGATCGCGCCCCACCGCCGCCGCCGCCTCCTCCGTTTCCCCCAACAGCAAGCAATCTAAACCCGGGAAGGGCATTCCGGCTCTTCCCTTCAGCCTCGGAAGCCCCCTCGACGCTTGGCGGGCTGGTAGCTACGAACGGGCATCCCCCCGCGAGCAGGGCTGCTGGCTATGAGGGGAGCGAGCGAGGAGAAGAAGACGGGAAAAGGTCTCCGGGTGGCCCCGCTTGGCTCCGTCTTCCTCCACATGGGCTTTGGGTCTCCGACGCCGCGGACCGGCTGGAAAACCCCAACGGCCCGGTCCCGGTCCGCGGACCGGCGGTTGGGGACCTCTGCACTAGGTAATCATATTTTAATCCATTTTGCAATTCAAGAAACTTCTGATGCTCTGGAGTATAAGACGCACCTTAGTTTTGGGAAAGGAAAACAAGGGATAAAAATCTGCCCCTGCCTTCCAGCAATTTGCCTCCAAGCAAACAGTACAGATGATATAAACTGTTTGTTGTGTATTTCTGTGCATGTGAATCTGGCCCATAGAAATACAAAAGAATTGAAGAAATGTACATTATGGCAGTATATTAATGCCAGAAGGTTTTCTTAAACGTAGTCACACTAACTCCTCCCAATTATTTAAATAGATCAACTCCAAACATGACAAACATGATAAAGTCAGGGTTTAACTCAGCTGCCTTATCTTAATACTAAACAGGACACCGCTACATTTCAGATTACTTGTACAGATCTTTAAATTTGATGTGGCTTTCTGGAAGTATAGTTTTCTCTGCTATTTAAAAGAAGATTCAATAGCACTGGGCCTCTTCAGATCAAGCATTTATTTTAAAAAGCTTCTTCATTTTGTTAACTTGTCTAGAATAATAATAAAGCAGTCTTTAAAAAATAAGTCTAATAATTTGAACATTCTATAGACATTTATAGTTTTTGACTTAAGTCCTTGCAGTTTCAGCAGTCCAAAATTGGCAGCAGTTCCCCTCTCAGCAATTTGCCACCTTGCAGCTAGTTTCCACTTTCAATTCTAGCAGGTGGCCTGACTTCTGAATCAGAGGCTGATAATCAATTGCTTGTGCTATTCAGGTCCTGCACTGTTTGCTGCAAGGAGGTAAATTGCTGGGAGACAGAAACCAAAGGGTGGAGTATAAGACATACCCAAGTTTTCACCCTGTTGGGGGGGGGGTGTAAAAAGGTGTATTTTATACTCCAAAAATACGGTGTGTGTGTGTGTATATATGTATGTTTGTATGTATATATACTGCTCAAAAAAATAAAGGGAACACTCAAATAACATCCTAGATCTGAATGAAATATTCTCATTGAATACTGTGTTCTGTACAAAGTTGAATGTGCACAACAGCATGTGAAATTGATTGTCAATCAGTGTTGGTTCCTAAGTGGATAGTTTGATTTCACAGAAGTTTGATTTACTTGGAGTTATATTGTGTTGTTTAAGTGTTTCTTTTAATTTTTTTAGCAATGTATGTATGTGTGTGTATGTATTCAATAGCACAAGATTATAGTACATATAATAGTGCTTCCTTTCAGATTGATAAGGATCAGTTTTGTATACTTATAGAATATAATTGATTTACCAACACTATCCCATAATTGGTAACAAGGCCTAGCCCAGTGGTGGCGAACCTTTTTTTCCTTGGGTGCCAAAAGTGTATGCATTGGCGCTATTGTGTGTATGTGTGTGCCCACACCCATAATTCAATGCCTTCATGCGCCATGCTCCCTGTGATCTCCCGCGCTCTCCCATTTCTCAACTTCTGTTGGGCCCAGTAGGCCCATTTTTCACCCTCCCCAGGCTCCAGAGGCATTCTTGGAGCCTGGGGAGGGCGAAAACACTCTCCCCTGCCCCCTGGAGGTATTCCGGCAGCCAAAAACATCCTCCCAGAGCTTCTGCGTGAGCAAAAAATCAGCTAGAGCTAAGCTAGGGCAAGAGCTCGCGTGCCAACAGATATGGCCCCATTTGCCATCATGGGCCTAGCCTATATTTGGCCACCTTTATACTAATTGAAAAAAATGAAAGGAACACGTGATATATTTAGGCAAAAATAAATTCTATTGGTATGTGTAATACTAGAAATTACTAATTTTCTTCAATTAGTCATTCCTAGCATTAGAAAATAATTTAAACATATGTAACAAATTAGATGTGTTTTAAAAATAAATTCTACTTGCATAAGTGATAGGAAAACTTAAAATAATTTAAAGCAAGGAAACAATGTTCTTAAATTGGTGAATGGAGGATTCACTTGGGCATTGCAAAACAACAAGAGTCTGGTTTTGTATGAGAGTGTAATGACATTTTTGAAGACTAGGAAAGGGGTAATTGAGCTACTCTAAGAACCTTTCTTCTGGAATATTCATGTGATATAAATATCAATTATTGTTGAAATCTTTCCTTTGGAGCATGAGTCTCCAAACTTGGCAGCTTTAAGATTTGTGGACTTTATTTCCTAGAATTCCTCAGCCATACATTGTGTTTATTATTTCAAGAGATAAGTGAACTTTGGCAACATTTACACAATATTCTAAGTTTGTCAACTTCATGCTTTGAATGGGTTGCATCTCACCTCTAGAAGACACCACATTGGGAAAGGTTTTTTTTTAAACGAATCCAGATTCTTCTCAATAGTGAGTCTCTAATAACTGTGTTGTTTTGCTTTGCTTTTTGCAAATAGAGTGTGGTGGTGTGCTGGCATCATAAGAATGCCTATCCATATGTCAGGAAGGGAGCTGACTCAAATGTATTGTTATTGATTATCTTTAACAGACTATTTTGACATTGGAAGTATCAATATAATTGACACATACATGTAAGACTATGAATAATAACTTTATTTGCTTTCCTGGAAGAAGTTGAAAACAGAAATTGACTCAATTGCATTCAAGCTTATACTCACGTTTTCTCATTGTTTTCAAAGGAGAATCCTTTTTTACATTAGCAATATATTTTGCTTAGTGACAAGACTTCCATGCTTTTTCCATATTTTTACACATATATCAATACCAGAAAGCTTAGTACAGCAAAACTGTTTGTGAGAGCTATATGTTGAAGAAATTTCTACAACTTGTGTTTGTCTATTGTGTTCGAAGAGGACCTTGACATCTAACAGATTGTGACCTGTCCATGTTGTGTCTGGGTAGCTGATAAGACATATCAGGCACAAAATATTCTGCCACATGTTGCACAGACATGTGTGGGCACCATTGTCACAGCATTTACAGCTCTGGCTTTGTGGATTGCTCCTTCTCTTCTGCTATGATTGTTCTTCTATCCTCAGATATCTGGCAGCCTTGGTGGATCAGCATGTGCCGTGCTGATCAGTCTTGTGCCAGGGTTTCCCAGGAGGTGGTGTTGATATTGAGCAACTTGAAGAAGACTTTCAACCTGTCTTTGTATCACTTCCTTTGGCCCCAGTATCATCGCTTTCCTTTAGACATCTCACCAGAGAGAAGTTATTTAGGGATGCAATGTTCTGGCATCCTAGCATCTGGGTGCCAAATCCTACAACTAATGCAGAAGAAAACTACTTAATTAGTTCATACAGTAGATCTTACCTTCCATATTATGCCTTGTGCTATTTTATTTAGTTCAGTAGAGAGACCATTTTTATCTTTAATAAGTGGGAGATAATGGGAACCGTTCAAATGATACATCTTTGGTCAAATTCATATACTGTACTACAATATTCACTTGAAATACACTTAGATAAATGCTTTTGAGAAGGAGAGCTGTCTAAATGCAATGGTTCCCCCCACCTACCCTCACAGTTACAGAAATTTGGCTCTTGCTTGTATAATTTACAAATTACATTAGGATGAGTTAAATTGAAGAGGCTAATTTACAGGCAATGGAAAACATTTGGTATCCTAGTTACACTCAGTATATGGTCATAATAATATTAACATAATGATCTTTTGCTTATGTGTTAAAATGTTTTTAAAAGTACGAGGCACACTTAGATATCAATCACCTTTCTTTGTGGAGAAAATCTTAGGAATGGTTTATATTTTCCAAAAATCGTACAGTGCAAGCCCTATTTGTTCGGAAAGTTTTTAGCTTAAACTCCTCCCCTTCCCAAAGCACCTAATTGCAGGTACAGTGTTCCCTCACTTTTCGCGGGGGATGCGTTCCGAGACCGCCCGCGAAAGTCGAATTTCCGCAAAGTAGAGATGTGGAAGTAAATACACTACTTTTGGCTATGAACAGTATCACAAGCCTTCCCGTAACACTTTAAACCCCTAAAATGTGATTTCCCGTTCCCTTAGCAACCATTTAGATTATTACTCACCACGTTTATTTATTAAAGTTTATTTAATTTTTTTTTATTAAAGGTGGACAAATGTTTGGCGATGACATATGACGCCATCGGGCAGAAAAAAAGTGGTATAGGGGGGGAAACCGTGAAGTATTTTTTAATTAATATTTTTGAAAAACCGTGGTATAGACTTTTCGCTAAGTTTGAACCCGCAAAAATCGAGGGAACACTGTATTCTAAATAATTAGCTATCAAAGCCTCTTTGTAGATTAATCCACTTTTCGTGCAATCCAATTAAACACCTAATGTCATTTTAGTTGTACTTCATTATGTCCACTACACTTTGGCTGTGTTCAGTTCTGTGTGTTGTAATTTTTCTTGGCTCTGTTACTTTGCACCCGGCAACAATATGCGTGTCATAAAGCTAGGCTATATTGTTTCATGTTGTCTTACCACTGGCAGATTTCAAGTCATCAGGAGTATGGACAGATTCAAGTTTTGAACTGAATTACACAGAAAATATTTGAACAAGGAAGAAATTGGCTTATTATAGGGCAATTTAATAATAATGATCCAAGAGCAACTAAGCACCTTGTTTTATATCTACCCAGAGAAGTCAAGAAGCAACAAAATTGGCAGAAGCATTACTCAACGGTATGTTTGAGTTGAGATGAGGTGTATTTTCTTGCAGTGGAAATAGATGGTTGTTCAGGAATTGAGGGTGCTGGAGTGATTTGAAAAGGTAAGTCCTAAAAGTTTGAAAAACAACAAAGAAAAAAATAAGAATGTGGAAAACTAGCAAATTGTCACCACCTGGACGCACTTAATAAAATACAGTGGTACCTCTACTTAAGAACTTAATTCATTCCGTGATCAGGTTCTTAAATAGAAACGTTCTTAAGAAGAAGCAATTTTTCCCATAGGAATCAATGTAAAAGCAAATAATGCGTGGAAACCCATTAGGAAAGAAATAAAAACTCGGAATTTGGGTGGGAGGAGGAGGGAGAGGAGGAGGAGGGGAGTCGCTGCCAAAGGAAGAAGGTGGGGTGAGGGGTTAAAAAAAAGAGGTACTCTCAGATGGTGAGGAGGAGCACGTGCCTCCAATGCACCCAGCTAAAGGCTGCTCCCATACGCTGCCTCGCATACACTGGCTGCTGCTGCTGCTGCTACCTACTGCCTCTTCCTTCCCATGCTGAAGGGCTTCCCTCTCCTCTCGCTTGCTCACTTTGTAGCCGGCGCCTTTCCTTCGCTGTGTTGACTCCTCGGCTGCCCACAGCGAACGAAACTTTTCTTTTCTCTGGGCGCTGGCAGAGATTTATTCCCTCTTGAAGCGCCCAGAGAAAGGAAAATGCTTCATTTGCTCTGGACTGCCAAAGCCTCCTTAAGCACCACCTCCTCTGGCAACCCAGAAAAGCCTTAAATGGCCGGGTTTAAAGGGGGAATAGCAGGAAACTGGCTGGGCCTTCGTGCCGCTCTCAAATTTCCTGGGTAATTTTTCTGGGCTCAGGTTCTTAAAATGGTTCTTAAGAAGAGGCAAAAAAATCTTGAACACCCGGTTCTTATCTAGAAAGGTTCTTAGGTAGAGGCCTTCTTAAATAGAGGCACCACTGTACTTCAAATATAAGAAGCTTTAAAAGGCCAGACTCTTTATTTAGCCATTTTTTATTAAAAGAAAGGTGTGGGAACATCTATCAACAGATTTCATGGCCATGTTTCTAAGTTTAGCAGTGGTAAGCTGGTTTGAATGACAAGTAAACAGTGAATCTTTTCTAAACCTTTACTGCTACCCACCTTCTCAAAAACCACCTCCACTCAATTATTTTTAATAGCTAATTTGCTTTCTTTAGCACATCTTTATAGTTACACTGACTTATAAATCTTGCCCGTCTTCAGATCTTCAATAGGAAATTCCACTAAATTATTTTTTTCATCTCAGAAAAGAGAAACATCAACAAAAAAGCTGTCTCTCTTTGTAAAAAAAAGATTTCTGTACATGAAAGTCCTAAACTAATAAAAGCCCTCCCTTAAGATTAATAAAGTGAGCTATTTCTACCAAGGGTAAACAGAATCACTAGTTCCACTCCAGGTACATAATGTGAATTTCAATGTTTTGTTAATTGAATTCTTATGGCTGAAACCACGTGTTGCTGCTATTCAGTATGTTTTCCATATTTTCCTTTTGGGTCTTCCCACAGGTATAATTCAAAAATTTTCCCTACCAGTTCTGTGGGTGTGGCTTGGTGGGCATGACAGGGCAAGGGAATAATGCTGCAAAATCTCCATTACCACCCAACTCTGGGGTGAGCCAGGGTGGTATTTGCCAGTTCTCTGAACTACTGAAAATGTCTGCTACCAATTCTCTAAAACCTGTCAGAACCTGCTGTGAATTTAACCTTGGGTCTCCCATCTTCTCCTAAGCGGCCTTTTTAAAAACCCAAGATATAACATTTGTGGAATAATTTCTACACATTTAGGTAGAAACAGCACAAATACATTTTTTTAAAAGAAAAAAAATCCTTAGACAATTATAGATACAATCAAGTTTCAAGTTTATTGGATTTATATGCCGCCCCTCTCCGAAAACTCGGGGCGGCTCACAACAATCATGAACAATATACAATAAAATCCAATACTAAAAGCAAATTAAAACCCCTTAATATATAAAACCAAACATACATACAAACATACCAGAGGTGGGAGAGGTGGGTTTTAAGTAGCTTACGGAAGGCAAGGAGGGTGGGGGCAATTCTAATCTCTGGGAGGAGTTGGTTCCAGACGGCCGGGGCCGCCACAGAGAAGACTCTTCCCCTGGGTCCCGCCAAGTGGCATTGTTTAGTTGACGGGACCCGGAGAAGACCCACTCTGTGGGACCTAACTGGCCGCTGGGATTCGTGCAGAAGGCGGTCCCTGAGGTAATCTGGAGAACTTGTTTTTATTTCTTGCTTATATAGCTTTCAAAGCCAAGAAGCACTGATTAAATAGAAATTAATTCATGTATTCATCAACCTGGGGTCCAATGGGAAGCCTGTGTGATGGCTGTACTGTATTTAAATGTGTATTCTCCCACAATCTTGTTTTTATCATTTTATTTATCTTGTTCTTATTTGATTTTTAAAGTTTTTATTACTGGTAGTTGTGATTTTATTTTAACTACTGATTGTATAACATCACAATCATGGTTAGAGAGATGAGAGGCTATATAAATGTGTCAATTAAACAAACAAACCTGTCAGTCTAGTCTAATCTATTTCACTGTTTATGTATCTTTCATGATTCATAGGGGAATGGGGCTCTCTTCCAATGAATAGTTGAAAAAACAGTGTATCTGGATTTTCAAAAGATATAACTGATGATTAATTTTTCTGCCAAAATTATTTATGGTAACATTTTTGATACTAAATATAATGGAGATGTCTTTCTTTTCACATTTTATAAGTATTTGGTAAGAACTATGGTTGATGTGATTATTTTTTATTTCCCCCCCCCTCTAAATATTAACTAAATAATCCTGTTATAACTGGTGGGATTTCTTAAAATCCTATTTCTTTACAATATATGCTTAAATGTCAGATATGAGTGAAACATTCGATTATAATTATTTGAATTTTCCCTTAACTGAAAGAGATTATAATGGCCTCTTTCTGTTCATTCTCACCCTCTCTTTAATTTTTACTTCTAAAATTTTCCCATACTATTTTAAATCATGCTTGAGAGTTTGCAGTTATTTCTAAAATTATCTGGCAGATGTTTGAAGGTCGTTCCTAAATTTGTGATGTAGTCATTTGCATATGTTCTTCAAAAGCTGTGAGCTTTTTAGTGTTGATGACATTAAACTGTCAGAAAACACATAGTAGTTTATGAATCGGTATCCAAAATATGAATATATATTTCTATTTCCCCCCCCCACAACTGGTTTCCAAATATTAAGTTTTGGTTAATGTAAAAAAGCTATATAATACTAGTCCTCCTTCTCTGAATATTAGATGTAGACATATCTGTGGAGAAACAGATGTCCAACTACAGAAGTAAGGTCTTGGAGTTGGGGGGGGGAGGAATGGGGTCAATGTCCTCAAGTACTACACTCAGTGATGGGCTGCTGCTCCCACAGGGGGGGATGACACATAGGGTAGTAAGTTTATGCACTATTTATTGAATACTTAATAGTTTTTTATTGTCCTTCATTCTCTAGTATTTTAGTATGATCCTTAATTACTTTTAAAATAGGAAATAATTAAATAGTATGTTTTTACCCATAAATGCTTTAATCATTTTAATCATCTAGAACTGAGCTTTTATAGCAATTAAAGAAAATTGAGCTACTTGCCTAATCTGTTATCATACTAAGTCTTGTGGGTTCTGTACAAAACCTTAAAATGTTACTGTGCTCCTCAACAAATAATGCTGTCTATCACTTGTTCTTTTTGTGGTTATTCAAATAATGTGACTTAATCAACTGAAAAAGAATTGAAACATCTATTTGAAAACTTATCCTGGACGGTAAGCCACTCCCACCCAGTCACATGACCTTTAAGCCACCCCCGGTTACATGATTGTCAAGCCACTCCTACCTGGTCACATGACCATCAAGCCACACCCACAATAAGCCACATCTACTGTGTGGTAGTAAAAAAATTTGCAGCCTTCACTGACTACACAGGTGGCAATTTGTTGACAGTAATAGTTGGAACTCGCAGATGGGCACAGCCAGAACAGGGAAAGCGAGCTACAACATCTTTTACTACAGAAAAAATGTTAGATTCCTTCTAGCCACGGCACCAGAATGATGCCTTCATAGAACACTTTGGTTTCACAAGGAGATGACCACTATATGGCAGCAATAGGGTCTTTGCTGCCGTCTGTGTAGTATTGGCCATCTGGATTTTTGCAACATATCTGCTACAGTACTGAAATGATAAAACAGATTTTAAACCTGGGATTCTAGTTTAACTGGCAAGAGGTAACTCATATTATTTTTCCAGGTAACCATACAATACCTGCACTAAGCCTGCCATTCTCCATCTGGCTTGATAGAAAATGTGAAATTTTAAATTTTTCATCAAGGAAAGGGATCAATGAACATAGTGGCTGCGTGCACATATTATGCTAATATCTCTCCCCCCCCCCCCCGATTGTGCTAATAATATGATTTCTTTCATTTTGAGTTAATGTGAAATCTGAACTCAACTATTCTCATAACACATGATCTATAGCATTATATGTGAACATTATGGTTTGTCTGTTATTGTATGCATGTTTATTAAAAGATCAATCTTAGCATGATGCGTGAGTCCAGATATACCAGGTGGTTAATTATGCTCTACTTTGTAGGAATATATTGCTTCTGTATGGATACAGAATAACTATCATGTCATTGATTCATGTTTGGATTAGAATTCTTTGCATTCTTTGTCTTGTTCTCTACTCAAAAATATCAACAGTCAAGCAATATGTTTGGATGGGAACTGTTTGATCAGTTTTCGCAACCACTAGAAAATGCCTGAAAAGAGGGCAGAAGATAAACTTTCTATTCTCCCAGTCAGTGAAAAAATTTAGGTGGCCAGAAGTGCAATCACACTGCATTCATTGTGACACAAGGAGACTTGTGTGGAATAGAGTAAATACTGTATTCTAATCAAGTTCCCTTTGTCTTCACAGAAGCCTACTACTGTATGAAGCCAGCTTTCACCTTTCACTATTCTAGTATTAAAGGTGTTTCTTCTCCCTAAAGATATATTGCTGTACAAGCAATCTAGAATTCTTCATCAATATGATTGACATTGTAATCTGGGACTGGGTTCTTCCCCAGGACTATTGTCTTTTTGTCTGCAGGAGAATCTGATTACATTGAACCAGGCTTTATTTGCCAGGACCTATTGCTGCTCTATCTGATTAGAGCGCTAGGTAGAAAAGAGAGGTTTCCCCCTTGCCATAAGAGAAATAACAAGAAAGTGAGGAGGGGTCAATTCTTTCCCTGAAATGTTACATGGAACTGCTTTGTGCATCTAGAGATCTGCTGGAAAAAGAACCATCTCTCTCCACTTCTGTTAGGATGACAAGGTGCAGTGGTGGGTTGCTGACGGTTTGGACTGGTTCGCCTGTAGCAGTGGCAGAAATTTGCACCCACTCACCAAACTGGCAGCAATGGGCGTCTGTCCACAGCCCTGAACCTGTTCTCCAGTTGCCGCAGCAGGCAAAAAAACCCCAATTTCCCCAGTGTGACATAGGCACACAAAGCATGTACCTCCATTGCAATGCGAACCAGTACGGAAAGTAAGTGAAACCCACCAGGGGCGGATTGCACTTACAGCCACTACCGGTGCGCTTCCCGCGGAGCTCTGTGACCCCAGTGCACATCTGTGTGAAATTCGACTTCGGCGCATGCACTGGAAACCAAATCTTGTGCAAGGGCATGCATGAGCATGAGATTTCACTGGTTTTCACCAATTGTTTTGCTTCCGCGCATGCGCAGAAGCACAAAATTGCAGTTTCATTGTTGTATCGAATGAGACCAATCACTGTTGTAATCATCTGTAAACTTAAGTAGTTTAACAGATGGATCATTTGAGATGCTGTCATTGGTATAGAGAGAGAAGAAAAGTGGTGAGGGTACACAGCCTTGGGGCTAATTGTACAGGTATCTGATGTAATTTTGACTAGCTTCACCTGCTGCTATACCTGCTTAGGAAGCTTATGATCCACTTAAAAGTGTGTTCACAGGCTTCCTAATAAACAGGAAAGAGCTAAACGAGTTAAAACAGGAAACATCTCCTTTAAAATCTGTTGAGAAAAGAATTATATCTGTCAAAGACTGCCTTGAGTAAGGGAGCATTAAGTGACTAAGGAATGGGGGAAAGAATAGCAGTTATTATAGCATGATTCTCAGTAGACATGCTTGACAATTTGTTGAAGGGTCCAAGTGTTACCGACTCAATCATCTCTGCTGTGAAGTCTTATTGATCATGTTGTTTCTTTGAGATTTAGTGTATCTCATAAATTTTTAAAAAATATTAAATATTTTTATATGTTTTGCTTTAAATATAATTTAATATAATGGAATAGGCAAATTCCCATTTTCCTGTTTTTTTTAAAATATGTACATTTCTGGCTAAGAAAAAAATTGCATTCAGAAAAAAAATTCATTATTTGAATCAAAGGTAAAAATACAAGAGCAGCAGAGGGAAAAATTAGAGAAATATAACTTTTTTTCCCATTCAAGACCGCAAATGTCAGATTTTGAAGCAGGCATTGTTTCGAGGGAAATCTGTGCTTTCTGTGACAAATTTATTACCAACTAAATGATACATCTTTCTTTGTCTTTTCATTCAGGGGAGCTACATCTGTTGTCTACAGCTGCAGGCAGAAAGGAACTCAGAAGCCTTTTGCTGTCAAAATCTTGAAGAAAACTGTAAGTGTAGCTGTTCCTATTCATGAGTTTTTTTGTTGCTCAATTTTGCTTTTGAGGAGAGCTGCATCAGAATATAAATGTATTAATTTCTCATAGTCTCATCAATGTAGACCAGTGGCCCCCAAACTACGGCCCACGGGCCACATGCGGCCCACTGAGGCCATTTATCTCAACATACATTCAAACTACACAGTGTACCATCTAATTTTCCATGAATAAAATGCAATATTTTGTTAGTAACTAATATCAATCATCAAAAAAGTTGCAAAAGTTTTTTTTCTAATTTTGTCATCCAGTTAGATTCATTTTCTTTTAATTAAATTCCCTCCTTAATGTTCCTTCAAAAAGTACAACACCAATTATATTTCTAACTTATTAACCATTATGCCAAAGTGCTTCCTTCTTTCTTTATACATTTTTCATAAGCCAAGAAAACCTTGTATAGCCAATCAGATGTCAACAAAAGAAAATTAAAAACAAAACATAAACATATATGAATTTCAGACCTTCTCCCCCCTCTAAATAGTACGTTCCCATTTTGTTTTTTACTTTAAAATAAGGTACTGTATGTGCAGTGTGCATAGGAATTTAATAGTTTTTTTTTATAGTCCAGCCCTCCAACAGTCCGAGGGACAGTGAACTGGCCCCCTGTGTAAAAAGTTTGGGGACCCCTGATGTAGACCCTTACGCTTCTTTTAATCCAAAATAATAAGGCATATGTGATATTTTATGTTGAATTCAAAGCAAACTATTATTCAATAGGACATCTACAGGAATGTTTGAAATCTACTATAGTCCAGCAGATCCAAATTTAGAATTTCAGAATGTTATGCTGAAACTCACAATACAACATACTCACACGCCAATCTTCTTAATTATTGCACTCCCAATCTTCCTGGCAACTTTCCTGCCTTCTTTTAGTTGCCACTGCTGATGCGTTTTGTGCTCTCCCCAACTGGGACGACTGTATTTTGGTCTATGAACCAATAGTGGGTTTCAATTATCTTTGCTACCGGTTCGTTATTGGGAGTGTGCTTAGAGGGGGGCACTTCCACACATACACAGGGATGTGTGGGTGGGTGGAGCCTCCCACCCCCCGCTGCTACCGGTTCACCCAAACCAGGGCAAATCAGTAGCAACTCCCCACTGCTATGCCCACTGCACAACAATCTTTGACTTATGTATAACCAAATGCTTAACAACCATCAAAAGTTATGATAGATCGTCAAGAGCTACTTATGACCAAGTTTTGAAGTTCCAACATCAACCCCCTGTAGTCACATGACTGCCTTTTGAGCATTCATCAACTGATCCACATTTGTGGCTATTTGCTTTGCATTGGGGTCACATAACTGTAATTTACTATGATTTCTGTTTTGACAGAAACAGATATTTATTTGCAATTTCTGCCAAACTTAACAAAAGGACAGGGATGGTAGGCACAGTGGTGTGCTTATGCATGCCCCTTAGTATTAGTATTATCAACAGATTATTCAAAAGAAGCCAGCCCTAGTCCACAAGGCAAGTCCACAAGGCAAACCCACAGGTGAAGAGTCATAATCTGAAGTTCAAGGCAAGATCACACAGCAAGGAAATGGATACATTGTTCCTAGCATCATTTCACTCCCCTTCCTGAGCTACTGTATTTTTAGAAGTATAAGACCACCGGAGTATAAAACGCAACTTAGTTTTGGGGGAGGAAAATAGGAGGTGGGAAATCTGCCTACTGGGTATTCACCTGGCTAGTCCTTAGCTTGGTCAGCTTTAGCACATTAATTGGCTTGCTGGTTTTGCGATTGAGGATGGTTGGGGTTATGCTTCTAAAGCACAGGTGATTGTTGGAGGGAGCTCCAGTGACTAAGCGGAGAAGAGGTAAGAGAAGGCAGCAGCTGTTCTGGGTAACCATTTTGGGCACTGCACAAGCGTTTGGAAGCTAAAAATGCAACATGCCCCAGAACACAAGCCATTGTCTGTGGCAATCTCTGCAACTAGGAAGAGGACGCATTAAGGTCAAAGAGTAGGAGCCAGTGAGTACATTTGGAGTGTAAGACGCACCCAAATTTTCAGCCTCTTTTAGGAGGAAAAAAGTGTGTCTTATACTCCAGAAAATACGGTAACTGCTTCCTGGTGGAGCCCTTCAAGAGGGGGTGAGGCTGCTCCTCCCAAGTAGCCTAGTTAACCTTAGTTGTGCCTGCATCCTCTCAGCCTTAGGTGCTCTCAGATCTGGAGGAGAAGGCAGTTCTTCTTCATCTCCACCGACAAGCTGCAGCTGTGTGCCCTCTACACCTGAAGTCTCTGGGCTTCCCAGCTGCAGCTGTGCCTTTCCTATCTCTACTTCAGCCAGCTGCTCAGCCAGTCACTTTACTGTGCTCGGCCCCTTCATCCTTGCTCACATCCTTTTGGTTGCCTCTATTCCTGACAAACCTGTGATAGGGTCATCCTACTGTCTTCATCTGGACAGACATCTATATAAACGTTTATTTATAGTGCCCTTTTAACAAGGGGCATAACAGCATGTTAGCAATAGCACTTTTTAACAGAGCCAGCATATTGCCCCCACAATCTGGATCCTCATTTTACCCATCTCGGAAGGATGGAAGGCTGAGTCAACCTTGAGCCGGTGATGAGATTTGTTTGAGCTGCTGACCTACAGATCTACAGTCAGCTTCAGTGGTCTGCAGTTCTGCACTCTATCCGCTGCGCCACCTTGCCTCCATCTGGAGAATCATTCATGGGAGTCATCACAATGACCTGCTATATGACCATCCCAACTTAGGACCATAATTGCTGTGGTCAATTTTGATTGTAAGTCAAGGACTACCTGTATGAACAAACAGCTTTGTCTAAAGTATGAATCTTACTGTTATGTAAGAATTATTAAACATATCTACTCCAAAAAAGCAATGTTTATGGGAGCCTTCCTTAAACTAACTTTCTTCTGGTTCTTTTTTATTCCGCTTCCAGGAGTCCGAGCCAACATAGGTGAACCTGTGCTGACTAGGTTTCTTGGAACTACAATTATGTTGTAACAACATTTAATTATGACTGTACAGCTCTTATTAAATGTCTATTAAATTTATAATTTCAATGTATGATATTTGTTGCCCATGGGACCTAATTTCCCATTAAGTAGAAGGTATGTATCACTCTTCATTATGAATAAAATCCACTGCATGGCTTATAGCAATTTATAATACTGCTTGCCATTAGGGAAATTCAATTTTAAAACGACAATCAAAATGAAATAAAACAGATCCAATTCAAAAGTGCCATATATATTCATTGCTAAACAGTGTGCAATATCTTGCAGTTATACTACTAAAAATCATGTAACATAACATTAAAATTAAAGTTCTTAAAATTTTTAGTATTTGTAACATGATATCTCTCAAAACTGAGAAGATGTGATAGACACTTAAAATGTGAAAACTAAATTAAAGAGGGCTAACTTCTATACTGAATAGAGCTATGTAGCTTGTTACTTACTCTCCTTCCTTTATTTGGAATTTTTAGTGGAATAAAGGTGGATGGAGCTCTGACAATCATAGACTGAGATCAGGTATAAATCAATGTTTTTCAACCTTGACAATTTTAAAATGCATGGACTTCAACCCCCAGAATTCCCCAGCCAGTCACAATGGCATGGGATTTTGTGAAGTCCATGCATCTTAAAATAACTATGGTTGAAAAACACTGGTATAAGTGTTTTCCTTTCAATATTGTGTTCATTATATGATGAAACAAATCCTTTAATATTATCAATACTTTTATCTTTCCTGTCATTCAAAATCTACAAAATAAATTCTAAATTGGTATCTGATTTTAGTAAGCAGTTGGATAAGAAAAGTCTGTTAAAAATTAATTAAAAGACACGTAAACTGAAATGAAAATCCAAGAATAGGGATGCAACCTGCACAAGTCATAGTTTATGTTTATTCCTAGGTTCAGCCAAAATTTGTGTATCTCGGCATCCAAAATCTGCACATCTCAGACTCTGCAGAGATGTAACCATTTCTAAAAATTTCTGTTAAGCCAGGACGATATATTTCTTTGTAATATGGAAATTATGGCAATGATAGTATTTGACAGTTTTTTGGAAACACTGAATAATTTCAACCAGTCCAATGCTATTATTAATAAAATGTTTGCTTCAGGCCAACTACAGTGAGATGTAACTCCTTATAGTATCATCACCGACTGGAGGACTTTTTCTTAGCATTATTTGGAAATAATGTATCATTACATGTTTTCACATACTTAATGTCATTTAACAGAAGTCTCCCTCCTTTCTTTCCTCCCTTCCAATTATTGTAGAAATCTTTGATTAAGAGATCTGGCTTCAGAACTTTCTGCTACAAATTGCTAAGCTAATTCTTTCTTGTTTTCTGTGTTCTGGCAAGCTGTCTCCTTCTGGCTTGTAATTTGACTAGCTATTGAGTACATTGTAACTGAGTATGTACTGTATTTTTATTGATATGCTTTTAATAGTATTTTAAGTGTTTTAATTGTTAATCCATTTTATTTTATTTTTCTTACTATTAGCTCCGTGTGTCATTTATAGTGAAAAGTAGGGTAATAATTTCAGTAAATAAACTAATCAATTTTATAAAAGTAAACTCTAAATATTGCTGCCTGGGAAAATTGCTGCATTTGTTTCCCTGCAGGCTCTAAAGTCATAAATAATAGATGTTTCATTTCAAATTTTACCATTAGCATTTTATAGCAATCTTTACTGTGAAACTTAGGAAGCAATTTTATGTTATAGCCAAGAACGAAATCCAATAAATTATGCAGTGATGGTACCCAGTCTGTTTCGTAATTAAAAATAAACAAAAAAAAACCAAAAACCTTCTGCATTTAAATTAGTTGAAAAATTATGCGCAGACATAGAAATCACATTGATACCTCCTCAAGTCAGATCTTAAATCTGTTTCTCCTGCTTGGTTTCTTATGCTTCCATTATAAAAAACTGAAAATTTGTTCTGGCTTCTTTCTTTGATGTTTAACTTTTACAGTTTTTAAAAACGTAATTTGAGGTTTCATACATCTGTCCATTCATTTTTTTAAATACATAAAATAAGCAACTTTTTAAAGGTTCAAAATGTTTCAAGGACTTCTTGAGCATTTCTATAATAAAATTATAATGCTTAATAGATTCTTACAGTTATCTATAAGTTTAAAGTGGTAAATCCACCTAAATCTTTTTTACACTATACAGCATAACAATGTCCTTCATTCTAAATGAGAACCCGAGCTCTTTCTTAGTTCTTCTTACTTAGATCTGCATTCCAACTGATTCAGTGGGATTTACAATGAGAAAAATGAAGTTAATAACACCACCTCTGTTGGTGAATGGAAGAAGGAGATAAAGCAAAATTGGAGTGACATCTTGTTTCATAAAGTGGGAGGATTGAATAGGTAGCAGCAAAGGTAGTCGGCTTGGAGCAGTCTTTTCTCGGCAGGTTTCTGCTGCTAAGATTAGTGATCATATTACAAAACAGTATTTCCTCTCTATTTTCCTACTAAAGCTCTGGAATTAATATGTCATTCATCTCACTGTTACTGAAAATCCAAATGTTGTTGTGGAACTTTTGCTTGATTGTGTGTGTGTGTGTGTGTGTGTGTGTGTGTTTGCATGTGTGCACATACATACACTTTGTCTAGACTTTTGAAAAACAATTTAATAAAAAAATCAGAAACAAATCAAGTAAGAAAAACTATGGCTCGTATCCTTTGAGACAATATATTTTATACATTCACTTCAGCATACTGTAATTACTTTGGATCAGGTGCATTATATTGAGTGGCACTTGTTTATTTATGTGTTTATGCCTTTTGCATAACAACCTTTCTCTTAAGAAATTTGGAGTTTCCTCCCTAATTTTAATCACACAACAGACATAAATGGAAAGTTAATATAGAAGAGAAAGCCACTCAATGAGTTATGTGATTGAGACTTGGAGTTTCCCGTGCAGGTCTAATAAGCTGTGATTATATATGCATAAAATCATTTTAACATGTACTTCCCACCCTCTTACCTCCCCCTGCCAATACATTTGGATGAACTTTTAAACGAATGTTTCTCAGACTTAGCAAATTTGAGATGTGTAAGTCTTCAGCTCTCAGAATTCCCTAGCTACTGGATTCTGTGTACATTTAATTTAGCGAAGTTTGAGAAACTGATTAAAAACTTGGGTGATATTACAGTATAGCAGAGCATTTTTCCCCTAAGGGATAACAAGATTTTCTTACTAGGTTGCATCTTGCCTCATAAAAAGTGAAAACAATTTCTTTGAAAATTGAACAATTTAGCATTATTCTCTTTTAAGCACCGAGTCTTATTTAACCACCTCAAATCCCCAAAGATATGGGCATTGTATACAACATCAACAGAAAGGGAAAAATAATAATAACTAAGTGTCCATTTATTTATTTTTATTTATTTATTTATTGGATTTGTATGCCGCCCCTCTCTGAAGACTCGGGGCGGCTAACAACAATGATAAAAACAGCATGTAACAATCCAATAATAAAACAACTAAAAACCTTTATAATAAAACCAAACATACACACAAACATACCATGCATAACTTGTAATGGCCTAGGGGGAAGGAATATATTAACTCCCCCATGCCTGGCGGTATAAATGAGTCTTGAGTAGTTTACGAAAGACAAGGAGGGTGGGGGCAATTCTAATCTCCAGGGGAGTTGGTTCCAGAGGGCTGGGGCCACCACAGGGAAGGCTCTTCCCCTGGGGCCCGCCATGTTCAATTATTAGAGCACATTGAAATAAAGCTGTGTATTTTAAGCTGTGTGTGGAACTCTGAAAAGGTGGAAGCTGAATGTACTTCTGAGGACAGAGTATTCTATAAAGGAAGGAATAGTACAGAGGAAGCCTTCAGGCCTCAGGGCGGGATGAAACTTTTAGAAGGGATAGTCTTGATAATGGGATATGCAAATTCAATGGCAAGATTACTGGCTATATCCTGGTGTTGTGCTGTTTAGATCATGGTAATGGTAATGAGCAGCACTTAGCATTGTGCTGCCGGCAACCATTCAGTGACTTCAATATACAGTACTATAGGTGTTATTCTGAATTCAAAAGGTATCCAGTTAATAATATTGATACTATATTTCCTACCAGCGGCAACTACTGGTTTGCCTCCAAAGGCAGCCCTACCTAGAATGCATTATGGTAATCCTCTCAGGGAACAATTGAGACTGAGTTAGTAATAGTATATTACAATAATGATATGTGTCACTGTCATACTTTCAGTGGCACTTTCCTGTGTAACTGCAAACCTGCAGTGTAGCCTATCAGTGTATTAAATTCAGGGAGAAGCATTGGGCGCCTGTCTCTTTAAGAGAATGCCAGGATGTAAGGGACCAGCTTACAAGCCATGATCTCTGGCCTCCATTTTAGTTTAGTATTTTCTCCCTTTGCAAGCAAGGGTTAGAAGCTTATCCTTTTAGACAAGAGAACTACTCTTACCACAGAACATTAGAGAATCCAGACCTGGCTTCAAAGCAGAAACAGAAACATCAAGAAGTATGTGAAGACAACAGCCAGCAAGTATCTTTATTTTAGTTAAGACAGTCTGGGGCAAATAGTCAAGTTGTTGCTTTAAATGAATCTTTCTCTAAGGTTTGTTGAATTCTACTTGTGGACAGAGCTTTTCCCCACTCAGGACTATGCCCTCTAGAGCCAGGAGGCAGCAGGGGAGAAAGTAGAATCTCTCATTCACCGTGGGGCAGAATAGTCACTATCTGTGCAACTTTCAGGCTTGAACAAGAAAAAAAACCTATTGTATATTGATCTGGAGATGTGGCTGATAAAGCAGCTATGTGCTGGAGGGTCCAGCACTATTCACTGTCCATGTTTTCTGATTTGAAAGTCTGCTGAGTCCTGCGGGATTAGGCGGCATAGAAGTCGAATGAATGAATGAATGAATGAATGAATGAATGAATGAATGAATGAATGAATGAATGAATGAATGAATTCTGCATGTGCAAATTCATATACTTTGGACCTTATCTTTGAATGAATGTGACTTAAAATAAGAGTATTAAATATAGCCTGATTATAAAGTATGATAATTGAAAAGGTATATTTTGTTTAGCAAAAAAAAAAATATTGCATCTTTGAATTTTCTCCTAGCTGGTGACAGAATCTTACAAACCTTACTTGATTCTGAAAATTGGATTCGAGTCAGAGTTGGTTAATACCTAGGTAGGAGACTATCAAGAAATACCTGGACTGTAGATCGGCTGGGAAGTTCAAAATCACAGAAGAAGAAAGGGCAATTTCCATATTTTTTTAAAAAAACATTCAAAGAAATTGAGTTTACTTGAAAGAGTAGCAATATATGTTTGGTTTTTCAGCCTATTACTGACTTATTTCAGAAGTGAGCCATTTGTGTGCATGTAAAAGGTCCTATAACAGTCAGTGATGGTGAACCTATGGCACGAGTACCACAGGTGGCACGCGGAGCCATATCTGCAGGCATGTGACCCGTTGCTCTAGCTCAGCTCCAAGGTGCATGTGTGTGCTGGCTAGCTGATTTTTGGCTCGCACAGAGGCTCTGGGGGGGCATTTTTGGCTTCCAGAGAACCTCCAGGGGGATGTAGGGAGGACGAAAAACAAGCCTACTCCGCCCACCAGAAGTTGGGAAACAGGCCAATTCTGGCCTCCAGGGGACCTCCAGGGGATGGGGGAAGTTGTTTTGGCCCTCCACAGGCATTGGGCACTTGTGCATGCGCGATAGTGGGTGTTCATGCTCTTTCGGCACCCAAGGAAAAAAAGGTTGTGATTCCGTCACAACTAGACAAATTAATCATCTTCTCTTTTTCCTTCCATCCTTCCAATAGTTAAGAGTTTGTCTGCTTCAGGTTAATAAAATAAGTAAAAGCCAACTGTACGAGTAGATATACGATGAATTCCCCCTAAGGTATTTAACACCTAGCTAGATGAAGTTCCAATAGCCTTTCCCTATGGTCATATCACTGCACTGTGGATGTTTGGCAGCAAATTCTCACTTAAAGCCATTTGCAGCATCTCATAGTCAAGTGAGCGTAATTTATTACTTTTTTGCTGGAAATCGGCATTTATTTTGATTTTTGGGGAAGAAAAACCCATAGTGAGCAAAGCTCATAGTGTATTTTAAAATCCCAATGTTACCACATTCACTTTACAAACTCTGTGTACACTTGACAGCAGAATAAGAAAAGGTTGTAAAATAAGGTGTTTATGGGGTGACCCACTTAATGATCACCATTACGTATAGCCATAATTACAGACTCAATTATGATAGTAACTCAAGGACTACTTGTATATGAAATATAATTGCTTGGACTAATATAATAAGCTAATAACTAACTTTAGTTTCTATTACTACTATAGTAAAGCGGAGCTTAGTAGTAATAGCATAAGTAATTATTTTGTTCAGAACTGAAATTGTGACTTTAAGTCCTGGTCCCTCTATTAATGAAAGGGACAATTCCTCTCTTGTTAATACAAGATTTCATTTAAACTTCTGAGTTATTTACTGGTTGTGCAGTTTTTTGCTATTCCTAAATTATAATTTCTTGTGAAACTTTAAGTTAAAGAAATGTTGTATTCAGCCTTAAGAAGCAGAAGTACAAAATGCAATTAAAAAACTATAAGCATTTCACTTGATAGTCAAAATGATGAAAAATTCACTATTAAAAACCAATTAATTCACAAGTATATTAA
Organism: Erythrolamprus reginae; assembly: GCF_031021105.1. NCBI lineage: Eukaryota > Metazoa > Chordata > Lepidosauria > Squamata > Dipsadidae > Erythrolamprus > Erythrolamprus reginae. Next base: position 296,861,078 of record NC_091951.1, on the reverse strand, counting down.
GAATGAAGTGGGAAATTGGATATACAGTATCTATGTATAAATATAGATATTTTAATGGAAAGATGGAAAATATATGAGATTTAGAATATATTAGATAGAATCCATTAATATATGTTTAATCAGGCTATATAAAAAATTACCAAAGAATCATCCCAATCAAATGATGTATAACATATTATTTTCATTGTTAGTCCCAGCAAAGTAAGTGCCAATGTGTTCATCGGCCCAAGGAGAAAAGAAATCCAAGAGCCATTTTTTATTACAGTATAGCACTTCAATAATGTTTAAAAAATGTTGTTTCAGGAGTTGCCTGCTGAAGAGCTCTGTGCAACTCTAAAGAAGTTATTTGAAGAACAGGTATCACCTTGTTTATGCCTATCGTATATAATTTGGGGTAGCTATCTATTTTGCAATCAAGGAAGCATTGTGGTTTTATACAAGAATCGTGGATTATATTTGTCTAGTTTAATATATTGATAGGAATTTGGATCAATGGACAGAACAAATTTTGCAATAATTTTTCCTCTCCTCGGTGGAATGATTATGTGATGAGAACACTAAAAGTGATATATCCATCCTAAGATAAAATACAAGAAATAGTATAAGGGCAGACTAGATGGACCATGAGGTCCTTTTCTGCCGTCAATCTTCTATGTTTCTATGTGCATATTATGCTGATCCATAAAAGATTTGCCTATGTGAGAACTTAATGCCTACATTCATGAACACAAAGCTGTAAATAAGCTGTGCTAAAAACAGACCTTAGCTTATACCCCATTCAAATTTTTGTTAATAAGTTACTGGTTTTGTTACTTGTCTAACTGTTTATAAGTGTAAGGAGAACATTCTCTCTCCATGTGAAATAATGGAGATTGTAATTTTGATTTGTAATTGTGAACCATTTATTTCAGCTACTGTACAATGCCCTGATCTTTATTTATGTAAACTCTCTCAATGGTAATGGTGTAGCAGTAGTTGTTTAGTAGATTACATCAGGGGTTACTTGTATTAATTCCTTTGTTGTGAGACGCTCCGAGTCTTCGGAGAGGGGCGGCATACAAATCTAATAAATTATTATTATTAATAATAATAATAATTCCAGGGCATGTTTATAGTCCGTTTGTTTATATGCTTTTTAAAAACAAACGCCAAGGCTTTAACATATTTCCATCCAGCAGAAATAAACGGATAATTATGAGCATGACTATGTAAATGAAATATATTTATAATTTACTTGTACACCATATGATGGTGATGTGCATACAGCGGAGACTATTTAAGGAAATTTGAAGCTTTGTGAATGGAGACAGGCCATGCTGTGTTTGCGAAATGAGACCAATGTTTACCAAAGTCTGTGATGTTGTACAGGCACAAGTGTCATCTTAAAATAGAAAGACAACCCCCAAAATGTCTGAAGCTTTAAAGAATAGCTTTCTAAAAAATCTGTTTGCCCATTAAACATTTATTCCTGTTCTCCCGCTTCAACCAATTTATTTGGATTTCGATAGCACAAAAAAGACCTTTCCTTTTAAGAAACATCAGCCCCTTTTTCCAAAGTCCAAGTGTTGAGTTCCGATACTGAGAGACAGGAGACTGGTGGAGTGACTTCAGCTCTTTATTTGGTTACAGCGAGCAAACTTCAGCAAAAGCATAAAAGTGGCAGGGGTTTAAATAGGGAGCCATTCTGGCAAGGAACCAAGCAGAATTTTCCTACTCCACTTCCCTGTTGGACTGGAGTGCAAACTTAGGACATAACACCAAGTAAGTAATATATAAAATGCTGACTTTGTTTTGTAAAGAGGCTGGCAATCCTGTGTGATGTATTAATAACCACAAATATGGCTTCCATTCACTAATCTGTACCAAATACAGTACATTGGTTTATCTATACTGTACTTTGCTTTTCTCAGTTTCATGGTAAACATTGATTTCCTTGTATACTCCCCAAATTGCCCCAAATAACTGATTCATTTCATTTCAAATTTAAAATCTTCTCCTTGGCCTTGGTGTCTCCCAGTATTAATTTTATTTTCATGGATTTATTGTCTTAGACACCATACATAGACTTTAATGATGCAAACCAAGTGCTTGTCACATTTTCACCATACATAAAAAGTATTAAGATTTATTTGAAAGTTGTCATAGATTCAATTCTGCGAATTCACAAAAAGATGCTTGATATTGTTTTGCAAACTCTTCAGGGAAAGAATATTTTTCCAAAATAGTTTTGCTAACGGTTTATATGCTTATATTATTTGGGCACTATGTGAATAAACTAAGTATCAATTTTAAATGATAAATAGCATGCTTAACTTTTGTTTTGTCTCTTGTATTTTAAATCTTCACTTTACTTTTAAATTTGGTGACAAATTTTAATAATATTAATATTTCCTCATATAATCCAGAGGCAGATTTACAATTTTCTTTTTTAACTTACTTTTTGACTTTTGACATAAGTGTATTCCTAATATTCCTAAAAATATTAACATAAAAATTTTCACTTGACTATTAAAAATGCCCAGAGTGGATTCCGCATTCAAATCATTGAAAAAATTACTTTCAAAACCTTATTACGTTTTCTTTTTCTTTTAACCAGGTAGATAAGAAGATTGTCCGAACTGAGATAGGTGTTCTTCTTAGACTTTCACATCCAAATATTGTAAGTTGTATCTGTTTGCAAGCCCAGATTTTAAAATGTTAGCCTGCATCTTGATTTCTGATTGTGAATATTTATCTATCTATCTATCTATCTATCTATCTATCTATCTATCTATCTATCTATCTATCTATCTACCTACCTACCTACCTACCTACCTACCTACCTACCTATCTATCTATCTATCTATCTATCTATCTATCTATCTATCTATCTAATATATCTATCTATCTAATATATCTATCTATCTATCTATCTAATCTATCTATCTATCTATCTAATATATCTATCTATCTATCTATCTAATATATCTATCTATCTAATATATCTATCTATCTATCTATCTATCTAATATATCTATCTATCTATCATCTATCTAATATATCTATCTATCTAATCTATCTATCTATCTATCTATCTATCTATCTATCTATCTATCTATCTATCTATCTATTTATTGGATTTGTATGCTGCCCCTGTCCGTAGACTCGGGGCGGCTAACATCAATGATAAAAACAACATGTAACAATCCAATCCAATATTAAAATAACTAAAAAAAACTTATTATAAAAACCAAACTTACATACAGACATACCATGCATAAGTTGTAAAGGCCTAGGGGGAAAGAATATCTCAGTTCCCCCATGCCTGACGGCAGAGGTAGGTTTTAAGAAGCTTACGAAAGGCGAGGAGGGTGGGGGCAATTCTAATATATTTTCCTGTCTTGCTGTACATAAGAAGACCAAAGGAACTCTACAAGTTTTTAATCTGTCCATATTTATTTATTTATTTGTCTGTTCTGGAAAGCATCAGAGTTCTTGTCCACTTAAAATTATTTCCAGTAGTCTTTCAAGATATTTCAAACACTCTGAAGAATCACTTAAGAAAGTAATTTTAGTGCATGCTTTTTTAAATTATGCTTTCCTTTTGTTCTTTTTATTGAATACACATGTAACACAGACACATGCAAAACAAACAAAACTTTATTGCTTTCTACTGAACCATCAATTGTGAAATTTTTAATTAGAAAGAAAGGAGATAAATTGGGGGAGGGGGATAAAAATTAGAATATACCCAAATAATCAGATAATATATAAAATATATCTATTTATTGTAACTTATTAAATAAATTATGTGCCTACAGGGAAGAAGGGAAAAATAGATAATTGCTTACTTTGTTGCTTTTCTCAGATAAAATTGAAGGAGATATTTGAAACCCCTACAGAAATTAGCCTTGTCTTAGAACTGGTAACAGGAGGAGAGCTGTTCGACAGGTATGTGGTGGTTTGTGCATGTTGTTGTGCTATATTTTGCCCAAATATTAAATTATAAAATAGATACTCATTTGGGTTTAATTTTTTTAAAGAGGCTAAAAATGCATTTTATTTTCACTGTGAATGGGCTTCAGTTGCTAGAATTATATTTTAACAGCAGAAACTAAGATCTGTTCCAGCTAGTTGGCCAGCCTAACCCTAACCATCTTTCCACCCTTCTTAATCCAGTTTAAAACACCTTGGCGATGAATTTGTACAGTTTTGACTCTTTTCAAATCAATCTAAATGACAGGATACTATGAGCGCAGCCCTGTTTGTATGTATGTTTGGCTTGCAGAAAATCACTGGCTAATGATCTCTTTCCCATTTTGCAACATAATAGAAATAACTGCACCAATCATTACATTCTTTTTTAACTTTTCCGGGTGCTTCTGTGTTCATCATATTGGCAGACTACTATTGCCTACTAAACCCGTAAGGCTGGCATGCCAACAATTCTGCATTTGACTTTTTTTTAGTGAATTCTAAAATGCCAGCCTGAGAAAGGGAGGGGCAGGAAAAGCCAAGAATCTGCTTACTATTACTAAATCCATCTGATAATTACTTAATTGTTTAGATCAAGGGTCCTCATCCCCTGGGCTGCAGCCCAGTGTTTTGAACTGGGCATGCAAGTGTCAGGTGAATGCGCATGAACACACAGCTCCATTTGTACGAGCAGTGGACACTTGTGCTCACATGCATGGCTCCACCCACACAAGTGCCCGGTACTTGTAAGTGGAGTTTTGCAAATGCCAGCCTCCTGTACAAGTAGAGTTATGTGTGAATGGAGGTGTCTGCTTCAGCAGGAGCTACTTGAGCACATGCGTGAAGCTCTGCTCTCATTAGCAGCGCATGCTTTCGTTTGCACACGAATGTCCACTCAAACAAGTGGTGGAAGCTTGCCCTTATACAAATGGAGCTGTCCACAGAAGCACACCTACCACACAGAACTATCTCCCCTCCCTCTGGAAAGGTTGGGGACTCCTGGTTTAGGTAGTTGTAGACTCAATTTTTGCTCTACTTAACTTGACTTTTACATTTTTTGTTGCCTTTTTCTGTTCTTCTGTTTGTTATTAATGTTTTATGTATTCATTAAAAAAAATATTTTAGTTTAGGTATTCCTTGACTCAGCAACTGTTTGAAGTTATGACAAAACTCCCCAGGGCTACATACAACTCAGTTTTAAAGTTCCACTTGCTGCCCTACCATGATTATATGACAGCATTTGGGGCTGCTGGCCTGCATTTGCAGTCATTTGCAATGTCCTACAGTCACATGATTGCAATTTATGTTGGTTTGAGGGTTTTTTTTTTTTTTTGCTAAAAACTGCATTAGATTAGTTCTGCTTTCCAGCGAAAAATACCCACTGTGGACAATGGATTTTCTTAATGACTGTAGTGTTAGCACCTGCAGTAAAGATCATAATTGGGTATGATTGCATGGTGACCCACTAAATGGTCAGCACAACTTATGACAATAATTGCCAGGTTCAATTATGGCCATAAATCAAGAATTACTTGTAGATACGTTTGGAAATATAAACCAAGAAAATTAACATGAATGTCTTTATAATGTTACTAGGAACTGAGCTGTTTGCTAGAGTTCTTACTTCTTCATTACCTTATTATATTTAAAATATTTATTTATTAAACCAGAGTAAACTTGTTTTAGTGAGAGCTTTATCCACCAGATCATGATAGATTATATTGTTGCTTGATTATTATGTGATTTATTTTAATACGTTTGCTTAGAATTGTGTTGTTCCAGAAATCCCAGAGTTTGAATGGCATATTTTTGTTTCTTTATAGAATTGTGGAAAAAGGATATTACAGCGAGCGAGATGCTGCTGATGCAGTGAAACAAATCCTGGAAGCGGTTGCTGTAAGTTTTACTAGCTTCACAGCCTCCGATTAATATTTCATTCATCTCAAAATACTTGTTTGATCAGAATAGACCCCTAAATGAAAGGAAAACTTCTTAATAACAGTCCAAACTCCTTTACATTTATCAATCTCAATGATTTATTTATTTATTTATTTATTTATTTATTTTTGTTTATTTATTTTGTCCAATACACAATGAGGTATATATCTATATACACATAGTAAAATACATGATGAAGGTTATAGAGGAGATACTCATAGTAAAATATATCTAAGAAATAATAGAAAAGAAGATATAGTAATAGAACATATCAATGAAAGAATAGAAGAAGCGATATAGGAATAGAAGAAAGGTATAGGAGATATAGGAGAGCAATAGGACAGGGGACGGAAGGCACTCTAGTGCACTTGTACTCGCCCCTTACTGACCTCTTAGGAATCTGGATAGGTCAACCATAGATAATCTAAGGGTAAAGTGTTGGGGGTTTGGGGATGACACTATGGAGTCCGGTAATGAGTTCCACGCTTCGACAACTAGGTTACTGAAGTCATATTTTTTACAGTCAAGTTTGGAGCGGTTAATATTAAGTTTAAATCTGTTGTGTGCTCTTGTGTTGTTGTGGTTGAAGCTGAAGTAGTCGCCGACAGGCAGGACGTTGCAGCATATGATCTTGTGGGCAATACTTAGATCTTGTTTAAGGCGTCTTAGTTCTAAACTTTCTAGGCCCAGGATTGAAAGTCTAGTCTCGTAGGGTATTCTATTTCGAGTGGTGGAGTGAATGGGAAGACCAGGAAAAAGCACACTTAATTTACACTTCATTCTATAAAGCCCTACATGGCATTGGACCAGAATACCTACGGGATCGCCTTCAGCCGCACAAATCCCAGCGGCCAATTAGGTCCCACAGAGTTGACCTTCTCTGGGTCCTGTCGACTAAACAATGTTGTCTGGTGGGACCTAGGGGTAGAGCCTTCTCTGTGGTGGCCCCGGCCCTCTGGAATCAACTCCCCCCGGAGATTCGAATTGCCCCAACCCTCCTTGCCTTCCGCAAGATGTTAAAGACCCATTTATGCCGCCAGGCATGGGGAGACTAACCCTCCCCCCATCATTCTGACTAGCATTTGAGAATGGTGTATTTGTGTAGAATTGAATGTTTTTTTTAGTAATAATGGGTTTTTAAATTGGTTTTAATATTGAATTTCTATCATGTTGTATTTTGTTGTGAGCTGTTCTGAATCCTCGGAGAGGGGCGGCATACAAATCTAATAAATTATTATTATTATTATTATTATTATTATTATTATTATTAATTATTATTATTATTCACCACTATACTGATGCTTCTTCTCATACTGAAGATGACTTTTCTTAAGCTGGAAACCTTCCATTGCTCAAAATCCCAACAGTTGAAAGATGCCTGGTTTCTGGAAGGCCACCCCAGAGGTTCTCTGTGTGAGGTAGCACTGGAATATTCTTGGTGGCACATCTAACTTCCCTGGCTACACTATCTTTATTTAAAATACATGCATGCAAAATAAAAGCCCTGTGGACAAGTTCATGAGTACATCAAACAAAATGCAAGGTACTAAAATACATATGCTACCCGCATCAGAATTGGAAGATAATGGTAACCATGGAGAAAAGATGTCACCTGTACTAAAAGAAAGGCCTCCATAACTATTCATGCTGCTGCATTTTGCATCAGTTGAAGTTTCTAAATGCTCTTCAAGGGCATCTACATGCATAGCACATTGCAGTGACAGAGCAAGCTGTCCCAATCTTGGAATAGGCACGATTGGTACACGATGCATAATGTTTAAAGGTCCTCCTCACTATGGTTGCCACCTGCTCTTTGATATCCTTTTCATCATTCTTAGTCCCATTTTGTTGTTGTTGTTGCTGTGGTGATAAGCGATCTTCCATTTATAGTTGCAAATGGTGTTGCAGATGTTGTATTTCATTCCAGGTATTCTCATAAAACCGCCTGTGACCTTTGAAAGATGCCTAATTCATCACACTTTCCAGCTTCTAGTTTCCCAGGTTCAGGAACAAAGGGAACAAAATATACTGTTAGAATCCTCTCTCATGTCAAAGCTTTGATGTCAATAAAGGCAATAGGGGGCCTGGAATCTACAAATTTATTCAGTTCCTAGGACTAACATCATAGCATCTATGTAGCCATAATGACTTAAGGAAAAATGGGAAAAGAGAGCTGAAGTAAAAAGCCAGTATGAGTTTAGGATAATTTTAATAAGGTGATTTACTTAATTAATTAATTAATTCAGTGCCAGCAGAGAGGGCTCTGCAACATAATCGGATCCAGTTTTGCTACATTTTATCCTTTACAAAAAACAATTTCATTTATTGATGCATTTGCTACATTATAAAATGGAAAATATACTTTATGAACTTACATTTTTAAATCTTACTTGCTAACAAAATAATAATAATAATATATTAACCTTATATGCCACCTGGCTCTTAGCCATTTTGGGTGGCTAAAAGAGTGGTGAATCTGATAATTATAGCTATATTAGGGTAACTTTATTGAAAAATTGTATAAATTTCACTTGATGAATCCAGTATGCTATTAACACCAGATTATTTATTTATTGCAAGCACTATTGTGCTGCTTCACACTGCTGAAAAGATGTAACACAAAGAAACGGCAGCAAGTAATGGAATTCGTTATATTTCTCATCCTTGAGAACTGAGCCTGAAACCATAATGTTGTACCAGGAAACATTAGAAGGAGAGGTGAAATAAATCACAGAAAGCATTATCTAAAATAGTGTCCTGTGAAGTGAAAAGAAAAAGGAAAGCTTTGTATCTATGGGGCTGAAGAAGTGACAGATAATAATTTCCTCTGGGCGTATCAGACATGATTCATGAAAGGAATTCGTTTGCAGATGCATGCCAGTGGCAAAAGGTAGAGGTTATTACCATAGCCATATATAAGGGGAAAATATGACATGGAACCACTGGCTATTAAAAGAAAAAGTGAAAAGTCAAGAAAAGTCTTATACTGTGGATTAGAATGGGGGCAAAGGGGGAACGTTTTCAATAGCAGGAAAATAAATCAGTCTGGGGAAAAACATAAAGGCAGGAACTGAGAGAGAGACATAAGAAACGAAGAAGACTATATGAATAGAAGTAGTGCTGAAGTGGGTGGACTGACACATTCCTACTTATTTTCAGAAAATCACAATCCATTTTAGCCATCCCACTTCTTTCTTGTTCTACTTTAAAATTCAGGAATTTCAGCCCTCTACTTGGTCACCCTAAACTAAAACAGATGTCTAGTCAAATTGGCATTGGAGAAAAAATGATATCAGAAGTAGACAATACACTCTTGTCAGCTTGTCAGGTCTTGCGTATTGCTAATAGGAAAGAGAACAGTGAGACAACTCCTGAAACAGAGGCAATGTAGACCCAGGTAGAGTAAAGAAGCACCAGGCTAGAAAAACGAAAGAGGAAAGAGACCGAAAAGATAGAGAATGAAATAGAAATGAGTTAGTGTGCAGAGAGAGAAAAGAGAAGGGGGAAAGGGGAGAAGACAAGAGGTAGAAAAAGAGACAAGGAATTAGTGGAAAGAAGGAAAGTGAAGAATGAAGAAGCTTGGTCAGAAAAGAAAATTGCACAAAGTCACCAAAGGAATGGGAAAGACTTCATTCCTCTGTGGGAGAGGCTTGGAAACAGCCGTAGTCCTCCAGGATCTAACATAGGGGTCTCCAACCTTGCCCACTTTAAGACTTGCAGATTTCAATTCCCAGAATTATGGGAGTTGAAGTCCGCAAGTCTTAAAGTGGGCAAGGTTGGAGACCCCTAATCTAACTGAATTCTGTCAGAGGCAGTTGGCTGAACTCTAGGAGAGTCCTCATCAAAGAATGAAGCTAGTACTGATTATGTTACCTAGTTTGGGTAATGAAATGTCTACAAGGAAAAAAAGCAAATTGAGAAAGTACCAAGGACCTTTGAATGAAGCCGTTTCCTAAAAGTCTGTTAATTCAGTTGTTAAAAGGGAAGATCTAAAGCAATGATGGCCAACTTTAGCAAGACTCGTGGACTTCACTCTCAGAATGGCTGGCTGGGGAATTCTAGGAGTTATAAGTCTTAATGGTGCCAAGGTTGGGCAACTGTGAACTAAAGTTCCCTGGGAAGGAAGAGAAAACAATTTTATCAATGCAGTAGGAGTCATGGGAGCTTATCTGATCTGGAGGCTGAAATTTTTTGGGTCTCCTGTGAATACAAGCAGCTGAAGATTCAGAAACTGATGACAGACTAATTAACTCTTGAATAATGGCGGATGGCATCATGTAGAAATACTGGAGGCTTGAGTAGAAAAAATGTCATTTAAGTGAAACAATGCACTCACGTGTCTGCTCTGCATATTGTCCTGTTCTATCCAAGTTGCACCTTACTGAAATTTTTCTAATTTGATCCTCTAGACCAGTGGTTCTCAAACTGTGGGTCACGACTCCTTTGGGGATCAAATGACCCTTTTACCGGGCTTGCCTAACACCATAGGAAAAAACATATTTCCGATGGTCTTAGGAACTGAGACACCGTTCCTCTATCCGACTCCAGGCGGGTCCACCCACATGCAAATACACTACCGCCAAAAAAAACCCCCTCTACTATGGGAACTTCTGAGCATGCACAGAAGCCAAATTTCTCACAGTGAGCATGCTTCGCCATCTTGTTTTCAGCTTTTATTTTTGCCCAAAAAAAAATCGGCATTGCGCGTGCGAGCGTGCGCAAAGCACACACACCCATGAGACACAGCCACGCAGCGCAGGAGGAAGCAAACCAGCAGCGAGGTAAGTTAGACCCCACCCCTCAGTTTCATAATTATTTTATTATTTTATTTTTGGCGTCACCACCACATGTGGAACTATATTAAAGGTTGAGAACCACTGCTCTAGATTCCCTGGGCCAGTGATGGTGAACCTTTTTTCCTTCAGGTGCCGAAAGAGCATGGGTGCGCATTATTGTGCATGCCCGTGTGCCCACACCCATAATTCAATGCATTGGGAGGGCAAAAACAGCTTCTCATGCCTCCCAGAGGCCCTCTGGAGGCCGAAAATGGCCTGTTTCCTAACTTCTGGTGGTCTCTACATGGGGCTACCTTTGAAAAGTGTTCGGAAACTTCAGATTGTGCAGAATGCAGCTGCGAGAGCAGTCATGGGCCTACCTAGGTATGCCCATGTTTCACCAACACTCCGCAGTCTGCATTGGTTGCCGATCAACTTCCGATCACAATTCAAAGTGTTGGTTATGACCTTTAAAGCCCTTCATGGCACTGGACCAGAATATCTCCGAGACCGCCTGCTGCCGCACGAATCCCAGCGACCGATTAGGTCCCACAGAGTGGGCCTTCTCCGGGTCCCGTCAACTAAACCAGTGTTTTTCAACCAGTGTGCCGTGGCACACTAGTGTGCCGTGAGACATGGTCAGGTGTGCCGCGAAGAAGGAAGCTCAGGTTCTGGTCTCACAACTTTTTGCTGAGAGAGAGAGAGAAAGAGTGAGAGAGAGAAAGCAAGTGAGAGAGAGAGAGAAAGAGAGAGAAAGAGAGCAAGAGAGAGAGAGAAAGAGATAGAAAGCAAGAGAGAGAGAGAGAGAAAAGGAGAGGAAGGGAGAGAGAAATGAGCAAAAAGGGGAGGAAAAAAGAGAAATGAGAAAACGATTGAGACAGAGAATGAGAGGAAAGAGAGAGAAACAAAAGAGAGAGAGAGAAGTGACTCTTGATTTAAAGCATATGATAAAAAGCACCCAAAAAATAAGAGAGAAAACCCCCCAGCCCTCACCTGTTTTTGGAAATGGTTCAAGAGTATGTATACACACACACACACACAAGAGGGGGAGGAGACAGGGATGGAAAAAGAGAGGAGAGTGTCTTAGAGTGTCGTTTTGTGTCATTTTGGTTGGTGGTGTGCCCCAGGATTTTGTAAATGTAAAAAATGTGCCGTGGTTCAAAAAAGGTTGAAAATCACTGAACTAAACAATGTGGGTTGGCGGGCCCCAGGGGAAGAGCCTTCTCTGTGGTGGCCCCGGCCCTCTGGAACCAACTCCCCCCAGAGATTAGAACTGCCCCTACTCTCCTTGCCTTTCGTAAGCTCCTTAAGACCCACCTGTGTCGTCAGGCATGGGGGAACTGAGACATCTCCCCCGGGCACATACAATTTATGAATGGTATGTGTGTTTAGAAAATGGGGTTTTTTAAATGTTTTTAGTAGAAATTTAGATTTGTTGTAAATTGTTTTTTCACTTTGTTGTGAGCCGCCCCGAGTCTGCGGAGAGGGGCGGCATACAAATCTAAATAAACATAAACAGTAGGCTCGTGTTTCAACCTCTCCAGGGTACAAAGGCTTCCCTAGAGCCAGGGGAGGGTAAAACACTCTCCCTGATCCCACCGGAGGCTCCCTGGAAGCCAAAAAAGCCCTCCCAGGGCCTCTGTGTGAGACAAAAATCAGTTGGCCGGCACACACATGGACATTGGAGCTGAGCTAGGGCAACAGCTCGCGTGCCGGCAGATATGGCTCCGCGTGCTACCTGTGGCACCCATGCCACATAGGTTCACCATCACTGCCCTGGGCTATTGAATTTTTGGCTGGTTGTAGCTTAGACTGTTTCTTGATATTCACCTCCCCTGTGTGAATTTCATACTGGGTCACTTGTAAACCAAACTTCATCTAATAAAGGTTAGAAATATTAAGAAAAGCAAGATTTAAGGCCCTGGATCTGCAGCTGCAGGTGAAAACAGTCCTTGTATTTATGAGAAATAAAAATTCTTAAAATAGCACAATTTTAGTCTAAAGGTTATTTATTGGACAGAGAAATGTAACTGAATCATAGCATCAAAAGGATTGAGCCATGAGTGCATCTCTGAAATGGAAAGCAAAAGGATTGAGTGATGAATAACGTACATTTCTTAAGTTAAACAACACAGTTTGGCAGGATTAGGAGGTCTTCCTAAGCACAGAAAGTTTAATCCACTTTTCTCAGGTCCTTTGGGAAGGCCACAAATATTATTTGTAGCTTCATCTTGATACTCAAAGACTGTGGTTCATAGTCCACATGAATGTGCAAGTTGTTTTTGACATTACAAATTATACATTTTTCTATTTTCAGTATATGAAATTGTGGTCTGCATATTTATTAATAAGAGTTCACAGAGTTGGCCTTCTCCGGGTCCCATCGACTAAGCAATGCAGGTGGGCGGGACCATGGGGGAGAGCCTTCTCTGTGGCTGCCCCGGCTCTATGGAACCAACTTCCCCCGATATCCATACTACTCCCACCCTGCTGGCCTTTCGCAAAGCTATGAAGACTTGGCTTTGCCGACAGGCCTGGGGGCCATAAATTCACAGCCTGATGGCTAACTGTAAGAATGGTGTGTGATTTTCTTTTTATAATAACTTTTTATGGGTTTTTTTTAGTTTGTTATGTTTTAACCTCAGTTAACTGTTCGACTTCTTTTACTGTTTTGTATTTATTCTTATTGTATTTGTACTGCTGTTATAAGCCACCCTGAGTCCTTCAGGATTGGGCGGCATAGAAGTCGAATAAACAAACAAACAAACAAACAAACAAACAAACAAACAAACAAACAAACAAACAAATATTTTATTTCTTAGATTTATTTTCCGCTCTTCTCCAGAAGCCAAATCCATATAAATAATAATAAAGTGTATTATGAAAATGTATTAATTGTATGAAATAACATTACATACCCTCACTTATTCCTTCTAGTATTTACATGCCAATGGGATTGTTCACCGGGATTTGAAACCAGAAAATTTATTGTACGCAACTCCAGCTCCAGATGCACCTTTAAAAATAGGTAATTGATAATTGATATCTTTTACTGCATCCTTAGCAAGTTGATACTAAAGGATACTGTGGGAGCTCAGAATCGGCAGAGACTATAACCAAAGCAATACTTAGGGTACACAATAAATTAAGCTAGAAACTACAGTGGTACCTCTACTTACGAGCTTAATTCATTCCATCACCAGATTCTTAAGTAGAAAGGTTTGTAAGAAGAAGCAATTTTTCCCATAGGAATCAATGTAAAAGCAAAGAATGCATGCGATTGGGGAAACCACAGGAAGGGTGGAGGCCCTGTTTCCTCCCAGGAGATTCCTAGAGAGGCCCCATGGAGGCTTCTCCCCACCGTTTCTGGCCCTGTTTCCTCCCAGGAGATTCCTAGAGAGGCCCTACGGAGGCTTCTCCCTGCCTTTTCCGGTTACAGTTTCGGGGGCTTGGGTTGGTAAGTGGAAAATGATTCTTGAGAAGAGGCAAAAAAATATTGAACACCCGGTTCTTATCTAGAAAAGTTTGTAAGTAGAGATGTTCTTAGGTTTCAGGTACCACTGTATTGCAATAGCAGATAAGTTGCACAAAGCATATTTCTAGAATAAAAAGGAGTGAGTGACATAGAGTAGAGGCAATACATGAGTTAGAAACAAAGTCACTTTGTTCGTATTGCAACCTTGTACAATTCCCAAAGAATGAAGCAAGTTAAAAATAACTATGTCTGATGAAGGACAAAGCTGCTCTTAGCCTAAATCAACCACTGCTTGTTCCTAATTAGGCAGAGGGAGATGATATATATAAGCAGCTTGACAAAGGACCTTGTTTGGATCACAATTTTATCTTCTCTAAGAGAACACCCTGTGACCACACATCAATAAAACTTTAGGTTTTATTTTTTTAGGTTTATTGTATTTAACAAGAGGAAAGTTTTTCTTATAGTACTTGCCCCATTCATTTCATGCAGAAGAGGATTAATTTCTTCTTCTGTCATATTTTTATTCTATCCCGATTATGCAGGCAGCATTCCAGAGCCAAAGTCTGATTCACAGACTTCTGCATGCAGCCATAATTCTTAGAAATTTGAAAATAATTAATCTCATATTCTCTGAATTTACATTCTTTCAGACAATAATAGTTTTTTGTGCTTTCGCCATGCATTTTATTTTACAGATAGACACTGGAACATTATTCAATTATGATCATGTGTGCTTAAAAGCCATGCAATTGGGAAGAAAAGGAACGGTCATAAAATCTGTTTTATTGCTTTGCCTCATTAAGCCAAAGGTCACCCTTTCCATCTATGTAGGCTTCCAACCTGATGTAGAACATTGATTTGCTAGGTCTAATCCAACAATTATTTCATAAGAAATATAATTTTCTGATTTCTGCATAACAGCCGATTTTGGACTTTCCAAGATAGTTGCAGATCATGTTACCATGAAAACAGTTTGCGGAACTCCAGGATATTGCGGTATGTTTCAGAACTTATCTTAACTTATCTTATTTTACATCTGTTCTTATTTGTATTCTGCTGGTTTAACTTTCTATATTTTCTAAATATTTAGCAACTATCTCACTAAAAAAAACCAAGGCACATTAAAAAATATACAGTCATATTGTATTCAAAATATCATTTATCTGCTCAAATCATATGTTAAAACTATAACCCTACATAGTTAGCAATAGTATGCTCATCCTAAGGCTGCATTTTTGCTTAGAGAGAAGACCATCCAGATGGAAGCATGGAGCTTCTGGTTAAATGTAACAGTTTTTAATACAATAAAATCTCTATTTCACAGATTTCTGTTTAGTGGATTTCAGATGCAATGTTTGCATCTGAATAAATGCATAAATATCTACCATATGCCCAACATTCACATATTTATGAAAATAACAAATGAGGCAGATGTAGTTTCTTGGTGTTAGAAAGAAATCTTACCAGTTTATTTCTAGGCATAAAGAACACAAACAGTTGCTTGAGTCAAAGGTGAGGTTTGGACCTAATACACAAAAATAACAGTTGGAGGCAGCCATGGTTAGGTATTTCTCAAACTCCCCTTAAGTAGGAAATTTCTATTTTTTTCTCTGAAAATGTGCAAAAGTGCCCCCTGCAGGAATTCTAAGAAAATGCACTCAGCCAGCTGAGAAGGGCACTTTTGCAGTCAGGCACCCTGCTGAATTATGGGTTCTGTTTATTTAGCATTTATCAATTAAAAATAGTAATCTCTTTGGGACAGGAATCTTTTTTCTTAGTTGAGCAAATAAATTACAGTTTCAGTCTGAGAACAATGTTCACCCAATCAGAATTTATGTAGAAATCACAGACACAAAGAAAATGATTTTTTGAACAAAACTTGTCCAGGCTAGGAATCTCTGAGTGAGCAGCCTTGTGTTCAGAAACTCTGCCTCTGGACTTGCAAGAAGTATTAACTTTTTACCTAACCTAGTTACAATGTAAATGGTTAATATATGACACATAGCATAAAGACAAAATCAAGGTATGATTGCTAAATAAACAGAAGAGTATCTAGTTAGTTTTTATCTTAGACAAACAGAAGGGTTTGAATTGCCTTAGGTAAATGGAAGCTTAAATGAATAATTATTTCCTTAAACTAATCAAAGGAATGATTGCCTTAACCAGGCATGTAGGTTGATCATATCTACAGAGGGCATTCCACATTCTTGTAGACATGGATAGTTAACCTGTAGTTTCAGACGAGGAGTGTTCATCCAATTACATTGGCATTCGGAGAGGGGCGGCATACAAATCGAATAAATAAATTTTCTATTGCATTTTGATCTTTGTCTAGAGCCTATTCTGGTTTGTGATTTTGAACCTTTGAATCTTTGATTTCAGCAGAAAGGCTCTATAGTGGGAGGACTTTGACTGCCTTTCCACATTGACTGTCTGTCAACACAGACATTCCTAAAAGACATACACCTTTTCAAGCACTGTTGCAGGTTTAGAATCACCTTCTCCAGGGCAGAACTTGCTTATCATGTCGAGACAGATTTTTCTCCATCTCTCTTTCTCTGGGAGATAAAATCCCTTTTAAAATGTCCCAGAAGTTACTCTAGGGAGGCTGGGAAACAAATGGAGTATGCCATCTTCACAAACAACTTCTGATACAAATCTGAAATCTTCCGGAATCTATAAAAATGTCTAAATAATTTGAGAAGCTATGTAGAAAAAATACCCATCAATTGATTTAAGGAAAAATATATGTGTTCTGAATGAAGCTCATCCCTCGCATAATGCTTAAATAATTGCAGTAGTCATTAAAAGCATAACACACAAAAAAATTCAGATAATAGATTAGATTAGATTAGATTAGATTAGATTTATTGGATTTATATGCCGCCCCTCTCCGCAAACTCGGGGCGGCTAGTTTAAGCATGCTTCTCGAAAAAGAAAATATCTTAAGCAAATCTATTTTCAATATTTTAGAAAATCTCATGTGAAGACCAGAAATAGGTTGTTAAATAAAAAATTATGCCCTTATTATTCAGAGTCAAATTGGCCAACATTCTCAAAAGTATTTGCCATAGTAACTTATAATTTTTGTTTAATTTTAGAATTGTTATTTTATTCAAAATTTCTTTCTTACAGCTTAGTTGCTAAGCACATTTGAAAACTTTTAACTAGTAATAAAAATTACTTGCATTTCATACAGAAATATTTCACTTTTGCCTTAAGTTCTATTTTATTTAGTTACATTTATAATTTTTGTCATGTTGAATTTGTAGAATTATGCTTTTTTCCCTCATGAGTTTAAAACATATACTTGATGGCTGTTATCTTGTTTTGCTGACAAGGTTTTTATCATTTGCAGCACCAGAAATTCTACGAGGGTGTGCTTATGGCTCAGAAGTGGACATGTGGTCCATAGGAATAATCACCTATATCCTGTAAGTTTAGAAGACATAAGTATGGAACAGGTGGTTATTTCATTATTTTCTAATAATAGGCATTTATTTACTGTGTCAACAAGACCTAAATCAATAATTTGCCTTGCTCTATTTTTAATCATTTGAAGTTTGAAGGTCCAACAATTATTGAAAAGCAAAAAATCAGGTTTTAAAATATGCATTGGTGTCATTTTGTTAAATTACAAATCTTGGGGCATTATTTTCCTTTATCTTTATGGTAGCTTGTGATTGCATTTGAGACAATGATTCTCCCTACACTAAGATTCATGAATGAGTTCGGATTTAAATCTAGGTTGCAATCTAGGGCAGGCCACCTCTGCCTCTTAAGAACTCTTCATAAAGCAAGATATTTCCCCTTCCGCACTATCACCACTCCAAAATGGATATAAGAAAGACTCATGAAAATTAAAATCCAGCGAAATCCAGCAGATTCTGACAGGCTCTGGAGAATCGGTAGTGGAAATTTTGAGTAGTTCAGAGAGTCAGTAGCAGAAATTTTCAGTAGTTTGGAGAACCAGCAAATGCCATCTCTGGCTGGCCCCAGAGTAGAGTGGGAGTGGAGATTTTGCAATGTCCTTCCCCCAGGAAGTGGGAGGGAATGGGGATTTTGCAGTATCCTTTCCTCTGGTGTGGGTTGGGAATGGAGATTTTGCAATGTCCTTCCCCCAGGAGGTGGGAGGGAATGGAGATTTTGCAGTATCCTTCCTCTGGTGTGGGTTGGGAATGGAGATTTTGCAATGTCCTTCCCCCAGGAGATGGGAGGGAATGGAGATTTTGCAGTATCCTTCCTCTGGTGTGGGTTGTGAATGGAGATTTTGCAATGTCCTTCCCCCAGGAGGTGGGAGGGAATGGGGATTTTGCAATGTCCTTCTCCCAGGAGGTGGGAGGGAATGGGGATTTTGCAGTATCCTTCCTCTGGTGTGGGTTGGGAATGGAGATTTTGCAATGTCCTTCCCCCAGGAGGTGGGAGGGAATGGAGATTTTGCAATGTCCTTCCCCCAGGAGGTGGGAGGGAATGGGGATTTTGCAGTATCCTTCCTCTGGTGTGGGTTGGGAATGGAGATTTTGCAATGTCCTTCTCCCAGGAGGTGGGAGGGAATGGGGATTTTGCAGTATCCTTCCTCTGGTGTGGGTTGGGAATGGAGATTTTGCAATGTCCTTCCCCCAGGAGGTGGGAGGGAATGGGGATTTTGCAGTATCCTTCCTCTGGTGTGGGTTGGGAATGAAGATTTTGCAATGTCCTTCCCCCAGGAGGTGGGAGGGAATGGGGATTTTGCAGTATCCTTCCTCTGGTGTGGGTTGGGAATGGAGATTTTGCAATGTCCTTCCCCCAGGAGGTGGGAGGGAATGGGGATTTTGCAGTATCCTTCCTCTGGTGTGGGTTGGGAATGGAGTTTTTGCAATGTCCTTCCCCCAGGAGGTGGGAGGGAATGGAGATTTTGCAGTATCCTTCCTCTGGTGTGGGTTGGGAATTAAGATTTTGCAATGTCCTTCCCCCAGGAGGTGGGAGGGAATGGAGATTTTGCAGTATCCTTCTTCTGGTGTGGGTTGGGAATTAAGATTTTGCAATGTCCTTCCCCCAGGAGGTGGGAGGGAATGGAGATTTTGCAGTATCCTTCTTCTGGTGTGGGTTGGGAATGGAGATTTTGCAATGTCCTTCTCCCAGGAGGTGGGAGGGAATGGGGATTTTGCAGTATCCTTCCTTTGTCACATGCACCAAACCATGTCCGCTAAGCCAGACCCACAGAACCAGTAGTAAAAAAAAAAAAGGATTTCACCACTGAAGTTTAAAGTGTAACAGTGTGAAAAAAAGATGGAGAATGTAGGCTGAGTGAAGAACCATTATTAGATTATGTTGAAATGTAATTGTATTTAATATCCCATAACCATGCTTTGAAAACATAAAGGATACATTTAGCAATGTTTTTCTTTCTAAAGCTTTCTTCCTTCTTCTACACCTTGCTTCTTTAAAAATGGGCATTGATAATTGTTTTTGAGATGAACTGAGGGGAAGGCCATGATGCATTGCTCAGTTAAGCAGGATGTGTAGAATAGGAACTCTGCTGGTGTGAGCATATGTCTAAATAGATGAGTGTTATAGGGTAAATGAGCATCTTGTGGCCTTTTCATGAGCCCTTCCATGCAGACGAGTCTTCTCAAGCTGCTCTTCAAGACTCTCAACCATCAACTTGCAACTGGTTATCAAGCAAGAAAAGAGCCTTTTCAAGAAATTCTAAGCCGAAATATTTTTTCTTTCTTTCTGGAAGGTTTTCCTACCCTCATTTTATCATTTTGCCAATGTTCTGTCCTTATTTTTATTTCACATACATACATGCATATCTGCTTTTTCTCTTATCATATGTAACAGGGGTGGGTTCTAACTTACCTCCTGCGCCATGTGGCTCCACTGCGTGGGTGTGCATGCGCTTAGCGCCAAAAAAATCCTCCCCCCAAAAGCTGAAAACAAGATGGCAATACATGCACAGTGCCAGCAACTCAACGTCTGCGCATGCAAAGAAGAAGAAAAAAGAATATTCATAAAAATTCAAAGAGAAAAGATGGCAACGGCCACAGACCACCACCAACAGAACTGGTCCCATCACTTCATCATAACATCACCAGCAGCTTGCTACCATTTAGGGTGAACCAGTCTGAACCGTGAGAAACCCACCTACATATGTAGATGGTAAAGAAAAGAAAGAGAAATTAATGTCAAATTATGAAAACTGCAAGAATAAAAATTGCTATTTAAATTAATTTAGCTCTAAATACAGGAAACCAGCAAATACAGTGGTACCTCATGATACGAACCCCTCGTGATACGAACCCAGGGTTCGGAAATTTTTTGCCTCTTCTTATGAACTTTTTTCGGCTTATGAACCCACCGCAGATCGCAAAATGGCGCTCCGCTGGGCACCGCCGCCTGGCTGTCACCTTTTAAAACAGCCGGGGGGCTTCTCGGCGTTCTCCTGAACCCGAACCCAAACTTTTCGGGTTCCGGTTCGGGAGGCTGCCGAGAAGCGCCGCTGCCCGGCTGTCATCTTCTGAAACAGCCGGGGGGCTTCTCAGCGTTCTAGCGAACGCCGAACCCAGAAGTTCGGGTTCCAAAGGCTGCCGAGAAGCGCCCGGCTGTTTCAGAAGGTTACAGCCGGGCGCCGCCGCTCGACGGAGCACCGTTTTGCGATCGGCGGCGGCGTTTTCGGCCGATCTGGAGGCTAGAAAGGAGGTGGAGAATCCCAATAGGGAATTCCATGGGCGAAACTTTGACGTCACGAAGATGTCCGACCGGTCAAAGCCCTGAATGTCTCCTACTCAATACTTCCATGCAGTTTGCTGAAGAATAATTATTGAGCCCTCTTTGAGTTCAATTTTTAAACCAGCTATTTACTTAATAATAATGCCATTCAACCCACATGTCATGGAAAAATTGTCAAATGTTTTGCTGAAATCAAGATGTATTACGTCTGCAACATTCCTGCATCCTGTTAAGAATATATCCCAATCAAACTGAAATAAAGTAACCAGCACAAGTGTTATTCTTGGGAAATCCATGCTGACTCCTAATTGATATTGATGTCAGACCAAAACCATTTTAGTGGGGGTCTTTGGCCTGCCACCTTATGGTATTTTAAAATGTATGCTTAACTGTGGTAATTGGGGAGGGGCATTTGTATTAGGGATGTCGGCATGTAGCCATAAAAAGTTCCTTCTAGGTGGTCAAGGTCATCCTTGGTCTTCACACTTCAGCACCTGCACAGAAGGAGATGGGAGTTGCTGCCAAGTTGGCAGATGAAGATTAGGGTGTGTGGGGACAAGGGCTTGAACTTTCAACTGGGTGGAGATTTGAATTTCTTCCAGATGTGCCAATATGGCTGTGTTAATAAATTAGGACTTTGAGGAATCCTTTGCCTCAAACTCTGATTTAGTTTTGGATGCTATTTGGAATCCTGACAATTGCATTGTTGTTGTTTTTTAAATGCAAATTAATTTGAGATCTTCTCTAGAACATTCAAAAAGAACAATATCAGACTAGCTAGTTTATGGTTTCCTAAGCCTTCCTTCCTTCCTTCCTTCCTTCCTTCCTGGCTGGCTGGCTGGCTGGCTGGCTGGCTGGCTGGCTGGCTGGCTGGCTGGCTGGCTGGCTGGCTGGCTGGCTGGCTGGCTGGCTGGCTGGCTGGCTGGCTGGCTGGCTGGCTGGCTGGCTGGCTGGCTGGCTGGCTGGCTGGCTGGCTGGCTGGCTGGCTGGCTGGCTGGCTGGCTGGCTGGCTGGCTGGCTGGCTGGCTGGCTGGCTGGCTGGCTGGCTGGCTGGCTGGCTGGCTGGCTGGCTGGCTGGCTGGCTGGCTGGCTGGCTGGCTGGCTGGCTGGCTGGCTGGCTGGCTGGCTGGCTGGCTGGCTGGCTGGCTGGCTGGCTGGCTGGCTGGCTGGCTGGCTGGCTGGCTGGCTGGCTGGCTGGCTGGCTGGCTGGCTGGCTGGCTGGCTGGCTGGCTGGCTGGCTGGCTGGCTGGCTGGCTGGCTGGCTGGCTGGCTGGCTGGCTGGCTGGCTGGCTGGCTGGCTGGCTGGCTGGCTGGCTGGCTGGCTGGCTGGCTGGCTGGCTGGCTGGCTGGCTGGCTGGCTGGCTGGCTGGCTGGCTGGCTGGCTGGCTGGCTGGCTGGCTGGCTGGCTGGCTGGCTGGCTGGCTGGCTGGCTGGCTGGCTGGCTGGCTGGCTGGCTGGCTGGCTGGCTGGCTGGCTGGCTGGCTGGCTGGCTGGCTGGCTGGCTGGCTGGCTGGCTGGCTGGCTGGCTGGCTGGCTGGCTGGCTGGCTGGCTGGCTGGCTGGCTGGCTGGCTGGCTGGCTGGCTGGCTGGCTGGCTGGCTGGCTGGCTGGCTGGCTGGCTGGCTGGCTGGCTGGCTGGCTGGCTGGCTGGCTGGCTGGCTGGCTGGCTGGCTGGCTGGCTGGCTGGCTGGCTGGCTGGCTGGCTGGCTGGCTGGCTGGCTGGCTGGCTGGCTGGCTGGCTGGCTGGCTGGCTGGCTGGCTGGCTGGCTGGCTGGCTGGCTGGCTGGCTGGCTGGCTGGCTGGCTGGCTGGCTGGCTGGCTGGCTGGCTGGCTGGCTGGCTGGCTGGCTGGCTGGCTGGCTGGCTGGCTGGCTGGCTGGCTGGCTGGCTGGCTGGCTGGCTGGCTGGCTGGCTGGCTGGCTGGCTGGCTGGCTGGCTGGCTGGCTGGCTGGCTGGCTGGCTGGCTGGCTGGCTGGCTGGCTGGCTGGCTGGCTGGCTGGCTGGCTGGCTGGCTGGCTGGCTGGCTGGCTGGCTGGCTGGCTGGCTGGCTGGCTTCCATACCTAAAGCATTTGTTCTCTCCCAATCATCAACATTTCAAATGTTCTCTATCAGCAACTTATTTAGCCTACATAGTTTAAGCATATTCAGATTAAAGAACTGTTCTTTAATCATGTTTATATGATAAATGACTATTTAATCTGAATTAGCAACTCATTTTGGTTTTTTTAGAAACTTACACCAATCTCAATTCAATTTTCCTGAAACCATCCACACCTTTCTTTATGTACTACTGCTCAATTGTCTTTCCTTTTTCCTATCTTCTATATTGTATGCTGCCTTCATTTTTCAAACTTTCATCCATTTAGCAACAATGGATCTTTTTATTGTTCTCCATATTTTTCCTCAATAACAAAAATAGTTGTAATTATGCTCCTAGTATTTTCTTTTTTAGGAAATTACCCATCTTAAATTGCTTTTCTCATTAGTTTTTTCTGCTCTGGAGTTATTATGCTAATTTTAATAACTTCTGCTTTCTTGAAATCTATGTTCAACGTCACCATTTTTTCTTAAAATTGTGAATTTTACTTTTGTGTAGCAAATAGAGCAAGTCAGGATCTTCAGTGACTGTTTGTCAACCAAAGTATGACTGCATTCCATCTTTTAATATAAAATTTATCTTTTACAACCAAACATTTTCAAAAGTATCAGTGACAAAATATTTATATATTTATACTTTTTATATTCCACTTAACGCAAAATATGAGATTTTAAAAATACATATGTTCTCTATTATGGAAGTCTATTGCTAACTATTCATATTGAAGAAATCTATTAACATTTCTGTATTACAATGTATTATTTTTTATCTCCAAGATAATGCACAATACTTCACTATTTGCATACTCTTTTCCTGGACATAAATACAGTTTTTTACAGGGAAGCTAAGGATTACCTGTATTATTCTATCTGACCAAATGTATACATTTCTCTTTCATTTGCATGTAGACTTTGTGGCTTTGAACCATTCTATGATGAAAGAGGAGATCAGTATATGTTCAAGAGGATTCTGAACTGTGAATATGATTTTGTTTCTCCCTGGTGGGATGATGTATCTCTGAATGCTAAAGATTTGGTAAGTTCAGTAAATTTGTACAACTTTTGAGTGGTGAAGTCATTTGCCTTTCAATTCTTTTCAATATTGATGTAATTGAACATACTGCATTGACATCATACTCTCCACATAGTAGGATAGGAGGCACAAACCACTGTGTAACTAAGCAAAGTTTGTAACCATTCTAATAAATAATTGAGAGAAAAAATTCTTCTTTGCCTCTTGGCTTCTCAATAAGACTTTTATTCACATAGAGAATTTACAGAATATTACAGGGAAAGACTATGTGCCATTTGCTTTCATTTGGAGCACTCCTGTATTTTCCCACTATTTTCTTCTGCCATTGAATTAATGAGGGAAAGATGGAAAAATGGCCAAACAGCTGTCTAGTCCCTAGGTCACCAATTGGCAGATAATTGGTGGTCTGCAAGAAATTTTTGGTGGTCCATGGAGAAGTCTTGGCCCCTAGGCCGGATATGCAGAGAGCAATTAATCCAGTCGTGTGCGGGAACACAAAGATGCACCACCCAACACACATGCCAGCCACTACTCTTAAGGATGAGCGCAAACCTCACCTTGAGTATTGCAGTGTGAGCCACACAAGCTAGAACAGAAAGATAAGACTAAGAACTTGCCGCACTCAGCTGAATGGCTGCCGGGAGGGGTGGGGGAGAGGTTCATCTGCCTTTCGGGCCTACATCTCTCCTTCTGTGAGGCCTCTGAGTGAGAGACGCAAGTGAAAGCACCTGCTAGCTTCTCTCCGGCTGCTTCTCTCTGCTGTAGTGCAGCATCAGCATTTGCTATGTCAGCATTCCCCCTTGGTATATTTGCACCAGCTGGTGACACAAGGCAGCCCTTGTTTCCTGTCACTTGGGACTCGGAGTGGTAAACGGCATCCAGTCAGGGGAGCAGGTAGAGATTGCTGTCTATTGCGGACGCTAGCTCGGCCCCCTGCAAACTCTCGTCTCTCAAGGAGCCTGGCCAAAGTTTCCTGTGCTGCTTCATTGAGCGCTCCTCAAGAGATGAGAATTTGCAGGGGGTCAAGCTAATGCCCACAATGGGCAGCAAACTCTGGCTGCTACCTGGACTGGATGCCGTTTACCTCTCTATGTCACAAATGATAGGAGACAAGGCTGCCATGTGCCACCAACTGGCGCAAATATACCAAGACAGAATGCTGATACCGCGCAAATGCAGCTAGTGCTTCACTCCGGTAGCTTCCAGCCATCACAATCCCCGCTTTGGCCTCCTTGACCACCCCACCCCCACCCACGACAACATCTTTATTTTGTTCTGGCCAGCAAGGGCTGTGTTCCTTTTTGCACGTTTCATCACCTAGAACGTTGCATATTGAATGTGCCACGCTGTATGGCAGAGATTTCCATCCCCACCATAGGCCGGTCTCATATTCCACAGCTGTGGTAGTCACAGGACTGGCCCTTTGGTCACCCCAGAGCAGTTGCTCCACCTGGGTGCAGGAAAAGGAAAAGAAAGGAAAGGAGGGAAGGGAAGGGAAAGGAAAGGGAAAAAAGGGAAGGGAACGGAAGGGGAAGGGAGGGGATGAGAGGGAAGGGACTACAGCTTCAGCTCTGGAATATGGGACTGACTATCCCAACAACATCAACAAGCCACCGTCAAATTAACTTTAATTATTTTGTAATAATCACACGAATTTTAATAATTTTGTTAAAATTAAACAATCTTTACAGATTTTGTTATGATTAAATAAGCATTTACGATTTTCTTATAATTACATAAGCATTTATAATTATATTACATTAAATAAGTGCATTTCATATTAATAAAATGGAAGTTCTCTAACCATTATTTTACAAATGTATTTATCTTTTTTAAAGAAATTCATATTAGTGGTCTGCAGGACTTAAAATTATAAATTAGGGTCCGTTGGATTTAAAATTATGACCTTGGTGATCCCTGAGGTCCAAAAGGTTGGGGACCCCTGGTCTAGTCTACATAATTTCCTTTCTATTGTTTGCCCGGGTAGGATTTTAAAAGAAGCCTTAAAAAGAGGGCAAAGGAACAAGCATGATTTCTTCATCATGCTTTAATTTCAGAGCATCCACTGATAGCTTTGGTATCTTGAATACCTGTATGGCAAAATGCCATCCATTCTTATGATTATAAATTAGCAGCCATAATACATACAGAAACATAAAGGGTAATATTTGCAGTGAAAAAAAGGGATCCCATATATGGTTTCAGTTTTTTTCAGCACTGACAACTTTGAGATTTTTGAAATGGTATCATAATGTTTTGATTTGTCACACCGTCCCAATTACCTCTGGTGGGGAAGGAAGTTGAAAGTTTAAATTCTACTTCAGCTTTTCTAGTTTTTAAAAAAATATATACTTTATTAATTTATTAATAATGGGAAGGGGGGATGGGAGTACAAAAAGAGAAGTAGGAGGGGGATGGGGTAAACAATATTTTTATACAGTAGCTTATATATATTGTTGTATATACATTCCAAATATTTGTCTATAGGTGATTATTTTGTATTCAATATTCTTATTTGGATAATCTTATATCTGTAGAATTTAGTAGTTCAGGGGTAACGTAGGAAAGAAAGGTAGTTTGGAAGTGGGATAGAAAAGAAAAGAAAGAGAAAAAGAGAAAAAAGGAAAGAAAGAACAGAAAGAAAGAAAGAAAGAAAGAGAGAGGGGGTGGTGGTACCTGCAGACTAGCAGGAATATGCATTGTGACGACTTAGTTTGGTTATGTTTGTTATTTTTATGAGTAAGAGGTATTTGTGGGTTATGATATTGGTAAGTTGTTAGTAGTTATGGAGTGGATTGAACTCAGACAGGGATTGTACTGATTTTGATCCGAATTTAATTTATGTTAAGAAATTTTGATTGTTTTTTGTTTTATTGTTTTTAAAGTTAGATAACCATCTGAACCATTTCTCCCAGGCCTTGTAAAACTCTGAATCGTTTTTGTTTTGTATTTCCATTGTTATTTTTGATAATTCGGCACAATTAATTGTAGCTTGAACTAACAGCTCAGTCATTGGTGAGAAAGATATAGATGCATTGCATCAGTCCTTATATTAGAACCTATGGAAACAATAAAACAAATACTCAAGAAATGAAATGGTTTTTATTAACCTTATATTTTTCATGTTATGCAGGTTAGGAAGCTAATTGTGCTTGACCCCAAAAAACGCCTTACCACTTTCCAAGCTTTACAGCATCCTTGGGTCACAGGAAAGGCAGCCAATTTTATTCACATGGATACAGCTCAAAAGAAACTCCAAGAATTCAATGCTCGACGTAAACTGAAGGTATATATATGGAGAGTGGGGGGCTTTTTAAAAAAAATTACAAGAATTGAAAGGTTTTATTTTTGTAAACATGTCATAATATTGACTGCAACATGTGCAAATTCCAGAAACTGAAACTGCCCAATTACACTGAAATAAATCCAACATTAACCATACTTGGATAAAGGTTCCTGGCTGCAGAGGCTTCTTCGAAGCTATTAGGACATTTCTGCTATTGGAATGGATATTGAGGCAATCTGTATTAATTCTGAACTCCTGTGAAAATCCCTCTCACAGAAAAAATGTTCTACAAGTTTAAGAAATATTACAGAATGATGAGGGAGGGTGTTACAAATTTTGGATACACGTACAGTGGTACTTCTACCTAAGAACGCCTCTACTTAAGAACTTTTCTAGATAAGAACCGGGCGTTCAAGATTTTTTTGCCTCTTAAGAACCATTTTCTACTTAAGAACCCAAGCCTGGAAAAATTTCCCAGGAAATTTGAGAGTGGGATGAAGGCCCAGCCAGTTTCCTGCCATTCCCCCTTTAATCCCGGCCATCTCCAGTTTTTCTGAGCTGCCAAAGGAACCGTGGCACTTAAGGAGGCTTTGGCAGTCCAGAGCGTGTTCTGTCGGGCTCTCTGGTAGAATCCTCCCAAAAATTCACAGGTACAAATTTCAGACACACACACGTTTGAAAATTCAATGTTCTTTATAATGAAAATTCACTTAAACCAAGCCCTCTTTTGGTATAGCAAAGAGCACTCGTCTCCAAACAAACTGGTAATTTGTACAAGTCCCTTATCAGTTCTGTGATACTTAGCTTGCAGCTGTGAGGCAATTCACAGTCCTTCTTTCACAAAGTGAAACACACTTTGCCCTGGTTTAGTTTCAAAGCAGGGAAAAATCAGCACACAAAAGGTCAAAGTCAGTAAAGCTGTCACGAAACACAATGATCAGATAATCCTCCACAATGGCCAAATCCACAGGCTGCTATTTATACAGCCCCATCCAACCACAGGTGGTCTCATTTTCTTTGATAATAATCTCTCAGTTGTTGTTGCCTATGCATTGCTCTCCGCATGGGTGGCTGTATCATTAACTCTTGTTCTGAATCCAAGGAGGAGCTAGATAATTGATCTCCTTCTGAGCTGTCTGCCCCACTCTCCTCCTCCCTGTCACTCATGTCTTCTTGGTCAGAGGAGCCTTCATCAACAGATTCCACCGGGGGCAAAACAGGCCTGCAGCATGTGGATGTCTCCCCCACATCCACAGTCCTTGGGGCAGGAGCTGGACCAGAGCTAACCACAACAGAGCGAATGAAGCATTTTCCCTTCTCTGGGCACTTGGAGAGGGAATAAACCTCTGCCAGCGCCCAGAGAAAAGAAACACTACTGATTATGTATGAGAAAGTCTGCTTCATGAAGGCTACATCATAAAGTGTATGTGTGTGTGTGTGTGATTGCGTGTGTGTGTGTGTGTGAACTACCTTACATTCAGTGCAGCCAAACTATATCATACAAGTCAAAAAATATGATTTCTCTTTTGTCTTTAAATAAAACAGGCTGCAGTGAAAGCTGTTGTTGCATCAACTCGTCTTGGGAGTGCAAGCAGCCATAGCACCCATGACAGCAATAAGATCAGCGAAACCCAGCTTGTAACCCCAGAAGATGATACAGAAGAAAAAGAGAGATCAGTATGCTACATAACTCAGGGAATGGACATTCCAAATCAAGGATGTGATGGAGCAGAGCCATAAACCTTGCAGTGTCTTCTTTTAGCAAAGACCTCCCATTTCATGCACCAGCCAAATTACCATTCAACAAGAATGAATTATGGATGACTTTGCTTCCGGGTGTAAAGTCCAACTGCAGCTGGTGACCTGAACTTTAATGCATGTGATTGCTTCTGAAAAACAGTAAAGTCTTTTATTGGCATGCCGTGGAAAAAGTGATGTTTACAGTAATGCCAGCAGGTGAATTGGAGAATAGGAAGTATGAGCACATCTTATGAGCAACATAATTAAATACTGTAGAATGTTTAAAAAATAATATATAAAACGCAGGATGGTTATTGTTGACACAAGAAATGCATTCTCTAGCAATCATGACATTTTTCCAATATGCTTCCTTTCAAATTTGTAATTATTCAAATAGGCATGAGCATCCACCAGATGTTTTTTTTAAAGCCTATGAAAGATTTTTATTTATCAATGATATCTAAAAATATATTTATGATGGAAAACATAGATATTTATATGCAAAAGCATTGTTTGTTCCATTGAAAAATTGAGACGTGATTGGGATGACTAAAAGTTCTTGATGCTGATGTTAAGAATGCTTTACCTCTGTTTATAACCATTTCTGCATAGTCTTAATTTATAGCTGTCATTTGGCATTTCAGAATTAAATATTCTCTTGGCACACAACCCAAGAGGGTAAAGAAAAGATGCTACAGAAACCTTAGAATCAGTCATCATTGTGAAATCGGGCCCTTGTTTATAGAAAATTTGGAAGATTGATCTGGAATTTTAGAATTATATCCCAAGAAGGATATATAGAATCCAGGAGGAAAGTACCCAACATACCATAGAAATACCTATACAGTAGGTGATACAGAGACTTTCTGCAGTCGGAGGATGTGTGATTGGGGTGCCTTATCAGTATACAATCTTTCCTAAATATAGTTTATGTAAGCTGAATTATCAGCCGAATGGCTTTTCAACAACAAACTTCTTTGTAATTCTAACATCTGAATTCCTGAATACAAAAAATTTACAAAGGAAGAGGTGACAGTTACCCTAACAGCAGCCCAGTTCTATATATATCTATTCAGAAATAAATCCTAAAGATTTAAAATATATATTCTGTGATAACTGAGTATAGCTTTAGAATTTCAACCTCCCAGAAACAAATTAAGTGTATAATTACAGTCTCATTTGCTTTTTAGTACAGCACAATCACATATTGTAATAGGCTCAATTTTTTTCCCTTAATTATGCTTTCAGCAGCATTGTCAATTAGTAAATCAAGAGCATGTTCTGAAGCAAGGGAATGTATTATTTTAACTTTTTATTATATTAAAATGAAGGGGAAATGAACATTATTTGTCTGAGGCTAGGTACGATAGAATCATGGTTTAGTACAAAATAACGTATAAGTTTGTTTCTGCAGTAAATATTATATATGCTTTTATAAAATATATAATGTTATTCTGAATGCATGAATAAGAAAATGAGAAATATTTGTGTCACGCAAGGAATAATTGGAGCCAGCACAAAGAAACGTGGGTTGAAAAAGGTGGTTTAATATCTGTATTGACAACTACATTTCTTGCCTAGAGTAAATGATTTAGACAGTAAATTAATAACAACTGTAATAAACCTCCAGCAATATCTAAAGCACTTCATATATATGAAGTACGTACATATGCACAAACACACAGATGCTTTTGATTAAACTGCATTCTTTGAACTCTGAATAATCCCCTCTTTCACATGCTGAATGATATAAACAAATTCCCTAGGCTGTGGAAATCTGCGTAGATATTCAAACCATCAGATGATAGGTTCTAGGTATAGTTAAATGCATGCCCTATTGAAATGAATCTATGAATTACTTTTGTAGTTTTCACCATGGCTTGCATTGATGGTTTAGATAGCATGGATATAAGGTTATTGCTTTCACAATGTTGCTTTCATTGATTTTGCTATATGAATATATCTGTGTATTTTATTCCTAGCAAGTGTGGAAACACAGGGTATAAGGGGTGATTTATTTGTTTTTTATAAGATTATGCTGCACATTTCCCACAGAGATTCTGCTATAAAATTAGTATTTGATGAAACATACAAATAGACCTCATTTAATAATGGTTCTCAGTTGGAACAGTAAGGAAAAAGTAATTTTATGACCAGTTCTTGCATTTATGTTCTTCGCAGATCTGTAAAATAGAAGAAAGCTGAAGTAAAATGATAAATTCATCTTACTTTCATTTAGCACCTGAATTGCCAGTTCCAATTGTGATCACTAAATAATCACATTTAAAATTGTCTATAAAATGCCAGCATTTTAGTACTAAGGAATCTAAGTTAGGTGCTACTGAGACAAGTCCAACTCCAGTTCACTTTTTAGTAAAAACTCAGTCTTCTTGAGCCCATCTAATCAACTTTATTTCCTTCATCCTGATCAAGTATCATGTTTTTCCTAACATTTTCCCTTCTTCTTGTATCACATGCTCAGAATACAACATGTGAATTTTTGTTTCTTTTTCGTTATCTTAAGGGAACATTCAGCCTTCATTTTTAACAGGAATGGTTGATGTTTTAGTAACATTCCCAAATTTTTAAACTCAAAGGATTGTGCATCAATTTTTCTCAAGGTTCAGTTGTACAATGCTACTGAAAAGACCAGTATTTAAACTATTCTGTTTAATTTTTCATTTCTTCCTATAACTTCTTTGTTCCTAAAATAGTCCTCCTTTTTACTTTTCCAGCACATTGTTCATTTTTATCTAGAGCGGTGTTTCTTAAAGTATTTCCCCCTCAAAGAACTCCTTCCCACTTTTAAAAGTTTTTGGAGGATCCAAAAGAGTTTTTGTTTGTAAGGGCTATGTTTATCATTATTTAAGATAATAAAGAGCCTCAGTGGTGCAGTGGTTAGAGTGAATTATTGCAAGCTACTTCTGCTGATCACCAGCTGACAGCAATTTGGCGGATTGAATCTCAGTAGGTTCAAGGTTGACTTGGCTGAGGATCCAGATTGTTGGGGGCAATATGCTTACTCTTTGTAAACCACTTAGAGAGGGCTGTAAAGCACTGTGAAGTGGTATATAAGTCTAAAATGCTATGCTAAATGCTATTGCTAATAAAAATTAAAATTGAACATTTGTTATCACAACCACTTCTCAAGATTGTTTGATGGGATTTTAATATTTTTCAACATAGCCAGATAAACATTTTGCAAGGTCTTGAGGTACACCTAAGGGTCCTAGGATCATCCTTTAAGAAACACTAATCTAGGGTAATGTTTACTTCAAGAAAACAAAAACATCCAGCCTTCACTTCTTGATTGTCATGCAGGTAGATATTATTTTTGTTGCCTTAATATTTAATATTCATCTTGATTTTTCATTTTCCATTTTAATATGCACAATAATTATAATTATTTCGTTGATAAAACGGTGTCATAAGAATTTCTCAAAGCATTAGTATTTTAATTTCCAATGCTGATTTCAACCTTAAAATCCTGGAATCTACAGTTCTTAAAACACATTGGTTGTATAAATTAAATGCAAGGGAGAATATATATCCCTTTGTTGCTCATTTTCCTATTCCAAACCGCTCTGTTTCACCAAATTTAAAGAAGCGTCTTGATCATACTAAGTTTCTTAGAAAAGCAATCAGGTATTCTGGCATACCATTAGCCTTAACACCTTCTACATTCCATATGATTTACATAGTGAAAGGCTTTTCTCTACTCAATAAAGCAAGGATAAATTTCTTGTATTTTTTGCTCTTTTATATTAGCTGTTTTTTCCCGTCCCTCTTCCTTTCGGCAAACCTGCCTTAGTAATTTGGCATCTGTCTCCCTGTGCAGCTTTATTCTTTAACTGATACAGTATATAAGGCTCTAATCCATAGTCTTGTTCCACATTTTCTGACTCAGACTCTTAGCACATTATCTTTTTTCTGACCTGCATACTTCAATTTCAAGAAGAATTCTTGAATACATTCCCACTCCAAGTGATTCTGTCATTCTATATTCCTGCCCTAAAGAGTTTCAGTAGTTTTTCCATCTTCCTTTTAAGCCCTCTTCTCTCCATTTTCTATCTTCTGTGACTACCTTCGTTGAAAAATTTCTTACAATTTCTTTGATCTTATGAAAAAGAACTCTTACTTTTCTTTTATCTCTATTTGTTGTCATTTCTGAATGGTATTCTCATTTTTCAATTGTCCCTTGTCCTTGTAACTTTGTTATCCCATGGTTATTATATATCCTTCTTGCTGACCAAGATCTTAATTCCCTATTTATTTATTTTTTACCATCATTTGCTTGTTCTGCAAAGTAGTTGAAATGCTGATTTTGCTTTTCCTGCTTTGGATTTCTTACTATCTCTTATTTCTGCCCATTGCTCCTCGGCTTTTCTTCTACATGAGTTAAGTATTTGTTGGTTGGTTGGTTGTATTTTTACATTCTGGCTGCTCAGTTGGTTTCTGGATCTCCTCTTGCTGGCATACCTACTTGTGAGACAGTTCCAATTGAGTTATGGTGCAAACCACGGATCAAAAAAATGAACGCTTTCATTTATTTTCATTAAATATTTTATTAAACAAAATATACACTTATAATGTATTAAATCTAATAGTATATACAGTACAACAAATCTACTTATGCGCCAAATAACATAAGTGATAATGATGTAGCTCTAGGTGAAAAGGAACAATATTTAATTAAACTAACAAGTTTTCTCTTTTCCCTATGTTAACTGTCCACTTTTTCCAACAACAAAATATTATTGGTGCAGTTTTTTAAAAATTTAACCCTCACATTTAAGAACGAGGATTCTGCTCTTTTTACTTAGGGCTTTGTGTCTTTTACCCTTAGCCCTATATTATCCTTCAACCCCAGCTCCTGCACCTTGTCAGGTGCCATTAAAATTTGAAGTAGTTTTGTAATTGTTCTGTTTTACTGAATTGTTTCTTTGGTTCTATCTGTTTATAAGACACAGAAAACAATTGCTTGTTGGTGACTGGCTATAGCTGGTCTTCATCTCTGAAAGGCTTTCTCAACTGTAGGAGGTATTGATTGGGTCTCTTTGCTTGCTCCAATTGTTTTAGTCTCACCTCCTCAACAGATAGCTGGCTGCTTTAACACTCTTAACAAGGTTTGCCTTTCTTTCTTCCACTGACAGCCACACATGTGCCTTCAGTGTTCCTCTTTTATCTCCATGCAATACAGGTCCTTACTCCCCCACAGACACAATCCATAAAAAAGAAAAACTCAGGCCTGCAGCTTTAATTTTTTTTTCCTGCCAAATTCGTTCTCCCTTTAACTGAGGGCCTCTTTACCTTTCAGCCTGTTATCTTTGTTAGCTTGTTGACAAGAAACTTAGGGTTCTCACTCCATTGCATAATATGTAATCTGCTCGGATGTTGCTTTTTTTAGCTTGATACTGAATGGTAAACCTGTATGGTTGTAGGCTGGTCAGTGATTATTTGAAAATTTCATCCCCATAGAAAGACTTTTAAGCTCCTCTTCCTAGTGTCATCATAGTGCCAAGGCCTCCCCCCCCCTCCCCGATGGTGCTATATATTTGTTGTTCTGGTGCCAGTTTCTCAACCAAGTCTATGAAGGGGTGATCTTCATTATATAGTTCTGTACCAGGGCTGCTTCTAGTCTTATTCTGTTTGCATCAATGAACACTGTAAAGGGTCTATCAAAGCTGATTCTGCATAGAGAAGGCTTGCTGCATAAGCTACTTTTAAATTCTTAAAATCTTGTTCACATTTATGAGTACAATGCATTTTATTGGGATTTGTCTTCCATATAAGATCTATAAAAGCTTGAGCCATTATGAAATGAGAATAATAGCCTACCCAACTTAAAAATGAGGTCAATCTTTTTCTCTGGTTGCTAATTTTATATATTTTGTTTTACTTTCTCATTTCCTACTGTGTGTATCCTGAATACAAACCTATGTAAACCCCAATTGATACTTATATCTTCTTTAAACATGTTATGACTTTTTAAAACTAATTTAAGTTTCTCCCAGATTTTGCTAGATATGACTATGTCA
Organism: Erythrolamprus reginae; assembly: GCF_031021105.1. Taxonomy (NCBI): domain Eukaryota; kingdom Metazoa; phylum Chordata; class Lepidosauria; order Squamata; family Dipsadidae; genus Erythrolamprus; species Erythrolamprus reginae. The sequence continues at coordinate 296,826,029 of NC_091951.1, read as the reverse complement.
TTAAATACACTTCACACTAACTACCTCATTCGGTAAGTATTTTGTTCATTAACTTTGGAGGGTTGTGGGTAACCCGTGCATTTGTAAGTCGTTTGTAATTTGATAAAGACCTCGAGGGATGGCAAGAACCATTTTTATAGATTCCTAATGGAAACTGTCAATAACTCTTCATCAGGTCAAATTTTGAGAGATGTCTAGCAATGTCCAGTTGGTCTGTTAATTCATCTATATACAATGCATGGCAGAGGGTAACTGTCAAAGTTATCACTGTGTATTTCTGCCTAAATTTGCTAAATATGCCCCAAATTCTCTAACTCCTTGTAGATCATAGAAATACTGTCGAGACTTCATTTGGTAACCCTGTATCTATACAATACACCTTCTTTAATTTTATTGAGATCAAAACCTCTTGAGCAAAAAGTTCTATACAGTATATGCTCTTAAAGTCTTTCCAATGGCATATTGGACTACCTATTCCTAATTTGGCCACTTGTAACTCACTGCAACATATTCAAACATTGTAAATAAGGATTCATTATCCTCTTCTTGGTTATTTAGGAATCTTGGATGCTTAAATACTTTCCCTCATTTTGAATAGATGGTAAGGAAAGAGGGGGGGAGTGACTGGAGGAATTTGTGTTCCTTTCTAAAAGGACTCCCCAAATTCCTCTCCAGCTTTTTCTTTTCAGATCTCTTTGGTCAGTCTCATCAATTTTTTTTCAAAAATTCTCCCTCCTCTTCTTCTCTTCTAAAAAGATGAATTTTTTCCTCTTTTTCTGAATAATTGTCTTCTTTCTTCATCCTCATAATTTCTACCCATGAATCTTAGGGGAGATTGTTCACTCTTGATCTTCTACAAGTGGGGTTTATCTGTCTTGGCCCTTATTCCTTTTTCTCTTTCATATTTAACTGTATAGAGTCCCTCTTCCATATCTTGTAGTGCTGTGGCCTCTTTAGGTTTAAATTCCCTTTAGGTCAGGAGTTTCAAACCTGCAGTATTACGTGATGTATTGTGACTTTTTTCCCCTTGGCTAAACCAGCTGTGGTTATGGCCAGTGTGTGACGCATCCAGCCCATGGGCCGTGAGTTTGACAGCCCTGCTCTAGGTCTTTCATTTCGTTCATTCAGTATTTTGATCTGATGAGGTTTTTTTTACCCAAAATTGGACCATCCCATGGCAACTACTAATTTTGAAAGGCTTCATATTTCTTTAACACTCTGTACTTTAATTTTGTTAGTTTTCACACATACATTATGATCTGTTCATATTCCCATTATCCTCATTAAAAGTGTCTTGGCTGACTGATTTTTTTAAAAGTTTAAATATTTTTATTTCCCATTATATGCCAGTTTCATTCATTTCATTTACTGTCCATCTCGTGACAGTAAATAAAGATTCTGTTCATGTTGCTTTATGGAGCTGTTGATATAGATTCTGTTTATAAAGATTCTGTTCATGTTGTTTTAAGGAGCTAGAGTAATATTCTTAGAATTGATCTAGTTCTGCATTATTAAATTTATCTAATCCTTATTTTATATAATTCCTGATTCCACCATTTCTCTCAGCATTCCAAGGACTTGTTAGCAGTAGCATGTCATTTCTTGATATTGCATCTAGTACTTCTTGCAATTTACTATAAAATTCCATGCCATATTTTTTTCATTGCGTCTAGTAGATGCATGCGTTGATATAACATTGATATTTACTGGTTACTCATTAATTCCAATAAATATATATTGTTTTTCTTATTTCTCACATGCCATGTTCTGATTGCATATGTCTTGTAAAACAAGGAAATCACTTTTTTCATAATTATAATATCAATGACATTCTTTGCATTCTTTAGTCCAGCTACATCAATGTTCTAGATCTGGTTATGGAAGTTTTGTTCAATAACTAGAGAAGGATTTTCCAGATTGGGATGAAGATGGGGCCTCATACTAGTTTCCAAACATATTTTTATGATTCAGCAAAAAGTGGCCAAAAGTGTAGAAGCGGCTTGCCATCAAATTCTTAGTCATTAGATTGATGGAGCTGGCAGGATTGTCTTAATTATTGACCAAGTCAAAAATAATGTATTTTCTGTCTCTTGTGAGAAAACTACTAGTGATAACATTGTGAGGATATTGCAAAAGAAATAAGGGGATATGTAGACATAATTAACAGGAAACGTACTTAGTGGCTCATCTAGATCAGAGATCTCTAATCCTGGCAACTTTAAGACTTGTGGATTTCAACTCCCAGAATTCCTCAGCCAGCAAAGCTCTGAGAGTTTAAGTCCACAAGTCTTAAAAGTTGCCAAGGTTGGAGACTCCTGATCTAGTGGTAGCTCACTCCAAGATGGAAAAAAATAGGGAAAAGAGATTCATAACTTCCAGAGTCTCCACCTTAATGAATGTAATGTTAAGAGGGCTGAAGCTTTCTATCACTGTTTCCAAGATATGGTGCTGTACCCCCCCCCCCATTCCTGCATTAAAATTCCTTATATAAATCTGTGAGATTATTGATTTTTTAAAAAAATAATGCCTTGTTGTAAGGGGATTGAGGCTTTCCTTTTGACTTCTCAGGAACAGCAGCATAGTTTATGCACCAGTCTTTATAATTGAAAATGAAAGAAGGGAAAGAGGGAGGAAGAAAGGGAAGGAGGGATTAAGACTGCAAAAGACTGGCAGATGCAAGAAGACTGGACCATTGAGTGAGAGTGTATTATCACTTTTTTTACCTTGTTTTGCCTCTAAATTCAGTGGTACCACTACCTAAGAACGCCTCTACTTACAAACTTTTCTAGACAAGAAACGGGTGTTCAAGATTTTTTTGCCTCTTCTCAAGAACCATTTTTCACTTACAAACCCGAGCCTCCGAAACTGTAACCGGAAAAGGCAGGAAGAAGCCTCCGTGGGGCCTCTCCAGGAATCTCCTGGGAGGAAACAGGGCTGGAAAAGGTGGGGAGAAGCCTCTGTGGGACCTCTCTAGGAATCTCCTGGGAGGAAACAAAACCGGAAAAGGTGGGGAGAACCCTCCGTGGGGCCTCTCTAGGAATCTCCTGAGAGGAAACGGGGCCTCCACCCTCCCTGTGGTTTCCACAATCGCACACATTATTTGCTTTTACATTGATTCCTGTGGGAAAAATTGCTGCTTTTTATAAACTTTTCTACTTAAGAACCTGGTCACAAAACAAATTAAGTTCATAAGTAGAGGTACCACTGCATTATATAACCAAGGAGATCAATAGGGGACTTAGTGGCACCTAGATGGGCTAATCAATAAATTCTCTGGAACAGGAATGTCAAACATGTGTTTCACGGAATTGTCACGTGGCATATTGGGACTCTCCCCCTTTGCTAAACTGGGCATGGACATGGCCAGCTCGTGATGCATCTGGGCTGCGTGCCGCGAAATTGACAGCCCTGCTCTAGAAGGCAACACAGGAAACAGCGTATAAAACCTTCCTCGTCCCACCTGAATCAACATAGGAGCTAGGAAAATCTCTTGAATTCATAGAAGCCATGGTAGAGCACTGGTTTTAGCAAAGCAACATACCAATGTACACAGTGACAAACAGTGTGATAGAGTTTCTGCATGGAGACTGCTCTCACCAATGACCAGAATGTACAATGCTGAATGGATTTCCCCCTGCCCCACACACCAGATTTTTTGTATCTGACATTATGAGATGCAGTGGCAGTTTGCAGTCAAGAATAGATTCATGTATTTCAAGGAAGAGAGAGTGAGTCAAATCAAGAAAATCTAAAGGTTCTGACAGCTATGGAAACCTTTTGAAGGTTACTATTAAACAGCTTGGCGTGTCCAGCTGTTTCTTGCCATGGCCGAGGAGTCCTGTGCTTCTGTTTTAATGCTCTTTCTTTAGATGCCAGCATTCCTGAGCTTTGGGTGGAAAACCTTGTGTAAGAGTAATTACTAGGTTCATAGTAGAAACCATGGACTTGGTTGATAAGTCAATACCTTGGTTGCCTCCCAGAAACAAATCACCAGTTGTTGAATTGCCATCATTTGGTCCTTCTCACTATTTTTGAGCATATTTAGACTTGACCATAACACAAAGTGAGCAGAACTGATTCATCTCTGGACCAAGTCTTCATTGAAAAAATAAGCAACAGAGACAAGTGTTATGGAACCTCTCTCCCTTTCATCAGAGCTGTTTGGAGCAGGAAGAGGTCACTCTATAGTTCTTGGGTACTACATAGGGCTAGACCAGTGATGGTGAACCCTTTCTTCATTGGGTGCTGAAAGAGCATGGGCGTACACTATCGTGCATGCGTGAGTGCCCATACCCATAATCCAGTGCCTGGGAAAAGTGAAAACAGCTTCCCCTGCCTCCGGAGGCCCTCTGAAGGCCAGGAACAGGCTGCTTTCCCAACTTCTGGTGAGCCCAGTAGGCTCGTGTTTCGTCCTCCAAAGGCTTCCCTAGAGCCTGGAGAGGGTAAAAATTCCCTCCCCCATGCTCCTGGAGGCTCTTCTGGAAACAAAAAATGCCCTCCCAGGGCCTCTATGTGAGCCAAATTCAGCTGGTCAGCACACACATGCATGTTGGAGCTAAGCAGGGCAGTGGTTTGCGTGCCAGCAGATGTGGCTCCGCGTGCCACCTGTGGCACCCATGCCATAGGTTTGTCACCACTGGGCTAGACTCCCTTCCTATTCAACATCTGCATGAAACTTCTACCTCCTAGTTAGGCGTATGTGTTGATTTGGGGTTTGGTATTATCGATACTGTATACTGATGGTGCTGGTTGTTTCTTACATTATTTGGTGTTTTGTGAAGTGCTCAGAGTCATTTGGGGTTGAACAGCATCAAACTGAAATCGCTAAATAAATAAATATAACAAATAAGTCTCACACAAATCTGAAGAGATGCCGCATATTGCCTCTCCCCAGGACATTAATATGGAACAGCCCATTTCCCTATCCAAGGAGCTAACTAGAAATCCTATCCAACAGACATCTTTTCTGAGAATCCAAAAGAAAAAATATTACTAATATGAGGAAGGTAACAAGGATTCTCATCTATTTCTGCAAATGCTACATCAATAAGACTGACACCTCAACCAACCTAGTATGTGCCAAATAATAAACACTCTGCTATATCTGTGGGGGAAGTTTCTCTGGCAAATGTATGAGGAAGAGCATTTTGAGGAGATCTTGGGAGTTCCAAAAGAAAACAGGGCAAATTTCTATTTTTGTCAGTTTCCAAGGATTCATCAAGTTATGAACTCAAAAGAAATCATGTGGTATAAAAATATGCCTGAAATACCAAAGAATTTCTCAAGCTATAATTAATGTACAGTATTACAAATAGGTGATGTGAACTTATTTTCTGAGGGAGTGTTCTGCCGGTGTGTCTCAACCGGCCGTAATTACAGGGTAATTAGTCCAGGAAGACACACACCACACGATGAAAGGAAACCCCAAAAGTTTTTATAAACAGAAAAACAGAAACAGCTCCCTTTTTAAATGTCAAAGGGATTTTCTGGTACACACAAGGCACAGGTTAAATGCAGTCCAATTGCTCACCCAATAACTGGGAAATTGAGTCCAATTCTAAAGTCCAGAGAGTCCACACACACAATCCTGAACAGCAAAAACCACGATCTTGACGAAACAATGAATCAGATAAACTGCAATGAGGCTAAAACACCAGGCTGCACTTTTATCTGTAGCACTAATTACAGCAGCCCCACCCAACCACAGGTGGCCTCATTTTCTCTTGAATAATCCTTCAGTTGTTGTCTCTTATGCATCACTCTACGCATGTGTCATTCATTCTTGTTCAGAATCCAGGGATGATACTGATGACTAATCTCCTCCTGGGCTGTCTGCCAAACTCCCCTCTTCCCTGTCACTCACACTTCGTTGGTCAGAGGAGACTTTGTCAGCAGATTCTACTGAGAGCAAAATAGGCCTGCAGCATGTGGATGTCTCCCCCACATCCATCTCCACGTTCCTTGGGGCAGGAGCTGGGCCAGAGCTAACCACAATAGGTAGTATGTCCATCCTTTTCACAAACTGAGACTGAAGACTAATCCATTTCAATCTCTACATTCATGGAGACTAACATTAACTCTAAATGGATTTGCCATCCAATGGAAAACCCACTAGATAGGGAGAGCTCAAAAGGTCAGAGCCATCCTAAGCATAATGATACATTATGAATCTATTGGCAATGCCCATTTTAATTTCCAAATTCATTGACACCTCACTCCTGCTCTCAATAGGTTTGCCCCCCATCTATTGGGATTTCCCCATGTATTTTACTGGGAGGCTAGAAGACTCAGCATACCAAGGTGCTAGGATCCATTTCACACTCTAAATTCAGGGAGGCCTAACTAACCCTAAGTAGATTTGCTCCTCAATGGGCTTTTCCCATGTAATTTACTTGGAGATATAGATTAGGAAGGCTCAAAAAATCAGCAAACTCCTAACATACCAATGCACATTCATTCATTCGACTTAAATTTAAATAGACTTTTATTACAGTCAAAGACCATCAAAAAACATTAAAAAAAACCAGAACATCCAAGAACCGTTCATATTATTAAAATCTAGACATTTTAGTATTTCTTTGATCCTAGTAGCAGATTCTTGGGTGATAAATGTAGTCCTTGACTTACGGCAATTCGTTGACCATCCAAAGTTGGTCATCACACAAGTGAACAAAGACATGCTAAGTGTTGAGATTCTTGGACATCTGGAGACAAATGACTTACAAAATTCATGACTTTGATGCACATGAATCTGTTGGTGATGTCCATTTCACTATCCAAATTTACTGTGCACTAAGTTGATTTGCTATCCAATGGTATTTTCTAAAGTTTTATACCATGTAACCAGGATATCTAACATTCATCTAGCCATGTAGAGTGGGCTCAAAAGATAGGAACTTTCCTAAGCATAACAATGCACTAGAATGCCATCGGTTATGTCCACTTTGCTCTCCAAATTCTTGTAGACTTAACCCTAAACTTAAGTGGGTTTGTCCCCCCAATGGGATTTTCAAATGCATTTTATCAGGAAACAGCATAGGATTCAAAGGTCAGCACCCTGCAAACCATAGTGAAAGCTATATCTCAGTGTGAACTCGAGACCTAGCGGTAACCTTATGTAGATTTGCCCTCCCCATTGCAATTTTACCATGTATTTTACCAAGAAACATAGATAGGGCAAGTTCAAAAGTCAACACACTTCTAAGCTTATTGATCGGCTACAAATCCATTGATGATGTCGATATTTCAGGCTTGATTCAAAGAGACCTAATGATAAACCTAAGTGGGTTTATCCACCAATTTGAATTTTCCCATGTACTTCACCAGGAAATATAGATAGGGCAGACAAGAAAACTACATTCTACTTAACTTAGCATATTGGTATGATTAGAAAGATGAAAACATTTCCAGACTTGAGGGAAAATCCATTTGGGTTAGATCTCCAGGGATTCACAGAGTGAAATGTAGGTCGCTAACCGATTTGTGGTACATAGGAATGCTTAGAGGAAAGTGCTGACTTTTTTAGCCTGTCCTATCTGTGTCTTCAGAGTTCAATAGGAAATATTTAAGATGGAGACACTGGCAATTTTGATAGGCAATGTATTTGCATTTAACATATTGGATACTTGTTTTGACACCATTAATTTAGCCCTCTAGATATTCCTTTGATTCTCTAGTGACAGCAAACAATTCCAATCCAATGCTGTTCTTTTCAGCCTGGTTTCGGTTTTCAGGGAGCTAGGAAAATGACAGCAAGACTATTAAATCCTTGCATTGCCATGTGACAATCATGGAACTGTCTTGCACACAGGGGATGACGGCAACAATCATAATGGGTTTATTTAGTAGCTTGCCTGACAGAAGTCTTCACTAGTGAACCAGTTTATTCAGTCAATGGTTGAGTTTCACAAGGTATCCTTTCCCATAACATAGTTGGAAAGGAGATTAGCTATGACATCAGCCTTAAACAATACCTCTGGCACGAACAGGGGATATAGCTGAAATGTACAGCAGTTTGTGAGAATTGACCACCCACTCTATGCCATCGTACCTCAGCACATGTGGATGATAATATAACAAAAATGCACATAAGTTAATACTATGTGGATGCTTCAGATCTAAGATGCTACAATGGGAAGTGACTCAACTGATATTTTTGCCCAAGCAATGCAATGCAAAGAGATAAACATCCATCAATATAGATTGCCTGAGCCATAAGAATTCAATTGAAATTATAAACTCTTTTAAAATAGGCTTCCTTTCCACTTAAAAGCACTGGATTAAAATATGAAGGTCAGAATTTCTTTTTTCATTACTAAGACACACAAATATGATGCGTTTACCATAAGATATATTGTGCAACAGCTAAAATTATATATGTTCCTGTGGTCTTGAGCAACATATGAACATATTTAACTGAATTATATTCTCTATGCATTTTCTCCCTTCTATAGTACTACTCACTTCCTTCAAAAATCTGTTCTTTTTTCACTGTAGTGTTGCAAAGCGAAACAAGAAATTCTTTTTTTTGCTGTTGTAAACCTGCAACATAAAACCGTGATAAAAATATTTGTGTTCCATGTATTAGAAGATGTAAGACTGATGGACTTGCCTTGGTCTAGCACTGGACCAAGGCAAGTCCATCAGTCTTACATCTTCTAATACATGGAACACAAATACTTTTATCATGGATGTATATTCTCTCTAATAAAGCTTTATTAGAGAGAATATATATCCATAACTTGCTACAGTGAAGAAAATTAAAATTTTGTTGAATTTCTATTTCCTTCATTCTCCCTTTCATATTTTTATCATATCTACTGGGATTTAAATGTCAGCCTACAATCCCAGAAAAACAAGCATGCTATAGCACAAAGTAGCTGCTATTAGGGCACATGTAGCAAGTATATTTTATAAATAAAGTGCATGTAGAAAACAAAAGGGACTCTTAAAATAAATAAAGCTTTGATATTAAAGCAGAATGAAAAGAAAATGAAGATTGCTTAGAGAAAAAGTGGCTTTCTAGATAAAGCAAAAAAGATAAAACAGTGAAATAACATTAAAAGGAAGATACAATTGAAGTTTAATTGCATCACATCTTTTTTTCTTGTTCTTATGGAGTCATTGTCAGAATGATTACTGCTGGAGGAGATGTGCCGATGACATGAATCAATTTAGGTGATTATATGTATATATTATTAGATAAACCAATCTATTTCTTCCGTTTTAAGAAACACATAAAACAATTTTGATTAAATACTTTAATACATAAATATAAATCATCTCTATTATAATACAGAACAGCAATGCATCAATGCATCGTAAGAACAATTTGCATTTGTTCTTACGTTACAAACATCCTTCTTGCATCTTTTTTTTCCTTTACCTGAAATGAAATTCCCACTTAAGCCTGCAAAATGATTTCCAAACATCCATCTAAACTGACAAGAAATTTAGATCAATAGCATAACAATTAAGATTAGTGTATTTTTCGGACTATAAGACGCACCTAAATTTACAGGAGGAAAATAAGAAAAAAAAAGTTTTTGATATCTGTGTATCACATTTTTACCCTCCCTGGTCCAAAGAAGCACTCTGCAGTGCTCCACACGTCCCATTTTTTCCAAAACTGGGCCTGTTTCTGGACTCCCAAGCCCTCTGTGGACTGCATTTTCATCCTCCAGAAGCACTCTGCAATGCTTTGTGTGTCCCATTTGTGCCAAAAACAGGCCCGTTTTGGAAGAAAATGGGCCCATTTTTGTCAAAACATGCCTATTTTTAGTCTGCAGTGTGTTTCTGGAAGCCTGGGGGGCAAAAATGCAATCCCAGAGAGCTTGGGAGCCCAAAAATAGGCCTGGTTTTGGCACAAATGGGATGCACACAGCACTGCAGAGTACCTCTGGGGACCAGGGAGAGCGAAAACATAAGGGTTTGGGAGGCCCAAAACACCGTATTCAATCTATAAGACGCATCTAAATTTTCACCCATTTTTGGGGGGTGGGGAGTGTGTTTTATACTCCGAAAAACATGGTATATTCTGCCAGATTGTCAGAGGAAGCATGAAGAAGTACTATTTAATTTCTTTAAAACTTATAATTTTATTCCTGAAGAAAATGTTGAATCAAGCCTGGATACCATCCAGTTGTAAGGACACATTCCTAAATCTTACTGAATAGCAATTGCTTTTACTAGCTGAATCTGGAGAGCCATTAAGGAACATTAACAGGTTGTTGACATTCATCTCATTTTTTTCTGCCAATAACAAATGGCTTTACCTTTTAAACTGAAAAAAAAGAAAGGGTGCAGTAATGGGATGTTTTCAAAGTGATGGCTTTTAGGGCCCCACTTAAAAGATAGATTGTGCATGTAATACATCATTCCCTTGGCTAAAACAAAACAAAAGTAGTACAAAAGCACGGGAGAATGGAAACATCTGGATTCCCCTCCCTTCCTCATAAAATAGAAGCCTCTTGTAACCAAATTCTTATGTCTAGATTAGTAAAAAAAAGTATATAAAATATATATGAATGTATACACTATCAATTCAGTCCTTTTTTAAAAAATCCAATGCACATCTGCTTAAGCCCTGTAGCTACAATCCAATGCATGTTTTCTGACTCTCATTGTTTAATAGTTCTGTCTAGTTCCTAGGAAGAATAATATGGAATTGCATCATTGGTTTTTTTTAAAGGAGTCAGAAAATATTTTATTACAATTTCCTACCAAAATCTGCAGATTCTGAAACTACTGAGGATTGAGCAGTTTCTTTGCAATCAATCTTCTAAACTAGAACTAACAATTGAAAACTCTAAGACAAACGAATCTTAGTATTATCAACAAACAGAAAAAGGTTTGCTAGCAGCATTAAACTAGAAATCTGAAACAGATTTTACTTCTGTTATAGAAGTCCTGGAGCAACTCTACTGTATGCACATTTTTAAAAAAGCATCTTCTAGTCAAATCCAAGATTCTGGATTTTGGCTTGAATAACTATTACACAGACACAATGGCCTGCATGCATTTAATATTAACTTTGCCATCTATTAACAATTCACTTAGAATAATTTTAGATAATGTTATTATTTTTAGTACTGGCATGCTATTTACAACACTTTCTGAGCCTAGAGGCTGTTTATTAGGCATCTGCTTTGCTACCTATTAAATAATTAAATATATAGTGTCCCTTTCCTGGAAAAAATGATTCTATGCCAGGTGAATTATCTATTTAAATAATAGTTAAAGCAAGTTCATGGGGATATGATAGTGTTCTGATTTACTCCACACAATATGTAAATATAGCCCTTATGTTCAGCTGTTTGTAATAATGCAGAAGCAGATTCTTTTACATAAATTCACAGCTGTGTGAGAAAATAGCACAATTTCATTCTGATGATGTAATTTTCCCAATGCTGTACATCAGGGGTGTCAAACCTGTGGCCGGGCCAGATGTGTCACGTGTTGGTTACACCCATCCCCAGTTTAGTGAAGGGGGAAAAAGGTTACAATATGTCACATGACGACATGACAACGCAAGTTTGACACCCCTGCTGTACATGTAAACCAACACTATAAGAAATGCTACAATTGTGAGTATAAATTGCAGTGCTTTGAGCTGCCCTTAATAAGGAGTGTGTGATTTAAGAATTGGTATGAATATTATTAGCTTTTGGACTGTGAATATTCTTTCTCATGCTTGGAAAGCAAAATTAGGAAATGGAATCCATTAATGTTAATGAAAAGATATATCACATAATATATCTGGCCAGTTAATGTGTTGAGAGAATGTGGAGTGGATGGAATGATTGGTTTTATTGGTCTTTTGGGGTTTTTTTTAGTTTTTTAATTAGTTAATTGGATTTAAGATGTTGTGTATTATATATTTTTTGTGTGAGCCGCCCAGAGTCCTTGGAGAGTGGCAGCATAGAAATCCAATTAATAAATAAAGAATAATAAATAATAAATACACTTTCAAGCCAAAGTATCCTATGGTGTTTCCAAACTATGCACTAAGCCATGAAATTTTCAAAAAGTTAGAAATTATGGCATAAAGGTTTTAACAACATACTGTTCTATTTCTTTCACAAAAATATATTCTTCAAATTCTGGTCACAGCAAATGTTTAGAATGCACATTTTGAAGTACTGTAGATGGTTTTATCAGACCTCCAGTAGGAAACACCAACTAATTAGTTGGCCATCAACTAATAGCGTAGGGATTAAAACTGCCAAGGACCTCCCTCCCCCAAAAAATAGATTCAGGAAGATTAATGATCAATATCTGGTATAGGAGTTCTTTGTATTGACTTGCAACAAGTCTATCCCTGCCTAACGGTGGAAGAAAGAGATGCAAAATTTAAACCCTGAGGTTGCCACATCACACGACTGAACTATTACATTTTGCATTGCTTGATCTTCACTACTATGGCTTCTTACATCTGCAGTAAAAGCAAGTATCTATCTGAACCCTATCCTTTAAGCTTACTTTTGGTGATATTGTGCTATTGCTCCATCATCCTGGCTTCAGAGATCTGGGAATACATGAGGAATAAACATGGGATAGCTCATTTCCTAAAACCCATGTGTCTGTTCTTTTAATTGAAATAAGCACTGTGGTGAAACCTTAGTGGCTTAATGTGTTATCACACATGAATTAAATCTGTATCACTTGAAAGTCCTTTAAAGATCAGGGCATTTTATTCTATCCATGACTGAATAAATAGAAGCTGAGGTAAAGCACTTATAGAAATCTTAGTCTCTCAGCTATCAGCTCATTCTTTAGTATCCCATATTTACAATCCTCAGGTGGTGCTAGAATGATGTAACAAGCCAAGTATATTAATGTATTTTCTCTTATTGAAAACACTGCTATCTCCCTTGCCATGATAAAGTCATGTACCTCAAAAATGGATACTCGTAATATGGCCTTGGTCTTCTTATAATGGATAGTTTGACTACATAGTGTGTGTTTCTTATTTCTATCATTCACATAGCTTTCCAATGAAATGATATTAAATAAAGAGGGCAATTTAAAATGTCAGGCTTTAAATTATAGAAAGCGTGTACAATTTTCAAACAAGCATCTTAAATGCTGAACTTTTTTAAACCTAAAACTTGAAAGTACAGAATGCAACAATTTTGAACGAGATGATAACAGTCCTCAAATATCTTTTAAATCACTAAGCTTTTGCAGCACAGTACCAGTCTCATTGTTTACATCACAATTTATATGTATGTAGTTGTAGTGTCCCTCAAGGCAATGATTGGGAGTGCAATTTCTTTTCTCACCTTACTACGGTATAAGTCAACATACACATCTGGCACCCAGATGATCTCTCATACATAACAATAGTGTTTCTAAAATAAATGTGCAACTATATTGGGTTGCAGTATTCCCAATATGGCAAGGAGAGCTCCAAAAGTATCAATTCTGCTGCACTGAAATTGGTGCCATTTCACAGAACCGATATATTGTTCTGATAATTCTAAGTATGTGACCTTAACCTAAGATCTTTCTTGTACAATTGCAGTCCATAAAAAGAGGTCTCTGTGCATATGGAATAATGGTAACAGTATATTTGTATTCCAATCACCTCCAGTGCATTGAGGGGGACTATAATTGAATATAGTCCAATAACTTTGAGCCATGGAGTAAGAGAGAGCTTGGAACAGAAGGACCCGAAATTATGTTTAAAACTCCAAGAATTAGCAGATGTTCTGCTACAAAGATGTCTAGAAGGCCATGGGGAAGAAGTTCCCCAAGACAAATGTACACTGGTTTCTGGTTTCCTAACATGCTGTTAGGAAATAATCCTTCAAATTAATACCCTGATAAAACACTTTTCACAATTATAAAAAATTCTGTATTCAAGAGAATAAAATAATTCACACAAGTCAGGTCTTAAAAGCAGGATATGTGCTTTTTTCTAACATAAACATGGATATTACTTTAGAACAATTATCTCAACTGAATTCTCTGAGAGTTTTATTTCAAAATAAATATATCAATCTGTGCAAATAAAACTACTGTGCTTAATATGGAAAAACACAGGTCTTCGTGTGAAATTTTCCAACATATAATTCCAACATATACATACATATATTCTGTGTAAAACAGAAAAACATCATGAATGATAAAGAGAATCTGTAGTTGTACTAATTATGCCTTCAGAGCTTTCCTAAGATCAGAATAAAAACTGATCAGTGTACCAGCCATAGCTGTGTCTACCACGGATTGTGGTAGCATCCCACGCAGGTCCGTCTGGATAAAGCCAACTAAAAGACTATGTCTTGGATTGTCCATGAGTGGAAAGCAGAACCAGCCACAAGGATGGTTAAATCCTCGAACAAAACTTGGCCTCACTTCACCGTAATCCAGGCTAATACCTATTTTAACAAATAACATCAACAGCAATTATATGGGATCTAGAGCAGTGTTTTCCAACCTTGGCCACTTGAAGATGTCTGGACTTCAATTCCCAGAATTCTCCAGCCAGTGAATGCTGGCTGGGGAATTCTGGGAGTTGAAGTTCAGACATCTTCAAGCGGCCAACATTGGGAAATGCTGATCTAAAGGAACACATTTTTAAAATGGCTTTTTAACTGAATGAACATTTTAGAAAATGCATAATAAAAAGTATACAAAACATTAAGCATAAAATAAAGGGACATGAGAAGATTATTAATCTTAAATCATATGTGCACTCACATAAACATAATTTCAGATAGACATGCAACTATTTTATATATCAAAGTGCAGAATTTCTTTTGCGAATTGTTTTGTACAGGTGAGAGTAAAATTCCTTTAAGGAAGGGACTATCCAAATCCCAGACCTGAACCATTACTTTGTTCCCCAGGATAAATTTTATTTAGCCATATAAAATAAGGAAATTAGCATGTGAAGAAGCACCTATCCATGCCTAAAAGTTATTGACAGCATTGTGCTGATTATTTCATGATACTGCAATTTTATTTTCTGTTGATTAGCATAATCAAAAATAAAATAGTTTTTTGGGTCAAGCTGCCCCTGCTTTTGTGAGCCTTGCCTTAAAACGACTGATTTTTCCCCGCAGTGAATTAACCATTATAATACTCAAGGATTTTCTCCATATTTCATTTGTCACAAATGTACTAAATTTATCTTTCAGACAGAAGAAAACATTGCCCATTGGTTTGGTTTTTTTTTTATATCACTAATGCTTTTCACACAAGTAATATTCATTCTAAAAAGTTTGAGCTTGGAACAAGGGTTTAATCCTGTTCATTTGAAGAAATCCTAATCCAAGGAGTCATTCCTTAAAAATAAGATGTTCAGTGTTGTAAGCAACCCAAAGCAAACTTGTGGGGATTTCAGCAATTTTAAATTACTCTTACAAAGCATGATTAGAAGATAAAAAGACTATTAATGAGAATTTACCACATGACAGCAGGCCATCTTCACAATTGGTTGTGTAGGAGAAATCAATGAACTCTCTTGGTGCAATGATGTTCAATATTTGACCAGCTGTAGTATATCGCATTACACAGCAATTCTGCAAAGTCAGAAAGTTAGAAAGGCAATTTATGGGTGATTCGTTTTTATTAAGCACTGTACTGCATTTACATGTAATTTACACTGCAATTTATTCAACAAACCATAGCTAAGGGAACATTTGTTCAGCCTACTTGAATTCAAGCTGTTTGTGTATGCAGTCTGATTTTGTATACCCATATAGAGATGGTCCTTGGTTAATGATCACTTGTTCATCAACTGTTTGAATGTATGATGGTTGTAAAGGTATTTACAACCAGTCTTTGAAGTTCTGGTTGTTGAAGCACCCCAGCATTCATGTGATCACAATCTGGGTGCTTGACAACCAGCCCAGATTTCCAACTGTTGCACATGATCATGACACCTTCACAACTTTCCCTACCAGCTTCTCATAAGCCAAGTCACTGAGGAAGCCAGCAGGAAGTCAGAAGTCAAGATCATGTGAGGTTCTCACTTAAGAACCTATGGTGATTCACTTATCAATGGTAACTGGAGAGCTGCCATCACTAATTGGTACAATCATGTGACTTTATGACGGCATCAGTTAATGGTGGAAATTCCACTTCCAATTATTGTCATTAAGCAAGAACTACCTGTATTACTATTGTTCTAAGGCCAAGAAAATCTTTTCAGGATCATGAAAATTGTATTCATTGTATGCCGCCCCGAGTCTTCGGAGAGGGGCGGCATACAAATCTAATAAATATATATAATATATAAATATATTCAGCCGGCGTTACAAAATAGTTTGGGAGAACAATACTTTCCCTTTCATCGGTAGAGATCTAAATGAGAATGTTCTACAACTATGACTTTTAAAATAATTATATTTTTCACTCCATAACACACTTCCCCCCCACCCCCCAAAAGTAGGTGGAAATGTCTGTACGTCTTTGGTGAATAGCAGCTGGGCTGTAGCGGCGGAGTCTTTTTACAGTGCTAAACTCTACCTCTTTTGTCTCTTTTCTGCAGCTCAGGAATCAATAGGCAGAGCTGCCACATGAGAAGACCTATTTGTGGTTTTCTAAGGTTCCAGCTGAAAGTTTTTTTTTCTTTTCCTCCTCTAAACCTAAGTGCGTCTTGTGGTCAGGTGCATCTTATGGAGTGGAAAAATGCGGTACAGATTGTGCCTTCTTCATTTCTTCAGATTTGCTCTGATAAAGAACTTTAGATAGATTTCAGTTATGTTAGCTAGGTCTACTGAGGTCCCCAACTTAGGAGTAAGTAAGAATGTCACTTATAGCGTATGCACAAATTAATTCCTGACTGTTAAACATAATGCATCTTACATTTGCTAATCAGAATCCTGATAGTTATGATCTATAAATGAAAACCTCCAAAGTGCTAAGTGTATGAAATATGGCCCATCATTACCTCTTCATACTTTTCAACAATGTCCATTGTGGTCATCAGGCTATCCCAGCTGATCCGATACGGTCCAGGACGTATGTGATCTATTATTCTATTGGTAACATCTTCCACAATACCTTCTGTTTTATAACTAAAGACCAGATTTAATAGAAAAGAGTTTAAAACTGTTAAAACTTACAATGAGGATATTTGTAGAAGTCTTTAGAAGTTGTTCAAAAACCAATAAACCTCTGTAGTGCGTGTCCAATTCTTCCAAGTGTTTATGCACAAATCCAATTTGAAAGGGTGGAATTACACTTATAAAAATTATTAGTTCTTCAGGACTGGATTATAATACTGTATCCTGTATTGCACTTACCAGCAAAAGCAATCTGGATGTGTATTTACCCTTCAGTTGAACAAAAATATATAGTTCACATGCTTCAAACATAGCTAATTGATGAATTTGATATTAGGATCCAATGTTGTAGTTATGATATCCAAGTAAATAATTGTAAGCAGCTATGGAGATAATCTTGGAGAAAGCATCCAAACACCAGACAAAGAGGAAGCATGTGTTAAGCCCAAAGAGACAGAAAAGTCTTAGAAAAACACTGGGCCAGCTTCCCCTGAATCTCTGGAGTATAAGAGGGAGCGAAAACACCAGCTGATTTACAAGATTCTGTCACCTCGGACTATTTTAGTATAATTCTCATCTTCCTAAGGAGACAGTTTTGTGATATGGTATACATCATAATTCCGATAATAATATACTGTTGGGTGCCCAATTTTAATTTTTGCTCTAATATTGAAAGATCTTATTATTTATTTTGATTAGGTCAACACGCATACATGCACACGTAGTTTGATTTTGTACAAATGTTTTAAAGTTCAACTTACAGATACCCACTGAATTCTTCTGATGGTTTACGCCAAACAGTAACATCTTTCTGCAGAAAAAAAAAAGAAGGATCACACTATTGATATGTTATTAAAACATTCAGTGACTTATATCTAAGAATGTGGAATATAATTGTTTAAAAAGTACATTAGCCGCCCCGAGTCTACGAAATAAATTTCAGATTCTATTCAGAGACCTTATTAGAAGGAACTTTTCATACACAGGCAAACCTTAAAAACTTCTTGGATACAGAAACTTTATTTTTTTAAAATAATAAAAAAATACATATAATAATTACAATTTTGCATATTCATCTTCATTCATTGATACCCATTCACTATCCCTAAATAGTTTTATTAATAGGCATTACTTAAATATGAATTCATTAAATAATATACTTAAACTAATCCAACTTAGAAACTAAGTACATTTTCTACATTTTAAGACCACTGCAGACATTATAGCACTTACGTGAAAACAATATAACTTATAATTTATCACTATGAGATAGTAGAAATATTTCTCCAAAGGTTTGATTGGTCTTTTTTTTTTTTTTGGAAACTAAGAATCACCATAGTGTGTTCTATTTTTCTAAAACTAACACCGGAAATATGGTCACCAACACAATTTAATATAATATAAATGTTTACCTTGATGTTTTATTAAAGCAAGAAAATTTGTTCAATAACTTACTGTTTTCCTAGCAACTCTCCATTCATTGTCCTCAATGTTATAGTACTGAATCATGGTATTTTTTAGCCTTGTAGCCAAAGAATCTATATCAGAGATATCTTCCATTCTTTTTGTAACCTATAAGGGGAAAAACAATTTAAAAATAAATCACCTGAGACTGATTACGTGTGTGTGTGTGATTATCCCAAGATTTAAATCAAACAGGCACTTCCTTAATAAAATACTCTAAACTTCTAACAATGATGGTATTTTGGCAGTTATTCAATTCAAATTATTTTTAACCTTTGTATAGTTGAATATCAAATTTCTGTGACTATTTTAAAAAAAAACCTGAGGTAAGTTATTTTTTGTATTTTTCTTACCTTCAAACCATTATGACTAGGATTTTCTAAACCAATTACTGCACAATTAAAGCAGAAAGTATTCAATTTAATATTTAACAAAGGAGTAATAATACTTTGATTAATTATTTATGTAATATTGATCGATTGATTTTGCCTTCCAATTGACTCCTGGTGGCTGATTGCCTGAACAAGTCCGCGCACAATGTTTCTTGACACAATGTCAGAAATGATTTTGAGGCCAACTCTGTGGGACGTAACTGGCTGCTGGGATACATGAGACAGAAGATGGTCCGGAAGATAATCTGGTCCTAAACCATATAGGGCTTTATAAGTCATAACCAGCACTTTGAATTGCGCCTGGAGACCAATTGCCAACAAGTGCAGCTCTCTGAGTGATATTGAAATGTGAGCAGATCTTGATAGCCCCACTACAGCCTGTATGGCTGCATTTAAATGTTAGCATGGGTCCTTAAAGTATACATCTTAAATTTTTTGTTTGTATGCTGCATTTTTGTTGTTTATTACATAGACCATTCAATTTAATCAAAAGGCAGGATTCAAGTCAAGCGCTGCTAAGTAGTCTTTCAAATAATCCCGTTAAATTAAAACAACTCTTCCCATATTCCCAACTTTTTCAGACCATCCAACGAGGGAGGGAAAAAATCAGAAATCTGATAACACATAAGCATCATTGACCCCTCTCGCTCCCCCTCCCCAGAGATCGCAATTTAAATCGTACAACAGTTTGGCCTTTTTTATGCACTTTATAAAATAAAATGCAAACTCAGGAAAACTTATGCTCAATTGCTGCCAACCTGCCTTCCATTGAGGAGGACCTGTAGACTGCAGGAGTCAAAAAGAGGGCTGTGAAAATATTTACTAACCCCTCGCATCCTGGACACAAACTGTTTCAATCCCTACCCTCAAAATGTCCATACAGAGCACTGCACACCAAGACAACTAGACACAAGAACAGTTTTTTTCCAGAACGCCATCACTCTACTAAACAAACAATTTCCTTAATGTTGTCAAACTTTTTACTTCTATTTCTACTACTTTTTTTCTCGTCATTCCTATCACCCATTTCCTCCCACTTAGGACTGTATGACTGTAACTTGTTGCTTGTATCCTAAGGTTTTTATTAATATTGATTGTTTCTTCATTGCTTATTTGACCCCTATGACAATCATGAAGTGTTGTACCATGATTCTTGACAAATCTATATTTTCTTTATGTACACTGAGAGTAGATGCACCAAAACAAATCCCTTGTGTGTCCAATCACACTTGGCCAATAATATAATAGAATAAAATAGAATTTTATTGGCCAAGTGTGATTGGACACACAAGGAAGCGTACATAAAAGAAAAAGGTACATTTGTCAAGAATCATATGGTACAACACTTAATGATTGTCATAGGGGTCAAATAAGCAATGAAGAAATAATCAATATTAATAAAAATCTTAGGATACAAGCAACAAGTTACAGTCATACAGTCCTAAGTGGGAGGAAAAGGATGATAGGAATGACGAGAAAAACTAGTAGAATAGAAGTGCAGATTTAAAGAATTCTATTCTATTTCTAATTCTATTCTAATTCTTATTCTATTCGATCAGGAGGTCCCAAAAAGCACTATCAGATTCCACCCTCAGCCTAACAAAGTCTGTCCTCTGCCGATGGGGAAAGGTGACGTCACCGTTTTGCCTTCGTTGCGGTCCGGTGCCCTCTGACTTTTTAAAGCCCGACTGTCCTGAAATGTCCATGGGTTAAAAACGGTAACGGGCAATCGGGTATCTTACCCGAGGTGTATCTATAGCGGTAAAAAAGGCTCCGCAGGTGATGTAACGCTCAGGTGTCGAAATCTCCCGAGGTTGGTGGGATCAAGCGAAGAGCATCCTTTCTCTGATGTTTTCTGCAATCTCTTCCTACTTACCGGGGCGAAGCGGGGTAAGTTTGAACTCGTCAAAGCTTCGACTCGAACGAAGGGTATCCCTCCTCCAACCCCCAAAGTAGCGAACGGAATCCTCCCAAAGGCTCCCCACAGCTAAGAAGCTTCCCTTGCCTCAGTTTCCCGATCTCCTCACCCGGTCGAGCGGCTCATTCGCTTAGCCAATCCGAACCCAGATGGCATTTCCCTCGCAACCAATAAGCGGCCAGTCTCCCGCCCTCCCCACTCTTTGTTTTCACTCTGCTTGCCTTTTGGTCACAGGCGGCCCGCATTCATTGGCTGTGGATTGAGTGACCGCGGAATCGCGCGTGGTAACTGGCCAATAGGGAGATTGAATGACAGATGCGGTTGCGGGGGAGGGGGGAGGAGGTTTAAGCAGTTACGTTGCTGCTCAGGGAAGGATTTCCTTTGCTTTTTTAGTCAAGGTGAGGCAGATGCTTTGATGTCACCCAGACATTTATAAAAGTAAAGTCAGTCTTTACTTTGCTAATAGACTGCTAAAAAAAAAATAAAGAGAACACTTAAACAACACAATATAACTCCAAGTAAATCAAACTTCTGGAATTCAAACTGTCCACTTAGGAAGTAATACTGATTGACAGTCAATTTCTTTTTGTTGTCACCACATTCAACTTTGTACAGAACAAAGTATTCAATGAGAATATTTCATTTATTCAGATCTAGCATGTGTTATTTGACTGTTCTCTTTATTTTTTGAGCTGATGTGAACTAATCCCTAAGATAGGGAAAGGGGAATTTTTCCCTGTCAGTCTTTGAAAATTGTTAAGGCTTTTGAGTTATATTTTTTATTTATTAACTGGAGTTGAACAGGAAGAATCCCAATCCTTCCTCATTTTTTTAAAATAACATTTTAGGGGATAAAATATTTTGTTTCCTTATTGTTAAAAATTTGAGAACTGTAAATAGTTAAAAATGTCTGGTAGGTCCTGAAAATAAATCAATGGTTTGTTAGGATTGATTGGCAATTTCATTTTTCTTATGTCATAATTGTGTACAATTATTTTTTAATCTAGCTGTAATAAAATAAAATAATGAAAATATACCTTACAAAGTAGCAGATCTCCCTCCCCAATTACAAAAAGGGTGCTTGAAATGGAAGATCTGGAAGAAAGAGATACCAGGTGGCAGGTTCCCCCTCCCCCAAAATGGAGTGGGATCTGCCACCTGAAAACTTCATATTCAATCCTTTGCTCTCTTTCTGCAGGCGACTTGGGATCAAAACCAAGGCTGGAGATCTTATTGGAAAGCTCTTTGAGAACTCCCGCATCTCTCAAATCCAGGCCTGCCACAGTTACGAGGGAAATGAGCCCCCTTGCAATTCTCTCAGGGACCCGAGTTACCCCCAACTTCTGCCTCCCACTTCCAACCCTCGGCCGCTGCTGCCTCATCCCGCCTCTCCCTCCCTCCTCACTCTTCGCTCTGTTAGGAATTGGGCTCCATGTTTTGGCAGCTGGGACGATCCCAGTGCAGCGTCTCCTTTTTCCTCCTCCCGAACTTTCACCCCTTTTCCTCTAAGTTAGGGACGTTCTCCATGCAGTTCCCTGAGCTCCATGTGGAAGTAAGGATCCCTGCCACTTGGAACCATCTGAAAATGCAACGCGCAGAGCATGTGAGCGGGGCTACATTTGAAGTATAAGATGTACCCAGATTTTCACTCTCTTTTTGGGAGGGTTGCGTCTTATACACTAAAAAAATACGGTATTAACCACAGTCCTCTTATGTTGCTTCATCATGGCAGTGGTGGAAGGTGTTCCCAGGAAAGTTGAGCATAGAATGTCAGGAGTTTATAATAAGAATATATATTCTCAGGATCACCCAAAATGTGAGAATCATCCCTCCTGCCCATTCAAAGCAAGCAGGCCCCTGCATTGGGCAACAGTAACATAGGCAGATAGTTGCAGTAAAGATTATTATAGTGACAATGGCAAGGGCATCTTTTCATATTGTGTAAGTAAAAGGCAGTGATAAACCATTTCTGTATTTTAGCAAGAAAGCCACATGATATAAAATATAAAATGAAGCACAGCATAGTGGTGGGTGATGGTACTCAGGTGAGACAGTGCTCAACATGTTATTGAGAAAAAGCTGAGGATCTTTATGGTACTAATTGTGTTTACAAGATGGCTAGTTTAAAGCCTTAGGGACATACAGTTGTTGATTTTGCCATGCAGAAAAAGTAAATCTACAGCTGCAAAGAAAAAATGATACAGGGAACATGGAACATAAAAAGCATGAATAAGGAAATGGTCAGTACTGCAAAGGTGAAATAAATTGGTGATACATTGATGCTTTAGGCAACAGTGAATTCAGATGGTTTGAATGAATGAAATGTCATGCTTTTATTATTCAGGAAACAAAAAGTGTTGCTTTTATATTAGGAAGATATAGTAAGATCAATGCTTGGCTTCAAAGGACCAACTTATCAATTAACAATCAATATTTAATATGACAATTATCCACATTTATGCTCCATCCACGAAAGCAAAAGAAAAGGAGGTTAATGAGTTTATAGTCACATTCAATTTGAAATTGACAGAACATAAAAGTAGAATATACTGCTTTAGTTAGAAACTGCAATGCTAGAGCTGAAATATTAAGGTAGAAAATATATAGTATTATTTATTTATTTATTTATTTATTTATTTATTTATTTATTTATTGAATTTATATTGCTGCCTATTCGGCCATGGCGACTCAAGGTAGCTTACAGAATATACGAGGGTTGCCCAGAAAGTAATGCACCACATTTTTTTTCGCAGCCTACAATAATGGTATGAATGTGAAACTTTATATATACATTATTTGAATTTTTAGGAGTACGTGTGTAAATTTTGCATTTCTTCAGACAGCATAGCTGCAGCAGTGTTTTGAAATGGCGTCTGTAAGTGATGTACGTTACAAGCAGCATGTCATCATTGGATTTCTCACTGTGGAGAAAGAAACTGTTGGGAACATTCACAAATGTTTGTGTACAGTTTATGGAGAATCTGCAGTCGACAGAAGACATTTTGGTGGAAGACATTTTGAGGAGGACAAAGAGGTGATTCGCACA
Source organism: Erythrolamprus reginae (assembly GCF_031021105.1). Lineage (NCBI taxonomy): Eukaryota > Metazoa > Chordata > Lepidosauria > Squamata > Dipsadidae > Erythrolamprus > Erythrolamprus reginae. The sequence continues at coordinate 296,802,194 of NC_091951.1, read as the reverse complement.
GTGCAGAAATGTTTTCGTGACCAGAACAAGGAGTGGTACCGACAGGGCATACACGTCCTTGTGTCTCGCTGGAGAAAGGCCATAGAACGGGATGGCGATTACATGGAAAAATAGGGAGTGTAGAAGAAACATCATTATTTCTTGTGTGTAAGTTTCATTGTGTTCAATAAATGATTGTTGAAGAAAAAATATGGTGCATTACTTTTTGGGCAACCCTTGTAAAACCACACATGATTACCGAACCGGTTGTTAAACCGGCAAGATCCAACCACTGGCTGAAGTGCATCATCTGGCTGAGAGTTACCAGGCGAGTTTCCATCGTTGAAGATAAACTTAAGGCTGAGTCTCACCTAGTTTAACACTTTCACTATTACATAACTTCTATTTTTAAAAAATAGAAACATAGAAGACTGACGGCAGAAAAAGACCTCATGATCCATCGAGTCTGCCCTTATACTATTTATAAGGTATATAGTATATATACTATATATTATGGTGATATATCTCACCATAGTGGGGAAAAATAGTACCCATTTGATATGTTCACCTATCAGTCTGCTGTTCTAGTGCTATCACTTAAAATATTATATTCATATGTGAAATAACTGCCTTTAGAGCAGAGATATTTCAAACCAAAAACGCCTAATGAATTTGCTCCAGCAAAACATGTTGCCTTTCTGTTTCCAATGGAAATATCTATCTGTTTAGAAGTACTTTGGCCTTAATAGCTAACTTATGCGCACTCAGATCTGGCAGTCAAGTTAGTTGAATGTAACATACTGCCTGAGAAACATTATCTCTTGAATATGAGCATTTATTAAAACACTGCCTGGGGATTACTGCAGTTGCAAGCATCCTATTACTTGCCAAAGCAAGTCTTATTAATTTCTGTTCCTCCCCCATGAATGCAATCAAGGCTGGGCTACTGCCTGGATGGGGGGGAATGCAGTGGGGTACTGAAAATGGAGCTCCACCCCAGAGCACCCAACTTGCACTGAAAGATATTGAAAGAAAATGTAGGGTGTTCTGCATAAGCCACGCCCACAGTGTGGTTGTAAAAATTTTGGAAGCCCTTCACTGAATGCAATGCATTAAGAGTCAGACTGACAGTTAAATACAACATTATTTCTGTTTTGTGAATAATATTGAGAGTGCTAATTTATACAGATATATTTTAAAAAGTTTATTAAATGGCCTTTCACGCAAAAATACTTGTTTTTCCTCATATTCTACTTTTTAATTGGCTATCCTTCATCATTTCTGTTTCATAATTGCTTTAAAATTGTTTTTCCCAGTTTTCTTAAAATGCATTAGACTGCCTGGCTTCTAACCCAAGAGATCTGGAAGGCATTAGACTCAACGAAGCTGTTTTAAAAATTGTTGATAATATTGCTTATTTCTCCAGCCAAATTGTTGAACAGCCATTTGCATTTTGCAAATATTTTTGAGATTTTTTCCACATTTTTCTTCTTTGCCAAATGCTTTTATTACACTACAAAATCTGCTCAGAAGATCTAAACTAAAAATCTTTGGAGCAATTGGAGTTTATTGCAGTACTACTACACGTGATCGCTGGAGAGTAAATGTTGCCGAATTCAGTTTGCTCTTCCAAGTAAATTTATTTAGGGAATTATTTGTGTTTATAATTTACCAAAGACCTTCAGAAGGTATTCAACTTATGGTATAGTACATTCTCATTTGCAGGATGTGCCTTCCATAAATCAACCCCATTTTAAATTAGTCATTGTGCTGTACCTATGCTCAACAGTTTCTGTTCTGGGCAAACGTTCTAATGTATTACTAAACAGGCATTTCCTGTTCATTTTCTTTTTCTCAGCAACAGTTTAGGTCTGAGCAAGCAGTCATGAGTGCTCTCTGAGCTTGCTTGTTTTATTGCAGACATTTCATTTTATTTGTTTGTTTGTTTGTTTGTTTGTTTTGCCTAAAAATGAGTAGAAATAACATATCGATATAGGTGACATTGTGAGAGCTAAACACATAGAACCCCTCATATCAACCTTGAGCTACAAATATTCTTCTTTATTAATAAGCAGTCAGCAGCACCTCCCTCAGTCTGGTGTCCTCCAAGTATGTTTGTCTATTAGGAAAAGTACATTTTTATTTATTTTTTTAATTAGTTAGAATTTGCAACTAATTCATATATTGCTTAAATTGTGGTTCTTCCTAAGGTTTTTTATGTAGTCATGTTTGTTGCACTATAATCATCAAATGGCTGAATTATTTTATCCTGTTCTTCTAATCTGTTATTCATATGGATTAAGGAATCAAGTAGATTGTCAGCTCTTGAAATCAGAAATTCTGCAAGGTTAAATAAATAAAATACAGTGGTACCTCGTGATACGAACCCCTCGCCATACGAAAAATCCGAGATACGAACCTGGGGTTCGGAAATTTTTTGCCTCTTCTTCCGAACTTTTTCCGTCTTACGAACCCGCCGCCCGAATGCCGAACCTGGAAGTTTGGCAAAAGTTCGGGTTCGGGTGGCCGCCGAGAAGCCCCGCCGCCCGGCTGTTGCAAAAGGTGACAGCCAGGCAGCGGGGCTTCTCTGCGTCCTCCCGAACCCGAATGCCAAATCTGAACTTTTGCCGAACTTCCAGGTTCGGTGTTCGGGAGGCCGCCGAGAAGCCCCGCTGCCCGGCTGTCACCTTTTGAAACAGCCGGGGGGCTTCTCGGCGTCCTCCCGAACCTGAACGCCAAACCCGAACTTTTGCCAAACTTCCGGGTTTGGCGTTCGGGAGGCCGCCAAGAAGCCCCGCTGCCCAGCTGTTGCCTTTTGAAACAGCCAGGGGGCTTCTCGGCGTTCTCCCGAACGCCGAACACAGAAGTTCGGCAAAAGTTCAGGGTCGGCGTTCGGGTTCAGGAGGACGCTGAGAAGTCCCGCCACCCAGCTGCTAGCTTTTCAAAAGAGCCGCGGAAAGGAGGTGGGGAATCCCAGTAGGGAATTCCATGGGCGGAGCTTTGATGTCACAAAGACTTCCTACCTGGCCGGCTGAAACATGATAGAAACTGATAATCCTTTTACTTCTGAATTTAGTACTATAAAATTTATTTCTGAATAACCCTAAATAGTTCTGTGAATATTTTGACAGATTTGTTAGTGCAAAAAAAATATCTATAGATTATGCAGTAAACAAGAGAAAGAAATGGACCTGGAAATAGCTTAATTAGATTAGCCATATAAAGAGTCTTCAAAACTATGATAGTTATAAGCAACTAGGAGGTTTTTGCAAGTCCACACAATTTGGTCTGCTGCAAAGACCAGCTGTATCATATGTTCAGCCTTCAAGGCCAATTTTAATATGTGGCAGATGCTGTTAAATTACATATGCCCATAATAAAGGAGTGTTTTCTGCAAGCCATCTTAGTGGGATTTCATATATGATTGACATAGAGGGGAGAGATTATTTATTCATTTGATTTTTATCCTACATTTACTGTATTTCAGTTGTGTCAAATTCAAATTTTCATGGAGTCATCAAATGATATATGGTGACTTCCTCCTCCCTCTTTGGTAAACCAGGTGTGGACAAGTTTGGCACACTGGCTGTAGTTTATAAATAATTCAGCTTAATATTCCTTCTTCCACCAATTTCCCCAAATAACCCTTTGAGGTGAATTTGGCTGAGAGAAAAAGTGACTGTCCCGAAGACAATTTCTTGGTTTTTCATGCCTACAGCAGAACTTGGATTCACAGTCACCTGGTATTTAAGTCTGATGCCTTAATCACTGGACCATTGGACTCTGGTTCTTCTTTGGGAGACACAAGATGCTAATGCAAGGAATATAGGAATTCATGTGTGAAAAGTATAGCACAACTTTTGGCACTCAATAAGAAAGAACATTTGGGATCTGCTTCCTGGCAGGAAATCAACCATAATAAGCAATGTGAGCCAATGTGTCCAACAATAAATCCCTTGGCATCCCTTGGATTCTTGTACCATTTTGTTTTTAAAGGTTCTTTTACTTAAATGAGAAGTCAATGTGTTGCAACATCAGCTTGAAAGATATATTTTATTTCCAAGAAAGTTTCTGGACCTCCTGTAGATTCCAGAGGTTCTCATCAGAAATGAAAATAGAAAACAGCTGCAGTCTAGTTCTTTGTTTGAAAAAGTGCTGGAGGAGTGAGGAGAAATGGGAAACAGAGTTAATAAAGAGCATCCTAAGAGGCTTGAGAGGGTGGTAGGGAGCAACGTCATTGGTCTGCCTTCTATATATAGGTGTTTTGTCTTTGGTTGTGAGAGCCTTTTTATGAACATATTTATTAAATAATCTCAAAATTCCAAATACAGTAATACCTTGTCTTATGAACTTAATTGGTTCCGGGATGAGGTTTTTAAGGTGAAAAGTTTGTAAGACAAAACAATGTCTCCCATAGGAATCAATGGAAAAGCGATTAATGTGTGGAAGCCCAAAACTCCCCCCTTTTGCCAGCTGAAGCGCCCGTTTTTGCGCTGCTGGGATTCCCCTGAGGCTCCCCTCCATGGGAAACCCCACCTCCAGACTTCCGTGTTTTTGTGTTGCTGCAGAGGAATCCCAGCAGTGCAAAAATGGGTGCTTCACTGGCAACGGAAGTCCGGAGGTGGAGTTTCAAGCGAGGGGAGCCTCAGCGAAATTGCAGCATCGCGAAACCACGGAAGTCCTCAAAACCCCACCTCCGGACTTCTGTGTTTTTGTGATGCTGCAATTTCGCTGAGGCTCCCCTCACTGGGAAACCCCATCTCCGGACTTCTGCTGCCAGCGAAGCGCCCGTTTTTGCGCTGCTGGGATTCCCCTGAAGCATCGCAAAAACACGGAAGTCCGGAGGCGGTGTTTCCCATGGAGGGGAGCCTCAGGGGAATCTCAGCAGCGCAAAAACGGGTGCTTCACTGGCAACTGAAGTCCGGAGGTGGGGCATCCCAGTGGCGGCGGCTTGGGTTTGTAAGGTGAAAATATTTTGGAAGAAGAGGCAAAAAAATCTTAACCCCATGGTTTGTATCTCAAAAAGTTTGTATGACGAGGGGTTTGTAAGATAAGGTATCACTGTATAACCATCAGCCAAAAAACTTAGAAACTTTACGAACTGACGTATGAAGTACAAATTTGCATAGCTGCCACTGATTGGCATCCTGTTTATTTGCACTAAAGCATCCTGTTTATTTGCATGACTACGTGACATATGTCAGTTTTGGATTGGACATTACAGAAACTTAGAGGGGAGGGTGTTATGTATTGACATACGGAGTACAAATTTGCATAGCTGCTGCTGATTGGCTAACCTAGCGTCATGAAAAATATTGTCAGTCACTGGCTGGTTTCAGGGAAGTCCTTAAAAACAGCTTCCCTGCAACCTGCCCGGAGTCTGTATTAGTTCTAGCTAATAGACAATAAAAGTGCTGAATTGTTCCTGAGCTTTGCCTCTTCATTTCTGCATGAATCTAACAGACACAGACTCTACATTTAAGGGCTGAGCAAGCTTTGAAAATTATTCAGAAGTGCTTCAGATCTTATAGGAGCACATGTCTCTTTGCTGTAATTACATACATCTATTGTCTTACTCAGGTTGACAACTTAGCATTCTAAATTCTGTCTGAAAACAAAATAGCAACTAATAAACTCAAGCATAAAGGTTATACAGTAGTTTAATTATATTTGATAACTGATTGATACAGAATAGAATAAAAATGTTCCGTTCAGAATCTAATTTATCCTGGTGTGATTTGTGGGAGCTGGTGTTTGTACAAAATGATGAGATACAATATTTTAAGGCAAAAAATATTACAGCTGAAATTTGAGCAGGGACTCCCAAAAGAGCAAGCAATTATCATCAATTAAAGATCCTATTACTGCGAATGCTATAGATAAACAGGATATGGCTTTTTATAGCTTCCCTCATTCTGAATAAACAAATTATCTTTTTTTACAGAATTTCCCATTCATGTAGATGTCAAGGGAATGTCCCTTATCAAAGATTAAGCACAGATGTATCATATCATGTGCCTTCAAGTCAGTTTTGATTCCTGGTGAGGGCTCGGATTAGATCATGCAGTTTTCTTGGCAATATGTTTCTTTGCCTCCTTCCCAGCATTGGGGGAAAGCAACAGGCCCAAAGCCATGCAGCTGGGACAAGAACTCATCGACTCTCAGGTTCTGGCCTTAATGACTACAGTATCAAGATACAGTGATACCTCGTCTTACAAACGCCTCGTCATACAAACTTTTCGAGACACAAACCCGGGGTTTAGGATTTTTTTGCCTCTTCTTACAAACTATTTTCCTTACAAACCCACTGCCGCCGCTGGGATGCCCCGCCTCCGGACTTCCGTTGCCAGTGAAGCACCCGTTTTTGCACTGCTGGGATTCCCCTGAGGCTCCCCTCCATGGGAAACCCCACCTCTGGACTTCCGTGTTTTTGTGATGCTGCAGGGGAATCCCAGCAGGAGAATCCCAGCAGCACAAAAACGGGTGCTTCGCTGTCAATGGAATTTCGGAGGTGGGGTTTCCCAGCAAGGGGAGCCTCAGTGAAATCGTAGCATCGCAAAAACACAGAGGTCCGGAAGTGGGGTTTCCCATGGAGGGGAGCCTCAGGGGAATCCCAGCAGCGCAAAAACGGGCGCTTCGGCTGGCAAAAGGGGTGAATTTTGGGCTTGCACGCATTAATCGCTTTTCCATTGATTCCTATGGGAAACATTGTTTTGTTTTACAAACTTTTCGCTTTAAGAACCTCGTCCCGGAACCAATTAAGTTTGTATGACAAGGTATCACTGTATTGTCATTGATTATTTTTCCAAAGGGGATGGAAACTGTTGTGTTCTTTAAAAATATTGTAAGAAATTCAGTGATTGGTTAAGACGCGGCTATTTGGAAAATAGCCGCGAAAGTTAAATAACTGTCTGTTGGGAAAAGCCCGCCGTTTTTAAGAGTATAAATAGGGCAACGGGCTAGCCGTTGCCCTCATTCGGAAGATATCTGCTGGTGATTGTTTCCTGTCTTATTTGCTACAATAAATGCATACTGTTTGACCAACCTCCGGAGTCGTGATTTAACAGTGGCGACGAGGAGGTCGAACTCCCGCAAACGCAGCCATGAACTCGGCCATGGCCCCACCACCGCCTCTCTTCAATTCTGAGTCGGAATCGTGGACTTCATATATGTCCAAATTCAGACTTTTCCTCAAAGCCAGCAATCTGCACGACGCAGAAGACGAAAGGAAGAAAGCCATATTTTTGAGTTACTGTGGTCCAGAAATCTACAGCTTGGCTTCCACTCTCGTTGACCTAGACATGTTGGAAACTGTCGCATGGTCAACCCTCCAAACAAAACTCGCTGCACATTACCAACCTACGACCCCCGTTCGTGTACACCGTCACCAATTCACCCAGATGCGGCAAACGGACGGGGAATCAACCAACGATTTCATCACCCGTCTACGCACCCTTCTTCCGAAATGCAGGTACAGTGGTACCTCAAGATACGAACCCCTCATCTTACGAACAACTCATGATACGAACCCGGGGTTCAGAAAAATTTTGCCTCTTCTTACGAACTTTTTTCGAGTTACGAACCGGCGTTCGGAGACTGCTGGGAAGCCGCGCGGCTGTTTTAAAAGGTGACAGCCAGGCGGCGGGGCTTCCCAGAAGCCTCCCGAACGCCAGTTCGTAACTCGAACAAAGTTCGTAAGAAGAGGCAAAATTTTGCTGAACCCCGGGTTCGGGGGTTCGGGGGGGTGCTGGCAAGCCCCCCAGGCCGGCTGCGACCTTTTAAAACACCCGCGCCGCTTCGCAGCTGTCTCCTGAAGCCGAACGCTAAAGCCAAACTTCCGCGTTCGGCTTCGGGAGACAACAGCGAAGCATCGCGGGTGTTTTAAAAGGTCGCAGCCGGCCTAGGGGGCTTGCCAGCACCCCCCCAAACCCGGGTTCGGGGTTCGGGGGGTGCTGGCAAGCCCCCCAGGCCGGCTGTGACCTTTTAAAACAGCCGCGCGGCTTCGCAACTGTCTCCTGAAGCCGAACGCTAAAGCCAAACTTCCGCGTTCGGCTTCGGGAGACAGCTGCGAAGCGGCGCGGCTGTTTTAAAAGGTCGCAGCCGGCCTGGGGGGCTTGCCAGCACCCCCCCAAACCCTGGGTGCTGGGAAGCCCCCCAGGCCGGCTGTCACCTTTTAAAACAGCCGCGCGGCTTCCCAGCAGTCGCCGAAAGCCGTTTTTTTGCGGGGGGTTTTTTGGTTGCACGGATTAATTGACTTTACATTGTTTCCTATGGGAAACAATGTTTCGTCTTACGAACCTTTCGTCTTACGAACCTCCTCCTTGCACCAATTAAGTTCGTATCATGAGGTATTACTGTATAAGGATCCTGAGGAACAACTGGTTGACCGCCTCATCTTCGGGTTAACCAACATCACGCTACAGAAGAAATATCTAGTGGACGAAGACGCTTCACTCCAAGACATTCTTAAAGCTGCAAAAGCTTCCGAGATATCCGAAACTTCTGTAGCTGAAATTAAACGCACAACACCGACTGTCCATCACATCCCAGATGACTCCGACTGGCACACCTGCCCAGACGACGACAAACATCTGGAATCCACCACAGCAGACGACACCTGTCTTCAAATCCGCAGGCCATCTGACTGCGACACCAAAGAGGCACCCCGCCAGGACAAGTGCGCCGGCTGCAACGGGAACCATCCATGCTACCGCTGCCACTTCAAGGATGCCTACTGTCGCCGTTGCCAGCGTCGTGGCCACATCGCAGAGGTCTGCCGAGCCGTCACCCCCATTCCAGCTAATCCACAAAACTCAAGATTTTTTTCTGCACCAAGAAATAGATGACCACCGTTTTCTCGCAACGTTTCCCGTCCAGCCGACGACTCCCACTCTTTCAGCCAAAGAGGTAATTGCCCCTCTTCTGTAAACTTCAATTCTCCCGCCGCGGAAAACAAACTAATTGTCTCTCTTTCCCTAAACGGTTTTCCCTGTGAAATGGAGCTGGACACGGGCTCGAGACATTCCATTATGCCTTGGCAAAAACTTAAATTGTATTTACCCCGTGTGGAAGAAACCAATTTAGAACCTTGGGATCTGGGTTTGAGTGATTTTCAAGGTCAGAAAATTCCAGTGTTAGGAAGCCTAAATGTACCAATTTTGTTTAAAAAATTTCGAGGTCTTTTACCTCTGATTGTGGTCGATGGCCCTAGACACACATTATTGGGACTTAAATGGTTAAAACCTTTGGGCATCGAAATCTCAGGCGTAAATAATGTGTGTGATTCTTTTGACCCAAATGACTTATTGAAAGAATTTCCTGAAGTTTTTTCTAGCGAATTAGGTAGATATACCGGCAGCCCTATTTCTTTTAATCTGGATCCAAACGTTTCTCCTATTCGATTAAAGCCCCGCCGAATTCCCATTCCACTTTTGCCTAAAGTAGACGAACAATTGGATAAATTAATAGCCCAGGGCATTTTGATCCCAACTGATCACGCCAAATGGGAAACACCTATAGTTACCCCTATTAAACCAGATGGCTCGATTAGGATTTGCGCAGACTACAAAGCCACAATTAATAAAGCATTACAACACAATGCTTATCCAATACCAATTGTGCAACAACTCCTACACACTTTAGGTAACGGGACAATCTTTGCGAAGTTGGACCTTGCTCAGGCATACCAGCAACTCCCCGTCGGTCAGAACACCGCAGAAGCCCAAACAATTGTTACTCACAGGGGCACCTTTAAATGCTCTAGACTACAGTTCGGAGTTTCTACTGCCCCTGGCATTTTTCAAGGGCTCATGGAACGAATTTTAAATAACATTCCTGGGGTCGTCCCATATTTCGATGACGTATTAATTTCGGCCACATCAAAACCGGAACTCTGGGACAGAATCAGAAGTGTTGTAACGAAATTTAAAGAGACAGGGCTCCATTTGAAGGCAGACAAATGCTCCTGGGCAGTCCCCAATGTTCAATTTTTAGGCTTTAACATAGACAGATTTGGAATTCACCCCACTAATGATAAAGTTGAGGCCATAAAAAACACCCCAACCCCCTCCAATAAGACAGACTTGCAGGCTTTCCTTGGACTCCTTAACTTTTATTCCGTCTTTCTTAAACAGAAAGCGACGGTGGCAGAACCTCTCCATAATCTTCTAAAGAAAGACTCTGCCTGGACGTGGGGACCGACAGAACATGCCGCTTTTCTTGCAGTAAAAAATTTACTTTCTTCAAAGAGTGTCTTGGTTCAATATAATATCGCCATGCCCTTAACATTAACATGCGATGCGTCACCCTTCGGCATAGGAGCCGTTCTTAGTCATAATTTCCCGGATGGCACTGAAGCCCCGATTGCCTATTATTCTAAAACCCTCTCTTCAGCAGAGATAAATTATTCCCAACTTGATAAGGAGGCATTAGCAGCTGTGGCAGGAGTCAAACGTTTTCATTATTACCTCTGTGGTCGCTCTTTTACTTTGGTTACAGACCACAAGCCTCTCCTCGGTATTTTGGCGGGAAACAAACAAACTCCCGCCTTTTTTTCCCCTCGCATGACTAGATGGGCTATTTTTTTAGCCGGTTATAATTATACCTTAATCCACAGGGGGGGGAAGGACATAGGGAACGCCGATGCACTAAGTAGGTGCCCACTAAAAGAATTAGTCATTGATCCTGCTCCAGCCTCTAGTATCTTATTAATCGAGACAAATAAGCAAGCCCTATTGACAGCATCAGAGATAGCTGAACAAACACAAAAAGATCCAATTTTAAAAAACATTAAACAATGGGTATTGAAAGGTTGGCCAATTGAACAACAAACAGAACAATTTCAGCCATATAGAAATAGGCAACTTGAACTCAATGTATTAAAGGATTGTATTTTATGGGGGGGGGGACAGAGTTGTAATTCCAAAAGCATTGCAGAATCGAGCCTTGCAACTATTGCATATAGGACACCCAGTAATAGTCAAAATGAAAACAATAGCCAGGAGTCATCTCTGGTGGCCTGGATTGGACAAGGACATAGAGTTGTGGGTGGGTGGTTGTATACCCTGCCAAAAATCAAGACCCAACCCACCAAAAGCCACACCATCAGAGTGGCCAACACCAAGAGGGCCCTGGTCCAGGATACATATTGACTTTGCAGGACCAATCAGGGGCCAATCTTTCTTATTAGTCGTAGATGCATATTCTAAATGGTTGGAAATTGAACTCATGGCATCTACTACTACCAGTGCAACTATAAAGGCCTTAAGGAAAATGTTTGCCACACATGGCATTCCAGATATTATGGTTTCTGATAATGGGCCTCAACTGACAGCTCGACAAATGGAGTTATTTCTTGCAGACCAAGGCATAAAACATGTGCTCACTCCCCCTCATTTTCCTCAAGCTAATGGACAAGCAGAACGAATGGTTAGATCCACAAAGGAAGCATTATGCAAAGCACCACTAGGAGATTGGCAACCACAAATTGATGAATTTTTAACCATTCAACATATAACACCATCAGCTTCAACGCACAAGAGTCCAGCAGAATTGTTAATGGGCAGGAACCTTCGTTCTAAATTAGACTGAATTCATCCAAATTACCAAAACGAACAAAAAGAACTTAAAATACAAACCGATAGACAATTTAATAATGAGGACTTAATTTACGCTAAAGACTATGATTCAAATGATAAGTGGAAAGAAGGAACAATATTAGAAAGAACGGGTTTAAAAACGTATTTAATTGTGTTAGCAGATGAGCGTAGTTGGCACCGTCATATTGACCAACTACGCAAGCGGATTAAAGCTAACACAGACATTTTACCCACTATAGAAAAGTCAACAGAGGACTTACCGGGACCAGTTCAAGACTCCAGCGATGGCTGCCTGTTGCCCCTGGAGGCCGGCGAAGATCCAATTGCAACATCGCAACCAGGCCCGTCAGAAACTAGCCTTAGCGGAGCAATACCAGCGCCGGCCGTCCAGGCAGGCAGCTCCCAAGAAAATGAACTGCGCAGGTCCCAGAGATCGGTGAAACCGCCAATCCGCTTGCAGGACTACGTGACGTGGATTAACACGTAGCCATAGTTTTTTTTCTAAAAAGGAAGGGGTGTTGTGTTCTTTAAAAATATTGTAAGAAATTCAGTGATTGGTTAAGACGCGGCTATTTGGAAAATAGCCGTGAAAGTTAAATAACTGTCTGTTGGGAAAAGCCCGCCGTTTTTAAGAGTATAAATAGGGCAATAGGCTAGCCGTTGCCCTCATTCGGAAGATATCTGCTGGTGATTGTTTCCTGTCTTATTTGCTACAATAAATGCATACTGTTTGACCAACCTCCGGAGTCGTGATTTAACAGAAACAGAGGTAGTATTCAGCTGATTTTGACCAGTTCTGGAGAACTGGTAGCAGAACTTTTGAGCAATTTGGCGAAACAGTAAATATCACCTCTGACTGGCCCTGCCTCCGTCTATTCACTGCCTCCTGAGTCCCAGCTGATTGGGAGGAAATAGGAATTTTGAAGTAACCTTCCCCTGGAGTGGTGAGGGAATGGAGATTTTACAGTATCCTTCCCCTGGAATGGGGTGGAAATCAGTGGTGGATTCCTACCGATTCTAAACAGTTCTTTAGAACAATTAGTAAACCTGTGATGATATTACAGAGCCAGTTCTGTTGGTGCCTGCCCACAGGTGCCGCCATCTTGAATTTTGTTTCTGTGCATGCGCAGAAGGTATTTTTAAATTATTTTCCAGGAAGGGACCCATACATGCAAAACATGTACTTCCGTCACAATGGGAACTAGTGGGGAAGGTAAGTAGAACCCACCCCTGATGGGAATGGAGATTTTACAGTATCCTTCCCCTGCTACACCCCCTCAAGCCACATCCCCAAGCCACACCAGGCCCCAAAGTCATGCCCACAGAACTTGTAGTAAAAATATTTGAATTTCACCTCTGGTGGGGGGGGGAAGAGATATATTTTATTAGATGAAAATCAATTAAAAGTTTAAGATGAATTGTGTAGCCTCTGCAGTAGAGTAGCAATGAACAACAATTAATAAAATTTCACTGTTTAAAAGTAAGGTGGAAACAATTTGAAATATATCTGACAGCTTCTCTGGCTGTTTTTTTTCTTTCTAAAATTAAAAATCCTAATAGCAAAAAAGCCCGTTATGCCTGAATTGGCAGAAGAAGGTAGCAGGTTTAAGAAAGGTTGTTTTCTTTACTCCTTTTATTTTGGGATGCAAGGAGCTATATGGCTGACATTTCTTTAACAAAGACAATGTGGTCAGAAAGCAAAGAAAAATGGTTAAAAGTGCATCAAACTCTAATTCTAGCATTTGGTTGTACCTACTTTTGTCTCTTGATCCAATTGTTCTTTTTTTTTCTACAGAAAAAGAAAAAAGAAAAACTGGCTGCAATGTTTTATTTTTATCAGTAGAGGGAGCAAGAATATCACATAAGAATTTCAGTAGCTTTCTGCCCTCTACTGACAAAGGAAGGGACTGCAGCAAATGTTTTGTGGGGGGATTTTTGCTGCTGCTTTTAAAGCACCTACAAAAATAATAAAATACCTTTCACAAGTGTTGCAAATGGTTGGACTTATTTAAATGAATTGAGAAATGAAAGTAAGTGGAAAAGATGAAGACTAGAATTGTTCAATAAAAGAGTTCTCAAATCAGTACACACCCATACCCACAATGAGGAGGTATGAAAGTATTATTTTGATGGTTGATGCTTCCCATTTAAGGGAAAGCATGTTGGACCGTCTATAAGTGCACGTTGCTAAGAATATACCTTTTTAAAGAAAACATCAAATAAAAATGATTAGCTGTAGTAATAACAATACAGAATTTGAAAATATAATAAGTAAGGGGGGGAATGATTGTTTGATTTTGAGATGGTGGCATTCAGCATGTACTTGAGATGTAGAACATTCATTTATCTAACTAAAATGAGGGAAATTCTTTTTAAAATAATTTAAATATTTAATATTTAAATAATACTTAGTCTAACCTATCGATTTATATTCAGTCCTTGAGTGTCTTTCAACCAATATTTCTCTGAGCAAGTTAGATCCAGATGAGAGGAGCATCTTACTTATGGTCTAAATAATGGAAAGGAGCTTTTGATTTGCACTTTTTCTATTCTTTAGTGGATAATAGTTGGATTCTCCCATTTTTACTTCATAAAAAACCACAGCTGCATTAAATCTAAATGTAGGCAGTGTACTCAAACATCTAACCATATCTATTTAAAGAAATAACTAACTGTAGCTTCAAATTATAGCTTGTTAGCAAACTTTGATTTTAAAAATGCTTACTTTGTATATTTTAAAACTAAATATAAAGTAAAAGCATATTTTCTTCTTAAAGATGAATTATTCTCATCATCACTACCATCATATGGCATTTTTAAGATATTGAAAGCTTTAACAATATTCAAGACCTTTTTCAGTAATATAATAATATAGATGGCAATCAATAATATACACCAGGACTTTTATTCTTATAAACAAGAATCTTAAGCCTTTTTAAAAAAATTTAAAAGCTTTAATTTTCTGAAGGGGCCTAACCTTACATGTGAATGCACAGATGAACATATGAATAAAAACCATGATTGTTTAAGGGAACAACACTAAATATATTTAACAGTATATATATTTAATTATAATTATTTGTAACGGGATGTTTAAGAAAACATTATGGTAAAATATCTTAAATTTCAGATACTACTTAATATATATGCAGTACAGTTTGGTATGTGTGCCTTTGCTTATACAAATCATGTTTTGAATGTTTTACCTTTTTTATGATAAAAGTTTTCTTTGTTCCAAAGTGTTGCCCTGGACGTAGAATTAATTGTACATATGTATCTTAGTGTGAGCAGTTTTAAGAATAAGACATTTCATTTATCTCATGACTCTCATTCCTGAATACCCAATAAGAACCTCTGGCAGTTTGTAGAAGTCTGATGGGTAATTTGGAACATTATAATGGACAGATAACAATAATGCTTGTATTGTATTTTCCAAGAAGTCAAATATGGGACTCTCTTGGACAAGTATATTAAAATATGGGGCTCATAAATATAGAACACAGAAATCCATGAAAAATATTTTTATAAATGTACTATAAATAGATGAGCTCTTGAATAATATTTGCTTTAGATATATACAGCAGGGGTCCCCAAACTTTTTACACAGGGGGCCAGTTCACTGTCCCTCGGACTGTTGGAGGGCCGGACTATTAAAAAAAACTATGAACCAATCCCTATGCACACTGCACATACCTTGTTTTAAAGTAAAAAACAAAATGGGAACGTACTATTTAGAGGGGGGAGAAGATCTGAAATTCATATATGTTTATGTTTTGTTTTTAATTTTCTTTAGTTAACATCTGATTGGCTATACAAGGTTTTCTTGGCTTATGAAAAATGTATAAAGAAATAAGGAAGCACTTTGGCATAATGGTTAATAAGTTAGAAATATAATTGGTGTTGCACTTTTTGAAGGAACATTAAGGAGGGAATTTAATTAAAAGAAAATGAATGTAACTAGATGACAAAATTAGAAAAAAAACCTTTTGCAACATTTTTGATGATTGATATTAGTTACTAACAAAATAACACATTTTATTCATAGAAAATTAGATGGTACACTGTGTTGTTTGAATGTATGTTGAGAGAAAAATTTAAAAAAATTACCCCCCAAAAAAACAGTCCTTCCTTCCTCTGTCCCTCCATTTCATTCTTCCTTCCTTCCTTTCTTCCTTGTTCCCTCCATTTCTCCTTCTTTCCTTCCTTCCTTCCCTCCTTCATTCCTCTCCACTTCTCCTTCCCTCCCTCTCTTTCCCTTTTCTTTCTTTCTCTCTCTCTTTTCCCTGTGCTCTTGTCACTCACTGGCGGGCCGGATAAATGGCCTCAGTGGGCCACATGTGGCCCGCGGGCCATAGTTTGGGGACCACTGATATACAGATAGGCTTATTATTGTTCATTGTTATAAAAACATGATTTTGGGGGCATACTTTTTGCTTTTTTATTGGAACACTTGCAACATGTCCCCTTTTCCTTCCTTTTTAACAATGTATGCATTATTAGTGTTATTCCTTTTATGTTTTGCTCTTTATTTCTTTTTGTTATTAATTTAAAAGCAATCAAACAAACAAATAAACAAACTTTCATTGGAAACATGGTATTGCTCTGCAGGACAGTATCTTTCTGACCTTAACAAATAAGGTTAAATCTCTGGCTTCCTCACAAGCTAACAATGCCAAATTGGACAACATCCTATATTACTTTGCTTTTTTGGAAGGTATTGAACTCTTTCTTGGAAAAATGGTCAGAGAGCAGATAGTGTTTATTCTAAGTTTTACAGTATTTGTTACATAACAAACAAACAGATAAATAAAAAGTTAACAGCCTTAAGGCCAATTCAAGCAAAACTGAAATAACAGAGATAATTTCAACATTATATGTAAGAAATATACCATTATTTATCATTACATATGCTGTAAGGACAGAATTTTGCAATTCTGAAAGCGCTTGTCAGATCCACCATCTTTGGCTTGGCCTCTTGCTGGAAAGATGGTATTGCTCTGCAGGACAGTACCTTTCTGACCTTAACAAATAAGGCTAAATCTCTGGCTTTAATGAACCAAATGGGCAATAAAAATGTATACTTCTATGGTGTGCAATTGAGAGGGGAGAATGATAATTGAGGAAGAACAGAAAGTTTGGGAATCTGGTTCATGCCAGCATCTACAAAGCCATTTGCCAGGAGAGTGGAGTTTCACCAGCCTAAACAGCTCAGCACTTACCAAAACATTTTGATGATGCCAGATTATCTACAAACAAATGAATTGGGGAGGGAGACCTGGGTTATTTTTGTATTGAAGTACAGGAACTTCAGATTCCACCTGAGTCTACTGCAATCGGCATCTCTTAGTCAAACTACCTTTCGCTTCAATCAAATGGAGTTGAAAGTTTTACTTCCCTAGGTGATTAGACTAGGGCAACTTCTTTATTTTCCTTTTCATTTCCTTTCTAAAAAAAACTTGCATCCTTTCAGAGATAGTTTTTCCATCCCTATTCCTTCAATGGGCTGAGATCAGAGGTGGGTTCATCACGGTTTAGACCGGATCGCCAGATGTGAGCTGCTCCAAGTCCTCGGAGTGGGGAGGCATACAAATCAAATGAAATGAAATGAATGAATGAATGAACGAACAAATAAATAAATGGATAAATAAATAAATATTAACCGCTCCAAACTTGACTGTAAAAAAATACGACTTTAGTAATCGAGTTGTCGCAGCGTGGAACTCATCACCAGACTCTGTAGTGCCATCCCCTAACCCCAACATTTTACCCTTAGACTATCCACAGTTGACCTCTCCAGATTCCTAAGTGATCAGTAAGAGGTGTGCATAAGCGTACTAGTGTGCCTTCATTCCCTGTCCTATTGTCTCTCCTATATCTCCTATATCTTCTCTTCTATCCCTATATCTTTTCTTCTACTCTCTCATTGATATATTTTATTCCTATATTTTCTCTTGTATTATTTCTTTGATATATTTTACTTCGAGTGTATCCTCTACAACTTTCATTGTGTATTATTGTGTTTTGGACTAACTAACTAACTAACTCAATCAACCAACCAACCAACCAACCAACCAACCAACCAACCAACCAACCAACCAACCAACCAACCAGTCAATCAAAAGTGTTTACTGGCATGACTGCAAGGTAATAGTCCTTTTTATGTACCAGCTAAAGAAATGAATATAAAGTCAAAAAGCCCTGGAATATGAAGTTGGGGGTTCTGATCTGGTGCTTGGAAGAGACTGTTATTTCTGATACTGCCATAAATCTCTGGAATATCCAGATACAGACAAACAAGACAGATAGCTAGACAGTTAAGCATATGCCTCCAGGGTGCTTGGGCAGGATAGTTTGTTCTTCCCCTGCTTCTTGAAAGATTTAGAAATTAACCAAATCAAAACAAGAGGGGTTTTACTACATCATCTCAGAATGTATCTGAGCTGCCACAGTAATATATCAAACTTTGAATAACTTAATACCAAAGAATTGCAGCATCTGCAACAAAAATATTGAGATTGAATGCCTTGTTCTTCCATGTGTACGTAAGACTTTGCCCTCAAATAATTATTTATTTGTATCTTGCCTTTTATTTTTTACAAATAATACAGATGCACAACGTATGAGTGGTACTAGACCACTTAGCATTCTGTTGCTTATTTTATTTTATTTATTTATTTATTTTGTCCAATACACAATACATATTGAAGAAAATAGACATGAAGTATTATATATAAAGAGACGATATAAAAATAGAGGAGAAGATATATGAAGGAAGAAAAGATATATATGAGATAAGGAGATACAATTGGACAGGGGACGAAAGGCAGGCTAGTGCACTTATGTACGCCCCTTACTGACCTCTTAGGAACCTGGAGAAGTCAATCGTGGATAGTCTAAGGGAGAAATGTTGGGGGTTAGGGGTTGACACTACTGAGTCCGGTAATTAGTTCCACGCTTCGACAACTCGATTGCTAAAGTCATATTTTTTACAGTCAAGCCTGGAGCGATTAATATTAAGTTTGAATTTGTTGCGTGCTCTTGTGTTGTTGCGGTTGAAGCTGAAGTAGTCATTGACAGGCAGGACGTTGCAGCATATGATTTTGTGGGCAATACTTAGGTCGTGTTTCTTCCCATCTGATTTGAATAGAGCACAGGCTTGGACATAAGCAGAAATAAATCATTTATTTATATCTCCTTTCTTCCCTCCCCCTTTCATTATTAAACAAATAGTTTATCCTTCCTCTAGTAACTTTGGATGTGTTTCTGCTTCCATTTTTCCTCATAAAATATCCTGAGACTTAGTTTAATTTGGGTCAGGTACCATGCTACCTTTGCACAGCTATATGTCTGAGTCCTTTTTTTGGTGCTGTCAGACTTCTTGCTTCACCTTGTTTTATTTTATTATTTTAAAATAAGAAAAAAATTAAAAGCCAGCATTGGTTTTGTTTTACAAGAATGACTGGACATCAAAAGGGCTGAAAGGCATTCTCAGAAAGTAAGCAATAATGGGTGCTGTTATTCTTTTCCCTTCACTGTATTATGAGAGACTTTGCTGGCAATGTACTGTCTCTCTTGAAAAGATTTCACAAGTTTATATAGCCTTTCAAAAGACAGTAAAGCCTGCTTGATGTGACATAACACTGGGCAGAGGGGGAGGCAGCTAGAGGCTTATGGAGATGTTTCCACTCTGTAGATGCATGAACCATTTTGACTTACTTGCAAAGAGATTCCTTCGAAACTGCTGAAGTCGCAATATTTTTAAGGATCAACATAAATGACTCTTTACTTTGCTAACTAAAATCTCACATACTAGCGGAGTTGCAGGGTGTGCAATAATTTCCTGCTGTGGTTAAATTAACATTCCAGAAGCCAATGGAATAATTTTTTTTGCTGCCCCTGCAATAACCTTCAGTTTAGGTAACTGCCTTTGACAAAGAAGAGCAATACTCAAGGCTAGAAACTGACCATGCTCGGAAACTAACTCCATTGAGACGACTTTTCTCAGTTATGTTTAAATATAAACAGTGGGATCTGTCTTAAGCCTTGGCTTAGTCAACTGTGCTGCCCTTATTTATTTTACAAGTTGGCTCTAAAATGTTTAGAGGATCCAGGTGCTTTTGAATAGGAAAACTGAGATTGTACAGGAAAGGCACATGGCTCCTGCTACCAGCAGGCTCCAACAGAGTAAGCAGACTGAACAAATGGAGCTAGTGAGTCACAGGCAAAAGGCCTGGCTTGAAAAGCAAACAGGAAGAGGGGAAACTGAGAAGGAGCCAACATGACTCAGAGGGAAATGAAATTCGACTGAGTGAAATACTGCTGTGAGAACTTGCTAGCAGACTTTGCTACATAACACTTGATCTCTGGTGTCCAACTGGGACTGCATCCCAGCTAACTTATACCAAAGGTTTATACTTAAGTCAGCTGCAAGTTATGACTTTTGTAGCTCTAACTTGCTCTAATTAAACTGGGGCTCATTCGTTAATCTAAATGCCCAATAGTCATAAATCTAAATGCCCAATAGTCATAAATCACAGCAAGTAGATGGTTGGGGGGGAAAAATGAAAACTACATCCACAAAATTGAGCAACGTTCATGCAACCCCATTCCACATTGTTAACACCAGGATTCAAAGTATATCTTGGAGAAATACTGCATTTTTATGCACTCTGCAATGTTTTAAATTTCACTTAGATTTTCCATAATATTGAGGTTAGAGGACCAGGATGCCATCCAAAAACTTTAATTTCCTTTCCTATAAATATTCTGCAGTATGTCTTGGAGATATTTTCAGATAAGTGGCTTGTTGAAAAATGCAACTCCTCCTTTGGATTTTTCTTTTGATAGTGATTTCTTTGATAGTGATTTCTGGACTCTGCTGAGATTCTTTCCCCACCTAGTTTTCTAAATTTTGAATGCCAGCCCCAAACCCTAATAGAACTACTCTTTCAGGTGCTTTCAGGTACTTTTTATTCCAGATATTTATGTGTAAAAACATCAAGAATACAAAAATATATGGTTGTAACTTTTTATCTTCCTAGTATTTTCCCAGAAAAAATATGATTTTAACTGAATAGTTCAATTTTAATTTAATCATCCCAAAGCACTTTGTTCCAGAATGTTTTAGGCACATCAAAAATTTTATTTTGCATGCTTTAGATTAATTACTTTTGTGATGAGGTCACAAAAAACTTTCTTCAAATAACCACTCCAGTGCCACTGCCGGCTAAATTCTCCCATTGGTTGTTTGGAGTGATTTGTGGCTTATGTTTGCATAGTCATAGTCAACTGACCAATTGAGAGCTAGTTCTAGCAGAATTTTCTGAGTCTTTGCCTTGACTTCAATAGTTCCATGTAATTTCCTTTTCTTAATAAATAAATTGAAATTGCATAGTGAAATAATTTCACCAAGATTATTTTATAGCCCACACTTGGAAGACTGAAATTTCAGATTCTTAGAAAGAGTTATGGCAATCACAACCTGAGAAGCTGTAAAAGGAGTATATGTGGAATTGTTTTAATCTCTTTGTAGGTCTAGCAGATGTGGGTTTCAGCAGGTTCTGACCAGTTCTGGAAAACCGGAAGTGAAAATTTTGAGTTATTCAGAGAACCGGTAGCAGAAATCTTGAGTAGTTCAGAGAACTAGTAAATACCACCTTTGACTGACCTGTCCCCATCTATTCTCTGCCTCCCGAGTCCCAGCTGATTGGGAGGAAATGGGGATTTTGTAGTAATCTTTCCCTGGAGTGGGGTGGGAATGGAGATTTTACAGTATCCTTCCTTTGCCACGCCCACCAAGCCACACGCTTAGAACTGGTAGTAAAAAAAAATTGAATCCCATCACTGAAGCCTAGTGAGTCAATCAGCTCTTGGGGTTTCAATGACAAATATTCATTTTAAAAAGTAACAGTGAAACAACTGCAGCTACCATTTTCACTATTTTCTAACTCACCTTTATAAAGAACTGCTCATGCATGTATTCAAAGTTGCAGAAATGCATAATATTTAACTTTATAACATATAAAGACTATATCAGTTCTTGTTCATTTAGAACAGTGTTTTTTAAACATGGCAGCACTAAGATGTGTGGACTCTCAGAAAAAGGCATGTTTAAAATCCCCCAGCCTGCTTACCATGCCATAGGCAGCGCACATCTTGAAGTTGTCATTTTAGAAACACTGATTTTAGAGGCTCATTGAAACTTAAAAGATGACCAGGAGATCCCTAAACAGTGTCTCTATGACAGTGTATTCAGAAATGTGATATTGCTATTATACAAATGTTCTCTAGTCATATAAAATTTGCACCATTATTCGAAGAGAAATGCTACTTCCATTTTTGAAAACAATGAAATATATTTGGAGCTTAGAAATAAACCACTGAAAGAAGTACATGGCTAGGATCCATGTTCCTAAGTATTAGGGTTTTTCCTGAGATACTTTTGTAACCTCTTTCATACTCGAAGACCTCTGGTTCAGAATGTGATGTGGTTTAATGGGTTCTGGAATCCATCCATATATGGAAGCACTGCTGTATAAAATACATTTTATAAATATAAGTTTAGGAACAGCTTTTGAGATCGCAAATAATACATTTTATTAGTGAGATGTGAAGAAACGTGGCATAATCACGAAAGTTTTATTCATTATATAGGATAATCTGATTTCCTGGAGAATTGTGATGCTGTTTGCTTGGTCTTGTTAGCAGGCCAGGCAACCTGGTTCTTTCCAGATGACTTAAATTATATTGTTATAAACACCAGCTAATCTTGCGAACATACAGAAATTTGGCAGCTATACTCTAAACATTATCAAGAGTGTATCAGGTTTTCTATCTCTAACACAAAGCATATTCTTAATTCAGATTTTTTTCAAAGGAAGTTTTGTGTGTGTGTTTGTGTGTGTGCATAACATATACACCACAGTGCATACAGTATGTACTTCCATGGTAGACATTTATGCACTATACAGCAAATGTTCACACTATCTAGAGAGATCTTATGTCATGAGTTCAGTTGCTACGTTATGGGATAAAAATGGTATCAATTATGGCATTAGTTAAAAAACAATACACTTGATTAAAAATCAAATCATTCTCTTAATTTATTCAGTTCCTCCGTCATTTAACATAACAGAAAAGAAACTTTCTTAGTGAAGAAAGAAGTATTTGAGGTTTTCAGCGAGAGAACTGCTCTTTCATATTCTCCCTTAACAACTGCTTCTTTAGCATTTGACCTCTTGTTGTCTTCAGAGCATCTTCAACTTTCAGGATAGTAGCACCTGAGAGGATGCTGCTATGGGTGTGTCCACTAGATGGACCTTAAGATCCTGGATACTTGTTGACTGAGACAAAACATTTTGTTAATTTCTTTCGTTCGTTAGTTCTTTCTTTCTTTCTTTCTTTCTTTCTTTCTTTCTTTTTCCCTTGAAAGAGAGAGTCTAATTTCTTAAATAATTTCTAGAGATAGTTTCCTGATTGGGTTTGGATTTTGACTGAATAGACTGTACCCAATGCCAACGTGTGATTGTGGTCCAAGGTAGCTATTACTTAGGTATCAAAAAGAATATGAAGTTACTAGAACCTTTTCTGAATTTTTGAGATTGATATCAGAAAGTGGCAAAGAATCAGACAAACTGTGGATATCTGAGTTTCAATCTCAACTGTAATCTTGCCAATGATTTTACAGCATCTTTCTATCATTAAAAATCTGAGAGAGATTTTTCAACACTGTAAAAAAAACAAAGGCAAACAGAACTGGATGGCATGCGTAATAGGAGTGTGGAACTCCCCGAAAGCCTCCCTGTAACCCTTTTTTCCTTCTTTTCCTTTCAGCGCTTACCCTGAACCCCCACCTGAGCCCCGTTTGCTGAATGATTGACTTCAGAGTCAGCTGCCTGGTCATAGTGAGGGCTGGTTGGGAGCCATAGCTGCCATGTTCAGCTCGGCTCTTTGGCAGTGTAGTCGACCAGCAATTTAACAGTGGCAGCAGCAGTGACAGCAATACTCTGAAACCATCCCCAAGGCACCATCCAAGCCCACTTTATGGGCAAGCAGGGGACGTTTGGATCTTAGCTACTTAGTAATGGTAGAGCTTGAACAGCAGCTGCAACTGCCATCTTCAGTTCAGCTGCTCGGCACAAAGTTCCTTGACGGTGGCAGTGGAAGCAGCAGCAGCAGTGGTATCTTTGCAGGGTTCAGGGCACTGGGCTTGGTTTGGGGCTCTTGTTTGTCCATGAGGACTGTGATGGCAGTGATGACAGTGCCACAAGGAGTAAGATTGTGAAGACCGAGTCAAAGCCAGGGTGTCAGGGACAGTGAATTGTGGTCCATCCGCTGCCAGCAGACTGGCGGCAGACTCAGATAATTAGGAGATTGGGGAAGAAAATGGGCCAGTCCTTGAGTCTTGAGAAGGCTCTGATGAGTGCTTTGTGTCAGAGGCAGAAATGGGGCCAGAGCCATCGGACAATTATCAGCTACCTTCAGAGTTGGAGATAAGTGAGTCTGAAGAACAGCTGGAGCCTGTTTCCAATGTGCGCATGCACAGAGCTGTCAGGAGAAGGGGAACAGAGGTTGACTCAGGAGTAAAGGTACAAAGGGATGCTGAATGACCCCTCCCATAGGGAATAAATTGGAGTGAAAGGGGAGTGGTATTTGCAGGAAATAGTTATTAGTGTGAAAATTTGCTTATCTGAGTTGTACCTCACAGAGACTCCTTGCCATGTATTTGCTTGTACAGTGTTCCCTCAATTTTCGTGGGGGATGAGTTCCGAGACTGCCCGCGAAAGTTGAATTTCCGCGAAGTAGAGATGCGGAAGTAAATACACCATTTTTGGCTATGAACAGTATCACAAGCCATCCTTTAACACTTTAAACCCCTAAATTACCATTTCTCATTCCCTTAACAACCATTTACTCACCATTATTACTGGTACTCACCATTGAATAAGACACTTAGTGATCCTGATATTTATAAACATAATTATTTATTAACAATTATTATTTTTTTTGTTATTTATTTGCAAAAATTATTAGTTTCGCGATGACATATGACATCATTGGGTGGGAAAAACCATGGTATAGGGAAAAAAACGCAAAGTATTTTTTAATTAATATTTTTTGAAAAACCGTGGTATAGGCTATTCACGAAGTTTGAACCCGCGGAAATCGAGGGAACACTGTACAGCGTTATGCCTGGAGGCTATTGGCCCAACAACTCTCCAAGGACTGATAAGATCTGTGGTTGCAATTCACCCTTGAAAGACTGTTTGCCGGGACTCTGCTGACTGTGAATGCTAAGAATTCACATTAGCCAAATAAAAAGGGGTTTTGTCAGGACAAGGAGTCTGTTTCGTGATTTTGTGAAACCTACGACAGAACACAATGAAAGCTATGCACTAAGAGTCTCAAAGCATCTGAGAATCTATTCCTACAATGAGAGACTAGGAGCAGTTAATGTTCAAGTGTGTATCTGTTAACCCACCACCCAGAGTGAGTCTTGGATTGTGGAACTTGGGTGAATCTCCTCTCCCCCTAACTGGCCAGTAAGAGGGACCAGTTTTGGATGGAGGACAATGTAGGTTGGAGAGAGGGCTGGAGGGGCAGAACTACTTGTGCTGAGTGCTGGGGGTCTAGCATCATGGGGGCTTTCACCCATCTCTCCAGGATGCTTGATAGAGAGTGACTGGAAGGGGATATTAGACTTCTTGTCTGTATGAGGAAGGGGGTAGAGGGATGATAACCTTGTGGGATGCAGGGCAGCACAATGCATTTTGGTGATGCACCTTGGATGCTATGGGAGACAGAGGAAAAATTGTTATAGGGGAAGATACCTCCAATGTGTAATATCAATGGTGTGTCCCAGCCCCCTGAACTCATTCTCTGGACAGCATGCCCTCAGAGACCCAGAGATTTACTTGCTGTTTGTGAATGCCAGGTTGGTTTATAATAAGGCCCCCTCATTTAATAGGAATGAGTTGACTTGGCATACATCACCAAGACATGACTTACCTAGCTCTCATAGGGGTCCCTCAGAGACATGTCTGTCTAGGGTTAGGATTGGCACCAGCCAAATTCCCAGGACAGGGGAAGTGGCATGGCAATGGTAATCAGAGTCTCTTTTGTCTATTAGAGATTTTTGCTTCTCAAGTCTCTGGCTGTGAGATTCTATTTCTGAAACTGGGATCAGGTGGGATTGTTGCTAATATAACTAGCTTTCCTACTGCACAGCAACCTCCTTGCCTGGGATGCTGGATGCTGTCTTGGGATTGATAGTGGAATTCCCCAAACATATCGTTCTAGGAGATTCAACCTGTCATCCCTGGATTCAGCCTTGGAAGTGGCCATAGATTTTGTGACTACCATGCCAGCCATGGACTTATCCTAGAATACTACAGGTGTGACTTGGGACAGTGGTCACACATCAGATATGATCTTTTGTCAAAACAATTGCAATGTGATCTAGTAGGCGATTTAACATCTCCTTTGTCATGGTCACATTGCACACTGACGTCTTTGAGACTTGAGTCCACAGGAGGTTGGACTTATTGAAGCATTCCATACCCAGTAACTGAAGGACCTGAATGGGTTCCAAAAGGAACTGGAGATATCCCAGGTGTTGTGCTGCACGGCCCTGCTAAAGTCTTGGTAACAATATGGAACCAAAGGATGATTGATGCTTTGAATAGGACTTCACCCTCTTGACCCATTGCTCCTAATGCTGACAGAAGAGTTGCAGGTTCTGAAAATGGTTAAGAGATATCTAGGGTGCCTCTGGAGGAAAATGAAAAATGACTCCAACTGGACACAACTTAGAGCTACTAGTAAAGCCTATCTTATGGCAGTAAGAGCCGCAAAACAACATTATTTCTTCACCCTAATTGTATCTGCAGGGTGTCACCCAGTGGCCCTGTTTCGGATCATCAGAATCCTTTTGGGATAGGAAAGCTTGGGAGATCATCTTCAAGGCCGTGCAGAGAAATTTGTTCAACTGATAGTTTGGATTCATTTATAGTTGAAACCATCCATAGTGGAGATCTATGTGAGATGCCTGGGGAAAGATATTGTTCAGATATCTGGTATCAGTTTGATCCTGTTGGGCTTGAGGAAGTGAAAATGGAAAGGGTCCTTAATGTTCAGTGTACAACCACCTATCAATTAGATCCTTGTCCCTCCTAGTTGGTAAAAACCTCGAGGATGGTGACTAGTAGGTGGGTCCAGGCAGTGATAAGTTCATTACAGAGGGCGATGTTCCCAGGATCTAATGAGGCCCTGGTTCACCTTCTCTTTTAAAAAAGGTTACTTGATGCTTCAGTACCTGCCTGGATAATTTTTGTCCAGTTTTCCATCTTTCCTTTTTGGTAAGGACATAAAAGGTAATTGCTTGATAGCTATAAGGGTTTTTTTCATTGTTTTACTTGCTCCAAATATTTCTTTCCAGCCCTAACCAGGTACTAACAATGTTCCCAGCTCTTACCCGCTTGCAAGCTCTTTCACTGTTACTCTTTGTAAAAAAGAATGTTTTCCAAGCCCTAAGTCTTTGCAGGGTTTTTTCCATTGCTCTGCTTGCTCAGACTGTTTCTTTCCAGGTAATAATGATGTTTCCAGTTCTTACTGGCTTGCAAGTTCTTTCATTGTTACTTTCAGAATAATTTTTTTAAATCCTTAACCAGGGGATATAATAATGTGCTAAAGCTGACCAGACTAAGGACCCTAGCCAGATGAATACCTGGTAAGCAGATTATTCTCTCTATTTTCCTCCCAAAAAACTAAGGTGCATCTTATATTCCGGTGCATCTTATACTCCGAAAAATACAGTATCTGGACCCCTTTCAGTCATGATTCAGGCCTGGTTATGGGACATATGTAGCATTGATTACACTTGTGGATGTTCTTTGAGAGAGTGGGAAGGAGCGCTCCTTGACCTCTCAGCAGCCTCCAATATTGATCATGGTAGCTTTTGGAGCCTACATGGTCCGGGATTGGACAGCAGTCTTGATCATTTGTGGCATGCCGTAGGGCACAGTACTCTCTTCACTCCTTTTTAACATCTATATGAAGCTGCTGGGTGAAATTATTGACCAACATAGGTTAAAATATAATCAGTATGCTGATAACATTTAACTTTGTATCTGCACCCCTAGTGAGGTCAGGTAATGACCTTATCATGATGACTGCAGGCTGTGGTGGCCTTGATTTGGGGGACAACAGGCTTCAGCTGAACCTTGGCAAGAGGACATAGCTTTGGGCATACAGTGTTCCCTCGATTTTCGCAGGGGATACGTTCCAAGACCGCCCGCGAAAGTCGAATTTCCGCGAAGTAGAGATGCGGAAGTAAATACACTATTTTTGGCTATGAACAGTATCACAAGCCTTCCCTTAACACTTTAAACCCCTAAACTGCAATTTCTCATTCCCTTAGCAACCATTTAGATTATTACTCACCATGTTTATTTATTAAAGTTTATTTTAAAAAGTATTTATTAAAGGTGGACGAAAGTTTGGCGATGATGTATGATGTCATCGGGCAGGAAAAACTGTGGTGTAGGGAAAAAACCTGCAAAGTATTTTTTTAATTAATATTTTTGAAAAACCGTGGTATAACCGTTTCCGGAAGTTCGAACCCGCGAAAATCGAGGGACCACTGTATTTAGTTTCAAGATCTAAGAATCTGATATCCTAAATTCTGGATGGGATGACACTATTCCAGACATAATCAGTCTGCAACCTGGGGGGTCCCTGGACTTGTATCTCCTGCTTGAAAAGCAGGTGGCAGTTGCAGCTAGTAGAGCTTTTGCACAACTTTGGATTGTGTGTTAGTTGTGGCCTTTCTTTTGAAGACCTTCTGATCAAATCTTCAGATACTGTTAAAGCAGGAAACTGACAGTGATAATCCTGAGTTCCTGGAATAATTTCTTGTACCCATCCCCCTTTTACTTTAATTTTCACCTTCAGAAAGGGTTGTACAGTAGAAAAAAGTTACTTTTGATTAGGCTCTCAGACATTAGAAATTTCTGCCACGTAATACGTAAATTTTAAGATGCAATCTTACTATGGCTTTATTTTTGGTGTTTATGTTTGTAATGTATTTGAATTTAGTGGAGAAATAATACTAAAATGTTTTAAACCAATAAACATAGATTAAGAAAAAAAACCCTCCAAAATTTTGGTTACTCTTAGAGCTTGCATATTTATTGAACAAATCCTACTAAAAGAGCTAGAATACATTGAGTGTTAGTGCATTATTAAAGATCACACTGTTACAAAAGCCTACATTTTCAGCAGTACACAATTGCAATTATACATAAATGCCACAACTGCTGAATACTCTTTTTTGTTACATGTATATACAGCACAATTGACTTATCTAAACTACTAGAAAAAAATGTGCACAAGAATGGGGTAGGAGGAAGAGGGAGAGAAAATTAAGAAGTGCAGTGCATGCATTGGCATTTAATAGTCAGAAGCTAAATGGTTCTGGACAAAATCTGCCCAGTAAAAGGAAGAGCCGAAAGACAGAAGTTATATAAAAAATCAAGGTGGGCTCCCAGACTGTGTCTAACACAACAACATTCCATGAATAGATGACACTGTTTTGTTTTGAAAATTCCTGGGAGCAAGAACAAAATTGTAAAATCCACATATTGGAAATATTGTGGAAATATCTTAATTGTCATTTTAAGAGTTCCCATTTCTGCATGTTTAAAAACAGTTTAATTTAATCAGTTTTTAAGATGATATTAAAAACATGGTAAACCCCGTTTAAAAAATATGCCTTTCTAATGTATTAAAAAAAAGACAAGAGAAGACTCTTAAAGATCATAAAAAATTATTGCTGTTCTTCAACCAAATTACTAAGCAGAATGGCAGAAACAAAAATTGTAGTAAATTACAGTTTTGTGATTGCTCCCACTATCAACGCAAGATTGTGAGCATACCCAGTTGGGAATCAGTTCCTTACTTGCTATATTAGGAATTACTCACCCTACAACACTGAATAAGAAAGCCACACTGAAGACACAAAGAAACAAGTCAGTCCAGTCTAAAGAACGAGAACAAAGTACCAACACCTTCTTAGAACATGGAAATTAAAAATAACTCCATCAGAGCTACCTTGCCAAGGAGCATGTTTAAAGTCCAAAATAGCACCATTCATCAGTGTCTCAAATCCCGTGGCAGCATCTCAGTCACTTACCACAAGGAAACCATGAGTTTCAAACTACTTCTATACATCAAAAAGAGTACATGGATAAAATATAGAGATATACAGACAATTGATGAAAATAAACTACTAGGCTTGTTACATCTAAAATGAAATAAAAAGGGGACTCTCAGCCTCTGCAAGAAGCAGTTAGGAATTATGGAAATGGAGAGGCAGCAGTTTACCAGTTGCATGTGGTCAGTTGATTTTGGCTAGTGGAAGACATTGCTGTGGTAGAACAAGGCCTGAAGGCCCACCTGTAGTGTTTGTAAACTTGGGTTCACAGTGTGAAATTCTGAGAGCTTTTACTTGAGTCAGAATGGTTAAAAACCGGTTTATGGTACATATATTCCACTGTAATTCTCTAAAGCAAGGCTCAGAGTCCCGTACTTTTCTTCTTATGATTTACAAAATAAACAATTCCCGATATATGACACCATGATGACCTCATCAACACCCATACACCATATTTAATACAAATGAGGAGTAATGATTAAAAAGAGAGGTAATAGATTTCGTTGAAATGGTGTCCAGAGCCGTTCACTGGTGTCAGGAACAGAGCCGTCTCTTTCTTTTTGCGGTTAACTTCCTTTGGGATGGGAAGATTGTCCTATATAAGTGGGAGGAAGAAGAAATTAGTTGCGTTTCTGCAAAGCCTCCTCAATATAAACTCATATCTCACAATCAACTTGAATCAACTGCAACACGTTCTCCCATCCACACATTAGTACCAACTTTAAAATGAGCCATTTCAAGGATATCAGGAGAATCTCAGTTCAC
Organism: Erythrolamprus reginae; assembly: GCF_031021105.1. NCBI lineage: Eukaryota > Metazoa > Chordata > Lepidosauria > Squamata > Dipsadidae > Erythrolamprus > Erythrolamprus reginae. The sequence goes on along the minus strand of NC_091951.1, from coordinate 296,771,642 downwards.
AATGGTCCATTATGAAGCCAGAAATGATTCAATGAGAACATTTTAACTATGAAATAGTTTAAAGTTAACCAAAAGCATATGAAGAAGTGCTTTAATGTTAATTTTTTAATGTGTTCTTTAACTTTTTCAAATTTCTGGGTATAAATAATCATGGCATGATGAAGTACTTGCTTCCCATTCAGATTAAGCAAGTTCCTGTGTAGAATATATGTTTTTTTATTGTTAGAAGATATAGAAGCAGAGTTAAAGCTTGGAAGGAACACAGATAGGCTAAAGATTTGGGCAGTATGACAAAATACTGTGTTATGCAGTTCCTATTCAGCTGTAAAAACAACTGCAATCCTGAAATTCTGCCATACAATCATGAGATAAAAATCCCATGTGACTATTTTAGGATCTGCAAATACAGTTCTGTTCCATATGGCCATTTATCCATGCCTTGTGAAAAACAAAAAGGGCCTCTTTATCTAAGTTCTGGTTTTTAAAAATCCAGTTATTCTTTTATTGTTCCTTCGAGTCTACGGAGAGGGTGGCATCCAAATGTAATAAATAAAAATAAATAAATAAAAAATAAATAATACAGTATGTGTTTATAAAATTGAATGACTTGAGCTGTTTTCAACAGAGATCTTTGGTCAATTAGTTTCTTTGTATACAATTTTACCATTGATGATAAAGTCCTATTTTACATAGTCTGCTGACAGTTTCAATTGATGAACTCTTTAATAAAATTATAATAATAAACTTAATGAAGCCTAGTGATGTTTATTTTCAACCAAACCTACTGAAAGTTGTTGGTATGTTCAAATGGGGTGGGGGGAGAACCTGAAAGAGTTTCCAGCAGACGTGGTTGGTAAATCCACAGTAACTGAATTTAAACATGCCTGGGATAAACATATATCCATTGTAAGATAAAATACAGGAAATAGTTAAGGGCAGACTAGATGGACCATGAGGTCTTTTTCTGCCGTCAGTCTTCTATGTTTCTATGTTTCTATGTATGTTTTCTTCACCTTTTATAGACACAAGACATAGTCCAGAGGATAGAAGTGAATGAGTGGTTATAGAGACAATATTACTGGGAATAATTTAGATAATTTCCAACTCCTCTATTCTATTATTGTCTTGATTTCAGTCTAGTTTCTGCAATTTCTGATATTGGATGCTATTCCAACGGTATTTTTTAAAGATGAGATCTTGTGGTTGCCTTCTCAATTTAACCATTAATTAATAGGCAGTTTTAAGACACTTCAATTAGTATGAAGAAAGGAATTTGCAAATCTTACTTTATATGAATCTTATGATTGGAATGAATTCAGGTTTAATTCCATGCAGAAAAAGGTAGAGGGGTAGAATCTTCAGTTACACTTTAGAGAAAGTTACCTGTGTTTCTTTTTGATAATTGAATTGTTTGGGATATGTGTTGGGGGGAGGAGAATGGTATAATTGAAAGCTTGCAACCTGTGTAAGATTCTTGAACATTAAAACAGAGGGATAATCCAGTTGTGAATGGATCTGAAATGGTAAGGCAGGAAATACTGAATTTGCCATTACAAGATAAGGGAGGACCAGCAAATCTGTGCCAATAAAGTTCCAGCTTAATTTACACCTTATTGGCTTACTTGGCTTCAAAATGTTGTTTATAAATGCCCTCAGGTGCAGTAAGGTGTTTTTTTTTAAAATCACAATTTAGTGGTAAACAAATCTGCAGATTTGGCATCTATTACTGAGAAATGGTTGAGTACCCTCACTGAAATCTGTTCTCACAGACTTTGATCCTTTATCAACCTCAATGCCAGAGCCAATGTGTGTTCAGGTGTGTTCATCTTTAAAGACACTGTATTTGCAGCCAGGGAGTCCACTCTTGAAGGAGTGGGGTGTGAATTTTTCTTAAATTAACTCACAGCTAGAAATGGTATTAATATATTGGCTATTCTTCTGCCCAGAAGAATCCCTGAGCTATTTGACCAGGTCTTTGGACTAGATGCTGGGTCAGGAAGCACTCAGGAGTTTATGGCCTCCATGAAAACAGTAGACTTAGCCCAACTAATCTTGGGCATGATCCATGCAATTCCTATCAGCTCTCTTTACTGCGGTCAGATCACTTTCTGATCCAGAAAAGACTGATGGTTTTGCCTCTATGACTTACTTCTAAGGGTGACTGGACCAACTGCAGTGATCTTCCTGAGTCACATTGCTTCTGGTAGGTACTTGGGGAGTTTTCTAGTAAACCTATGAACAATTTAGAAGCTAATAATGGAAGGGATTCCAGGATCTTGGTGTGCTTGCTCTTAAGCAGTCTCTCTCCATACCTCAATGCCAGTTGATACATTGGTTTATTGAGGGATTCTGGGAGATACCTGTACAACAACAGAAGTGATGCCTGGAGTATAGTCTGAGAGAGAGAAGAAATGAACAGACTGGCCATTCATTTCTCATTTAGGCACAGTCCGTGGCTGTAAGAGAAATTGCCATTACTTATCTTATTTCATTGGCAGGCTGCATATATAAATAAAGTAACCTGTTATATAAATAAAATATTTGTTCATGCCTCTGGATCCTTCCAACCCTTCCAATCTATGATTGTGATTCAAAGGCTGCATTTAGAGAAGGTTGCTTCTCCAGTTTCCCCAATTTTTAAAAGTCCTTTTTGTTGTCCTGCACACTAAAGTGAAGCTGCAGCAGCCATCTGTCATTGGCTGATTTTCAAAAAAACTGGGTAGGGTCATGCCAGATGAGTACAGTGGTACCAATACTTATGAACGCCTCTACCTATGAATTTTTCGAGATACAAACCGTGTGTTCAAGATTTTTTTGCCTCTACGCACGAACCATTTTCTACTTACAAACCCTCGCTTTTCTCTCGGCTGCTGCTGCTGCTGCTGTAAGCAGCAGACAAAATGGTGTGTGTCGGAGGAGCTCTCCGCAGCGGCCCCATTTCCCTGCCACTTTCCCCTCTAGCCCTCTGCTTCCTCTGCTCCCTGCAGCCACCATATCCCGCTGCCCAAATCCCCCCTAGTCTACCGCTTCCTTCGCCCCATCTCACTGTCAAAATCACCCCTCCAGATGCTTCCTATGCTGTCCCAAATCACCTCCAAAATTACCCCTCCAAACACTTCATATGCCGTCCCAAATCACCTTCAAAATCACCCCTCCAAACGCTTCCTATGCCACCCCAAATCGCTCCCAAAATCACCCTTCCAGATGCCTCCTATGCCACCCCAAAGCGATTTGGGGTGGCATAGGAAATGTTTGGAGGAGTGATTTTGGAGGCGATTTGGGGTGGCATAGGAAGTGTCTGGAAGGGTGATTTTGGGAGCGATTTGGGGTGGCATAGGAAGTGTCGGGAGGGGTGATTTTGGGAGCGATTTGGGGCAGCGTAGGAACCTTTTGGAGGGGTGATTTTGGGAGTGATTTGGGGCGGCATTAGCCTTTGTTAGGACCTCCATTCCTCGCTTCTCCTTGCTGTCTGTTTCCACTCTGTTAGCCTTCACTTTGTCTGCCCACCGCTTTTTTTTAAGCCTTAAAGTTTGGATTTTCCTAATGGGTTTGCACGCATTATTTGTTTTTACATTGATTCCTATGGGAAAAATTGCTTCTATTTATGAACTTTTCTACTTACGAACCTGGTCACAGAACAAATTAAGTTCGTAAGTAGAGGTACCACTGTACTTGGAACTGACTATTCAGAAATTATACTACTTGAAATTGAAGACAATTTGGAAGAATACAATGGAAAAGCATTATAATACATTGTCAAATAAATTATGTAGACCCCAGGAATCATGCTAAAGGGAGACTTTATCTTCTCTGGATGGCAGGTGATGTCTAGAAACTTGAATGTATACTGAAAGTTTATATGTCAGTGATGACTTTTTCCCCCTCAGGTTCTGAAATTATGTATGATTGAATGCCTGGGCAAGGAGAAAATGATCTTCCTGCCCCCCCCCCGGAGACCCTCTGGAGGCATGAAACAGCCAATTTCCTCAACTCTGGTGGGCCTGAAAGGCCCGTTTTTCACCCTCCCCAGGCTCCAGAGACAAGAATGCCCTCCCCATCCCCCAGAGACTCTCTGGAAGCTGAAAATGTCCTTCCGAGCCAAAAATCAGGTGGCCAGCATGCACATTTACACTGGAGCTGAGCTAGGGTAACGGCTCACGTGCCAGCAGATATGGCTCCACGTGCCACCTGTGGCATTCGTGCCATAGGTTCACCATCACTGTTATAAGTCATTCCTTTGATTTAAAGTTTTAATTGTGACATCAGGCTCATCAATAACATAATTTGCCTGTGGAGCCTAAGCCTTAATAATGGAAGTATGAATACCACTGAATTGTTGCAATGGTAGCATTCCTCTTTTACCTGTCCTGAAGAATACAGGGTGGAGAAGAAGAAGCTGAAAAACCAGAGAAACAGCAAGGTGGTATACAATTGTTTTCTTACTCGCTTAATCCAGAAGCATGGGTGCAACGTGATTTTTAAATGAACCTCTTAGCATCTTCAAAAATAGATGCTTAAAGGAATCCAATCCTGAATAAGATAATAAACTAAGGAATTAGCATTACTAGCAAGCAGTGTTCCCTCTAATTTTTGGGGGTGGGTGGGTGGAAAAGTATAGTGTCTGAGCGGCAGTCCCTTTGGGACTGGGCGGCACAGAAATAATAAATAAATAAATAAATAAACAAACAAACAAACAAAAAACCCACCCTGTTTTGCCTCAGAGAATTTCAAAATAAAATACTGTACTGTGTGTCTATAACAGTGAGCTCATAATAGGGCAACTCTATCAATATCAAAATGCCACTTAAATAGTTGAGCTAGTTTCAAACTAGATTTTGATTTTCTTTCTTCCTTACTCCCATTCTTTTTCTTTCTCTTTTCCTTCCTCTCTTTTTTCTATCTGTTTCTCTCTCTTCCTCTCTTCCTCTCTCTCTCCTTCCCTCTCACTCTTTCCCTCTCGGCTTCTGGGCAGGTTTGGAAAACTCTGAGTTGATGATGATTTTTAAGTGAGCGATTGCTCACTGCTCAGCTTAGAGGGAACTATGCTAGCAAGCCTAATATAAGTTGGGCAAGACAAATGAAAGGAATTAACTCTGAAGCTCCTCACAAACAGAGGAAATGTTGCCTCTTTCCTGCAACTATAACCAAAATGGTATATGACTCATTCATCTCCTGCTCTTTTAAACATATTCTATAAACTAAGGGCAAGAAAACAATGCACAATGCTCAGAATGTTCTTCCTTTACATTCCTGATACTGTACATTATGCCAAGACATAAGCTTGCTGTATTACGATGGGAAAGACTCAATAGTTATGGCTTCATCAATGGCCATTTTTATAGCCGGCATGAAATCAGGCCCGTCAAGATCTCCAAGAAAGTACATTAACTTTCGTATGTCCAATTATGTCCAATTTCCAACTTAAATAAATGTAATGTAATCTGGTGCTTTATAAACCATATTAAGTACAGGTACTCCTTGAGTAATTGCCATTTATTTGGCAACCACTCAATGTTATAGCAGGGCTGAACAAAGGGTACTTATGTCCTATCACCAAAGTTATAGTTGTTGCAGCCATTTGATCAAAATTCAGGGGTTTGGAAGGCTGACCACCTTTACAACCACAGAGGTGCTTGCATGCTTTTGAATGGTTGCTGATAGCCAAAGTTATCTGTATTTCACAGTTGGAATATACACGGATTCTAGGAATATAAACAAGTTGCTTTTTAACCAGTTTGTTATGCTTGGTAGCAATTTTATTCCCAAAATATTAAGACATCAGTAAATATTTATTAAATATGGACAAATAATGGAATAATTATGTTCTTTTTAATAATTTTATTGAACATTACAGTTAAAAAAGCAAGAATAGAAACTAAAAAAAAGATTAAAAAAGTAGAAAATGAAGAAAGAACAAAAAAGAAATATATAAAGAGTTTGTATACAGTAGTCATTATAATATGTATTATATATATATTTAATGTTTTAGCCTTTTAGAATGGTTTTAAATTAGTTATTTATATTAATTGGATTTAGATGTGCATTGTATATTGTTTTTTTATTGATGTATTGTAAGCCGCCCCGAGTCCACGGAGAGGGGTGGCCTACAAGGCAAATAAATAGATGGATGGATGGAGAGAGAGGGAGGGAGAGAGAGTGATGGATGGATAGATAAATAGTTAATGTAATAGTAACTTGTAAGTCAATGAATAGGAACTTCTGGCAAAGAATATGGAGAACTGAAGATGACCATCGTGGAATGAGGAGTCAGTGAATGGACCAACACTTCAAAATTCCTCTCTGGATAAAGAAAGAATTGGGATCACCCACATTGTAATCAAAACCACAATTTGGTGCCTTCAAAAGGACATTGTGTCACAAATTTCCTTTCTTAATAATTTTTGGAAACTGATTGTTAATTGCTTTTTCCATATTAGGAATTTCCTTCAAAGAAGTTTTATATATATTTTACAGTTTTCCTTTTCCTTTCTTTCTTAATTTGTTTTAATACAAAAGAACATTTATTTTAGAAAGTTGCAAACACACTAAAAACCAAATGTTTTGAAATAAGATTTTTAAACTAAATATAGGAATCCTTCCCATGAGAAAATATTGTTGTTTTTAATACTTAAAAATATGATAAGATGGGATTTGGAAAGTTCCACACTAGAGGGTGGAGAGAACCAAAAGGAATTAAAGAATACAGAAGAAAAACACGTGCATTCGACTTACTAATATAAAATAGAGCAAAATACAGTACTTTAACTTTGTTTGCACTGAAGGCTATCTATGAACAATGGACTCAGAAGTTAATTTGAAAAATGTCTGCCACTATAAAGAGACTTTGTTTGGAGGCTGTTATACAAAAAGAGCAAGAGAACCTTTACTGAATAGGACTAAGACTGATTTGAAAGTGGGTTTAAAAATCATCAAGTATAGGAATAGTGTGAAAGGAGATACCACACTGCACAAACAGATGAAACCAGTTGATGCTTCACCAATCAAAACAGTGACCTGGATAATTTCCCGGATTTATAAAAGAAGATTCTTAAAAGTTTTGAAGAATTTTGTGAGAAGAGACAAAGAAAAAGGAGAAGAAACCCACTTTTAGGACTTTATTTATGGGGATTAATAATCAAGATTATTAAAAGTAAAGATAATGAATATAAAGTTGGTTTATGTGCTGATTAAGGTTAAAATAGATAAACTGTTATCTTGGTAACCCTTTATAGATTTTGGCTGAACAGAGCTGAATGATGCTTTAAAGATTTGCTTATAGATACCTATATGGTAAAAGAAATGAAATACATAAGTGCTTTTTTAAAAAAAGTTTAAAAGATACAAGAAAAGAAAAAGAAAAAATCATTTTAATAAATCTTTACTATTCTATATCTAGTTATCTAATTTAATTATTAAACATATCTCTCTCTCCCTCCCTCCCTCCCTCCCTCCACACACACACACACACACACACACACACACACACACACACACACACAGAGTTATATACTATCATGGCTCTTTTTAATCTATTGCATTTTGTATTAATGAATCCAGGGGTGGGTTCTAACTTACCTCACTGCCAGTTTGCTTCCTCCCATGCCACATGGGCATGCACGTATTGCGTGCTGCATGTGCACATTTACAGTGCTGAAAACATAGCTTCTGTGCATGCACAGAAGTGATAAACAAGATGGACCCAACAAGAGAGCCTGTTTGGGGGTGTAGCCGTCCAGCCATCACTCCCAGTTTGGCTAGCAGGAGGAAATTCCTGCTACCGGTTCTACAGAGGCAATGGCAATCAGCCCCCATCCACTGAGTAATAGGGACCATACATTTATCTTTCCAAAATGCAAAATCAATATTTTGGCCTAAGGCCACGTAGAATTCATTTACATTATTCAATTGTAAAATCCAAAGGACTAGTTATGTAGTTCTCAAAAGATTGTATCTTTTGTTGCAGTTATGTTTATATCATCTCAAAATCTCTTAAAACTTAGTAAATGTAAGACATTGTATGAATGCGTATATAAAAGAAATGTCACTTTTTCATCTCAGATAAAATGCTGGTTTTCATAGTCCTTTTCTATACCAATGTAATGGAGTCAACAAATGCTAATTATTATTTTTTGTTGTGTAAGTCATGATCTGAGATTGAGATTTTTTTCTGTAGAAGTTAAAATACTTCTCTTTTTCTACGCAATATAGCAACCACTAATTCTTTATTCTACTTATTTTAGGATCTGTATATCAAATTTATTTATTGATAACCAATATCAATAGAAACTAATATTACATTTTTGAAGTTTTAATTGATTTAACAAGTTCTATTATCTCAGTGTCTCAGGAACTAAAAAGGCTGCTGATTCTAACAATGTTGTTCTATCTGTAAGTATTGCCGCTTGGTGATATCTGGTAAGTGGTACTTGTCTCTTAACATAATACATTACCTAGAAGACTAATATTTACAATTAATTTATAATATAACCACAAATCTATGTTTTAGTATTACTAATATTTAAATTGGTTAAATATAAATTATTTCAGACAAAGTAATATACAAATATTAATGGTAACATACAAATATGCAAAAGTTTTCAAAAATGTTTTTTGCATTTTGTTATACATGTAGATGTCCGTATGCATACATATGCTTATACGCACACACACTTTCAGCATTCTCTAAATAATCGCAACTAATACTATACTTTAAGGCCTTTTTACAATGAAAGATTTTAAGTAATATATAAACAAACATACCTTAATAAATCCTCCATGTCCATGGCTCATTGGAATATGTTTCTGGCTGACTGTGAGCCTTGGATGATAAACCTATAAATAATGACATAAAACAAGCAGTTGTCATGATTTGTCTTTGCAAGTAGGTCATTAAAAGCTCAAAGTTGACATCTAGCCCTAAAAGTTATGTCTTAAGCACTAAGTGTTTGGTTTACACTTCTCATGCAAATACAATTGTACTTAATGAAGATTGTTTAAGAAATTCTCATGCAAATACCAATGTCTTTTTGCTTTACTCGTCCTGTTTTTCTCTAATTTTTCACTAATCTATAAGGCTTTGAATTAGTGGTAAAACTGATGCTTTGTATCCCAGGTTCAAAGAAGTCAAGGTAGAACTGAGATAGACTAACTTAATAAAATCTGGACAACTGTTGGCAGATAAGTTGATAATATTTCATGAATCTACAGACCCCTCACATCTTGGATATAAACTGTTTTAACTCCTTCCCTTGAGACGACGCTATAGGGCATTGCACCCAAAACTACTGGACAATGTTTTCCCCCCTGCCATCACTGCTGAACACTTAATTCCAAGAGCACTCTTATATTTAAGAATATTTACCTGTAATAGAGCTTTATTACTATTATCCTTTTCATATTTCCTATTACATTTCTCTATTGATATCTTACTATTATAATGCTTTGTTGTCTGTTGTTTGTATGTACACTGAGAGCTTATGCACTAGAGACAAATTCCTTGTATGTCCAATTACACTTGGACAACAAAGAATATTGTATACTGGATAAAAACTACTGTCTTAACCAACATGCTTTGAGCAAACTAACATTTAAAGCCAGAGTTGTAAGTTCCTTATACATTCTTTGCTTTGGTAACATTGAATATTAATTTATTTAAACTCTAATAATGACTTTTAGAAAGCCAGATTGATGTATTTATTTATTTATTAAATTTGTATGCCGCCCCTCTCCGTAGACTCATTAAGGCAACAGGCTAACAGGCTGCTTACACCATATAAATGTAAGGAAGCAGGAGAGACTTTTAACTTTCCCTGTTGGTTTCCCCACTGATTATGCTTGGGCAGAGGAAAAGCAGACCTGTTTTTTATATCAAAAAGCCAGAGGAGAAAATGAACATAGTAAAAAGTTAAAGAGAAATGTAATGGAAAAATTGAATTGTCCTAATGTTTACAGGATGGAGATTTCAAATTAATTCCTTTAGTGCATTATAATTGCTTGATTAATGTTCTGGGGTAAACTACAACATATCCTGTAGCTATATATGCTACAAATACATTTAAGCTACCAAAGAATTAGTTCACAATAGTGCCATAATGGATTGACTTTCTAGTCATATTTCATGTATAACCGGTGTCATAGCTTAAATCCCTCTGTATGGTATGCTCCTGAATATTCATTTTTTGTTTTAATAAAATATATTTCATGCTCTAATGTTGCTTTCAAATGCAACTGGGAAATTTGTCTTACAAACAGATATGGCCATCTATGAGAAATGTTCCAGTTAATCTTGCAGTTCTATGACTTATGTCAACTACTAGAGTGGCCTAACTATGTTTCTATAGAAAAATCTTCATTCAGAGGAATCCAGAGCTAGAACTTCACTGACTTCTCTTCAGACAGACAGATAATAGAGATGAACTTTGCCAGTTTAGGAAAGTAATTACAAAGAGTAATAATACACATCTTCATTAACAAAAGAACTTTAGATACATAGATGTAGGCTGCCATGACAGTATCCTATACTGCTTTTGCTTGATGGGAATTGCTCTTTTGTTCTAGTTCTGCCTCTACTTCTACCTTCTCTCTATAGCTACCTAATGAAGAATCTCAGGGAGTCAGAGAAATAGTCCTACCTTTTAAGTGCTAGTTTGGCATCCATGGATCTGTTCTGGTAGTCTTCTTCCTATCTATCCTATATAGTGGTTGTAATATACCTGACCCTATGTATTTTTTCTTCTTGGGCTAATGGGTCTTTTGGTTTAAAGATTTTGGAGGGTTTTGTATTATGATGCCATGTGGTTGTTAATAGTATGTTGGTTTCTGAGGTGTTTTCGATGTATAGCAATGTTATATTTTTTCATTGCTTGTGTCTTGTCGTAGTGCTTAGGAAGAATATACAGTACAGGCAGTTCCTGAATTAAGAATGTAATCCATTTCCTATGTCCATCCTTAACTCACATTTTAAGACAGAATTCATACTTACAAATGAGCTGTCTATTACAGAAAATAGTGAACAGCTTTCTCCCTCAAATTGATAAACTCCTAAAGCTGTTCAATATTTTCATGAACTGCTGAAAATAATTGTATATTGCAAACATGTAGCTTGTCCATACATCAGATGTTATTAACCTGGGAACTGCCTGTAGTTTAACTGGAACAGGAAGCTAGCACAGTAGGTAACTATCAATTGATTTCAGTTTGGATCTGGAGGCCAATAATCCAGAACCGAGTACAATCTACTGTATATTCTTAGCCTATTGCTTGATCTCTTGCTAAAAGGTAGTCCTCAACTTATGGCTACACCAGAATGGGGAATTTCTATCATTAAGTGACTGGTCCAAGGTCAAGGACTATTTTAGGCAATTGCCTAAAACAGTAGCTCCAAAATATAAATCTAATATAAATATTTTTGACCTTTAAAGGATAAGGGCCTTTTTTGCAGCAGGAAACTTTCTTTTTTTATCTTTAAAACCCACCAAAAGTTTAGTTAGGTAAACCTGTTATTTTTGCTTCTTTTAGGAACAGAGTTTCAGATGCAAGGAAAGATGCAACACTGTAAAGATGTCTGAAAACCAGTTACAAAACTATCAGAGCAACTCATTCTGGAGGTCTCAACTCAACCCTTTTAAGGCCACTTAAAACCCACTCTTTTTGAGAGACCCAAGTGTCTCATGTAGAACATTTTATAAAGTGGAAATCTCAGCAGAAAATTCTCCTGTACTTTGAAACTGGTTAAGAGATCTCCTCCAACACTTGTCTATACCTTTCCCCCATCCTCAATAACCTGACTATATCTGAATGACTACTAATCAATATTGAAAGGTCATTTTCTTGTTGTTTATTTTACAGTGCATATATATAGTCTGTTTCAATCAGATCTGACTCTTAAAATTTAATCAACAGAAGAATTAAATTGGACAAGGCAAACAAAATTATCTACAACTTCAGTGTGTCTGTATTTACCTATGAGCTGATGGCAAACTTTTAAGGACAAGTATGTTTTCTGATAGTAGCTTTCCTCAGTGCCTAGGCCAGTGTACTTTTTGGCTTAATTCTATGTACTTTGTAGTTAGCAATCAATGCTCAGCAACAAGTGGCTAATGATTTTCGGACTAAAAGTATGAATGCCATTGCAAAAGGTCTCCATGATGAATGCTTGTTTCATTTCCATTGGTTGCTCCTGTCTGACTCTACATTTTTGCTTTCATTCTTCTATTATACAGTTTTTCTTGGTTCTTTGCATCCAATATTTGAAGTCACTAAATGTTTGTATTATCAGACTGGAAAAATCCCAAGTAACTAAAACCAGTATACATTTTCCTCTCAATCTCAAAACCCTTCTTCATACTTTTTGCAGTTTTGTTTTATAAAATAAACTACAAAGTTCACATTCTGATCATTTTTAACATATGACCATGGGAGTAGTTGTCAGGAAGATCAATATGCAGAAGAGTTCACTGTTAAAATGCAGACTATGCATACAGGAAGAGTTTGCATCAGTTCCTGAAATCCGCAAAGACAATCGTATTTACTAAATTGAGAAGAAACTCTGAATGCTCAGAAAGATTGCGCATGAAGGAGTGAATATATAGCTTTCAGATAAGTTGAATGTGAATTTCTTGAAATACTGCATGTTAATGTGGTCTTGGTAATGGACAATTTCTAATGGATCAGGCTTATGGAGAACCAAGACTGATCACGTTTTATTAAAACCAGTCACTAGACCTAGCAATATATGCAGCTTTACTGGCAATCAGTGTTTGGATAGAAAAATGTAATAAAAGAATATTAGACAAAAAAAATACCAACACCAAAGAATAATAGCCAGGAATGAGAGTCAAACCATAGGCAATGCACAGCTGCATAATTAGAGAAAAGCATCAAAACTGCAGATTAAGAACTGGAACACAGCACTAACTCAGAAGGTAAGTCATAAGTTAAAGCCTAGGACACAGAATTGCATAAATGTATGTATAGTTTATATGAGATAGGAGGGCACAGTATTTTAAAGCATAATCTTTAACTTCTGGGAAGGAAAAATAATACTGAAATCTGAAAGCAAAACATTATTGTTATTAGTACTTAATGAAGATTGTTTAAGAAATGTATTTTAAATATCAAAATCTCCATTAGTACTTCTACTTCTGCCAAAAAGCACAAGATGAAATGCATGAATTGTTTACTACTGTGCTCTGGATGCCTGTTGAAATTGTTATGTATCTTTCAGATAAATGCAAAATGAAACCATGTCAAAAAATCAAAATACAGTTTTACATTAATATCTCTACACAGAAAGAGCCAAGAAGGGCAAGGAAACAGTGAATTTATGCCAACATTTGGGCGTGCCGTGGCTCAGCAGTTAAGATATTGTGTTTGCCAGCTTGAAAAGCCAACAGCCGAGGTTCATGAGCTTATTTATTTTATTTATTTATTAGATTTGTATGCCGCCCCTCTCCGAAGACTCGGGGCGGCTAACAACAATAAAAAAGACAATGTAAACAAATCTAATATTAAAAATAATCTTAAAAAACCCAATTTTAAAAAACCAATCATACATACAAGCATACCATGTATAAATTCTATAAGCCTAGGAGGAAGGGAAAAATTTCAATTCCCCCATGCCTGATGACAGAGGTGGGTTTTAAAGAGCTTGCGAAAGGCAAGGAAGGTGGGGGCAACTCTGATATCTGGGGGGAGCTGGTTCCAGAGGGTCGGGGCCACCACAGAGAAGGCTCTTCTCCTGGGTCCCGCCAAACGACATTGTTCAGTCGACGGGACACGGAGAAGGTCAACTCTGTGGGACCTAACCGGTCGCTGGGATTCGTGCGGCAGAAGGCGGTCCCGGAGATATTCTGGTCCGATGCTATGAAGGGCTTTATAGGTCATAACCAACACTTTGAATTGTGACCAGAAATTGATCGGCAACCAATGCAGACTGCGGAGTGTTGGTGAATGCTGTATGATGGAGTGAGCTTCCATTCTCACCCCAGCTCCTGCCAACCTAGCAATTCAAAAGCACACAAATGCGAGTAAATAAATAGGTACTACTTCAGTGGGAAGGCAACAGTGCTCCATGACATCATGACTGTGGAGATGTCTTCAGACAATGCTAGTTCAACAGCCTTGAAAGAGAGATGAACACTATTTAGATCTGTGGATCAGGGCTGACAGGAACTCAGAAGCGAACAGCAACAGCCAACCTTTATTTTAGCACCGCAGAACGGGACAGAGAACAGCACCTTGACAGTTCCTTTTATACGGGAGCTGTCAAACTCTGAGCCAATGACAGGGCTCCATTTTCTTGCTCACCAGCTGCTTGCCCCAAAGACAATCAACTCGACTAGCAGCCGCTTGGCCATAACTGTGAGGACTTAACACCCTTCATCCCCTGGATAGCACATGTGTAATCAGTGAGGTACATGGGTGGCCATCATCCAGATCACCTCAGTTGAGAGCTGGCAGCTGAAAGGGAGGAGGAACCGGAGTGCTGCTCTGTGGAACTGCTGGACATTTGGGTGATGCCATATTTGGAGGCCCAAAAACTCGATGGTAGAAGGAGGACAAGCTGGCTCTGGCTGAGAGAGACAGGCTGGGGTGAGGTGGTCTACATCTAGATGGGTTGCGTCATCACAGGGGGAAAAACTGTTTTACGTGGCACTTCAAAAATTGTCCATCATCCAGACATACCCTGTAGGAGCATGGGGCCATAGGTTGGTCCACATGTCCTGGAATCCATTTTAAACCAGTCCCAAAATTTAGGGCAAAGATGAGGTCTCCAGGGGTGAACTGTCTACAGCGGGTCACAGTGCAGAGTGGCTGGCCCATGGCATAGCCAGGGTGTAGACAGTCAAGGTGGGTTCTGAGCCAGCGCCCCATAAGCAATTTGGCCAGCTCATGCCAGTGCCAGAAGATAGGTTCAGATAACTTAGTGCCAATTTAAATATCACAGGTAGCTCAAAACCTCTTTAGCTGACCAAATGGTTTGTCATCCAAGCCATTGGCAGCCACATGTTCTGGCGCTGTGGTAGTATGGCAAACCCCTAGTTGTACTAAGAAGACCTGGAAGGTAGCAGAAGTTAACTTTGGGCTATTGTCTGTGACTAGGGTGTTAGGCAGGCCATGAGTGGCAGATAGGGTGTCCAGAACCTTAATGATGGCTTCAGAAGGTGGGCATGCATGCCAAATCAACCCACTTCAAATAGGCATACACGAGCATCAGAAACATCTGGCCATAGAATGGGCCAGCTAAATTGAGATAGAGTCTTGATCAGGAGGATTTAGGGGTCTCCCAATCAAGCATGGGGGTTGCTGGTGGGGCTGGTTTAGACTGCTGGCATTTTGCTACACAGGCCTCAATCTGTTGGTCCATTTTGGGCCATCAGGCATAACTGTACCCTAGTGGCCTCATGTGAACTAAGCCAGGGTGTGCCCTGTATAAACAGTGGAATATGGAATCCCTGAATCCCGGGGGCACTACAACCTTATGGCTCCACAGTAGGTATCCCTTCATGACTGTTAACTCATGTTGTTGATTAAAATAGGGCTGAAACTCTGGAGATAGGGGCATTGGGGGTCAGCCCCTGTGTACCCAGTCTAATATCTGCGAGATTAGGGTATGTGTGCCAGATTGAGAAGCAATGTGGGTAGCAATAACTGGGACTTGAAGTTCAACTACAAGTAAGACAGCAGATGGTGAGGCAGAGTCCTCAATGGGGAGGGAGAAGGAGCAGCAGCTAAGGGCATCAACATGGCCTAGCTGTCAGCCAGGGTGGTAGTGCAGTTGGTTAGAGTATGAGGCAAGAAACTACAGCGACCAGGACATGTGGGATAAGATGTGTGGGCTCTGTCTGTTATTGGACATTAACTCTAGGAGAGGGTGGTGGTCAGTGATCAAGTGAAAGCACCTACCATAAAGGTAATCATGAAATTTATGACACAAGTGAGGGCCTCTCCATCAAGCTGGCTATAATTATGTTCTGCCAGGGAGATTGTGCAAGAGTAGTAAGCCAGAGGAGCCTTAAAGCCATTGGGTAAGATATAACTCAGGACAGTGCCCTCCCCATATGGAGACGCATCACAGACTAACAATAAGGGAACAAAGTTACAAAGGGTTTATGGGGTGAATTGGACAGCCATGGTGTGATGTTGGGTGGCTCTGGAGATGGAGAAACAATCTGGAGATTGAGAAACAGTCTCTGGAGGTAGTCTGCTAGATCTTGGCTGATAGGCAGGTGTGGATCGTGGTGGGCAGACAGATGCTGGTAGATGACTGGAAGAAGGCAGGGAGGCTCTGCACACACTGGACAGGTGGCCTTTCTTTCCACATCGGCAGCAGATGGCAGTTCTGAACCTGCAGTCAGCCCAACTTTAGTTCGCACCACAGCAAGCTACCTGAGGTGATTTGTCGCCTGAGGTAATTTTTCTGTGTGGTCTGGAGGTAACTAACATCTGCTTCTTCATCTGAGCGAACATGTAACTCAGTGTCTTTGTAATGCACTGCTTGGCTCCTGGGTTGAGATGTCAGTGGCCGGGAACACTACATTCCAGTGACCGATTTCTCAGATAGCTCAGAAGCCCTGGCTTTGTCTAGGGCTGTCATGAGAGTCAGCTCTTTTTTGGTCAGCAAACAGCGCTGGAGTCACAAATCTTGAACTCCACAGATGAGTTGGTCAATCAGGAGGTCATCCAGGTCTGAGAATTCACAGTTCACCATGGCTGTCCATGTAATCTTTAATTGATTAACCTTCTTTTTGAAACCTCTGGAGAAATGAGTGCCTCCTGGTGACACTTGAAAGAGCCGGCGGGTAGTGGTTCCTTAATTTTTCTACCAGTGTCTTCCAGGAAACAATGTAAACAGGCTGCAGTGCTGTCAGGACTCTGGTCATGGTGAATATTTTACAGTCACAGGAGTTGAGGAAATATCATAATTTACAGGACCCGGACAGTCGTTCGCCCTCAGAATGCATTTGAATTGGGTTAATCTAGTCAGATTTCTGTGGCCAGCTCAAATGGAGCGAAGACTGATAAAGTGGATATCCCGAGAAGGCTGGCTTTAACAGTCAGTTTTCAGCGACCTCTCTTTGCCTTGCTAGTGATCAGTTCAGCTTGAAATTCAGTTCTAGTGACTCGCTATCAAAAGGTCTCAATTCTGTATGTTCCTTCAGGCTTTATCCCACCTTCGTTGCCAGTATTAGATCTGTGGGTCTGGGCTAACAGGAACAGAGGCAGACTCAGAAGTAAACAACAACAGCAAACTTTTATTTCAAAACCACAGAACAGAACAGAGAACAGGCGGCTTGATAGCTTCTTTTATACTGGAGCTGTCAAACTCTGAACCAATGACAGGGCTCCATTTCCCCACTTGCTAGCTGCTTGCATCAGAGGCAATCAAGCCCGACTAGCAGCCAGCATGGTTGTAACTGTGAAGAATTAACAAACACAACCGTCTAGAGTTAGCAATGACTAATCCGTAGGGACTCCTTTGCCTTTTTTTAAATACCAAGATTTCCACCTGCATATCAGAATTTCCCATATTTTCTTTTAATTGAGCTATACAATGTAATACGCTGGCCTAGAAACCAAGAGTATGAGTTCTATCTCTCCATTATAAAGGAAAGCTGGATAGGTGAATTTGGGCCTATCGCTCTCTCAGCTGAAACCACGTTATATGATTGCTGCTGGGTGTAAAATAGGAGGCAGCACTATTAGTTTTGTTTTCTGCCTTGAGTTATGTATAAAATAACTTTTGTTTTCTATACATACAAAAGTCTAAGCCCCGTTACCGGGGAGGAGGGGGAGTTTGAACCATTTGATCCAGATGTAGAAAAGCTCCTCCTTATGGGCTCAGCTACCGGTGTTCTGGATCCATGCCCATTCTGGTTAGTTAAGCTCTCCTAGGAGGTGGTAGATGACTTGGTCCATGTTGTTTTTAATTTATTCCTTTATTTTATTTATTAATTCGATTTCTATGCTGCCCTCCCGAGACTTAGGGCTGCTTACAACATGTTTAGAAATCTAATAAAACTACATTCTAAAAACCCAGTTAAAAATTAGACAACCAGGTTCATGTCATACAACCAACAATTCATTTATCAGGCAGGCAAGACTTTCAATGGCCCCAAGTCTGCCAGCAGAGATGGATCTTTAGAGCTTTATGGAAGGCAGGGAGAGTGGGGGCAGTACAAATCCCTTGGGGGAGCTTGTTCCATAGGACCAGGGCCGCCACAGAGAAAGTTCTTCCCCTAGGCCTCACAGATGACATTGTCTAGCTGATGGGACCTGGAGAAGCCGATTCTGTGGGACCTGACCGACCGCTGGGATGTATGAGGCAGAAGATGGTCCCATAAGTAATCTGGTCCCATGCCATGCAGGGCTTATAGATCATAAATGTTTTCTGTAGATAGAGAATAAATTTGTCGATTGATGACCAAAATAAGAAGAAACTTGAACTTGATGAAGAATTTAAAAATTGTGAATAAGATGTCAGGTTTAATGAACTAGGCAATTTTATAAAATGATGTAGAATAAATTGGAACCCTGTGATTCTTTGTTACAATCTATAAGCCACTGAATTCAACAAAGCTTACTTCTATAAGAAGAGTACTGCACAATATACTATCTTACCTATAAATAATTCTAATGCAATAGGTAAATTCTAGTTCTAAATAAGACTTTTTAGAATATGATCTTTCCTTTTAAAGAAAAACTGTTCTACAAGAATAAATTCTAGAAAATTGTATGGCATTAGCTAATATGCAGCTATGTCAGAACAGATACATAGCTGTGGTCAGTTTTATTACATGCATGTTCAACTGACATTTATTAACTCCTGCTGGGTAGTTGAGATTTTGTCATCCCAATTTTAATTCTCAGTAGCCATTTTGCTTTCACTAAACTAAGAATCTTGTCTAATGGGGAACCATAAATCCAAAAAATATAAACTGAAGGAATCTTAAAATAACCATAAAATATATCTAATGTCGTCCAGTGGAGTTCTGTTTCTGCAACATATTTTTTTCTTATACTGTTCCTACTGCAGCTTCATTACTTCCCAGCAAATAAAAAAGTGGATTTTTTTTAGGGAGTGGGAGGAGAGGCATTGAAAGGCAGTGAGAATTAGAATTCCAGCTGCCAAGAGTGCTGACACCCATTAGCAGACATACTTAGAGATAGCTTAATATTCACAGACAAGTTTGACTTTCAGTTTTCTATTGAAAAAAATGTATTAAACGATAAGGAAAAAAACCTCTCCAAAATGAAAAGAGTTTATACAAATTCTTGAAAAGTACTCTTCATTATGTTTTCTGCAAAGTTGGACCTGAAAAAAACACCTACTATATTTTCCTAGTTTTATTACATTGTAACACAAACCAGTCCAGCTCATTTGTTAAGAAAACAAGTGTTTCAAATATGACAAAAGTGAAGTATGCATACAACTGCGATATCATTCCTACTTATCAAAATATATACAAAATTCCTTTATTTTTGCCTCTATCCTGTATAGTTTGTGACAATATAAATGCTATACAGGTCAGATTTAATCTATTTGAGTTCATGGCAAATTAAGTTAATTCAATGGTGATCTATATATACAATAGTGTCTTCTGCTAATGACATTATCACTAAACAATTAGTACAGCAAAAAGGTTGGCCTTAGTATTTCCAACTTTTTTCCAAAATGGTTTACCAAATTTTATAATAGGTATTCCCTTACAAGGAAAGTGGACTATCTATACCATTATATAACTTATTTTACTGATATTTCTCCCAATTACACTGATTAGTAGACATGATGCTAATTCTTCGGCCACTTTGTTTTG
The DNA here is from genome assembly GCF_031021105.1 of Erythrolamprus reginae. Taxonomy (NCBI): domain Eukaryota; kingdom Metazoa; phylum Chordata; class Lepidosauria; order Squamata; family Dipsadidae; genus Erythrolamprus; species Erythrolamprus reginae. The sequence continues at coordinate 296,751,825 of NC_091951.1, read as the reverse complement.
ATTTTATTATTATATAATAATCAGAATCCTGGCATCATTGCAATAAAGGTTCCTTCTGGGTACTTATTTAATATAAAAAATATTTTAAAAATAGGAAATGATCTTAGTAGTATTGTATTACAGGAAAGGAAAACACATTATAAATGGTATATTTTCATACAAACATTAAAAAACCATTCAGATAATTTAGTCTACTTTGGAAAGTAAAATTCATCTTTTTACAAAAGTATGTCAAATATTTATTGTCAAAAGATAAAACAATTATTTTCAAAAGATAAAGCAAATTGTTTTTATCAAAATTATAATACATCAGATATTTCTGTTATCAATTATGGTTGTTTTAAAAATGTACTGTACCGGATATTCACATGCAATTTAGTTGATTTTAAAAAAAAACCTGTTGCATGCTTTAATGCATATAATATATTTAAAAAAATCTTCAAAAAATTCTAATTTTAGGAAGGTAGGCTGCAAGTTTCCATTCTTGAAAATGAGAAATCTATTCAAAAGGACTTTTCAAGTGCATTATTCATTGCATGGCAAATCCCCCAAACCTCAATACATGCATTTTAAATTTGTCTATTGAGATGTGTTAAAATAACATGGCAATTTATTTTTTAATTAAAACATTCTTACCATTCTTGCACTCTTTTAAGACTCAGAAATTCACTGTCAGCAAAATGAAAATTCTCTGCAAAAGATTGAAAGAAGAAAGAAAAACTCACTCATGCCACCAAATAGGAGGCAACTTGCCCAATGACTTAAGAAAACAAATAAGGGGGGAAAGGGGGAAAAATCTTGTAAAATCCTTTGCTCACATATCCTTTCTCCATCCTGATCCCTTAGTATGAGCTATATACAAGATATTCCACAGGTTTAAACATAGCACAAAGAAGTTCAGGCTATCTATATCTGCAAAAATAACCCCTCCAACCCAGAATAAATGTGTTATACTTAGCACACTTCTTTGAAGCACAGCATGGATTTAGATCAAATATATTTGAAAAAAACAGAAAAGGCAAAAATTGTGCTTTCTGTGTCAGCTGCATAGCTTCTCCATTGTTCTCAGACATACTACCAGCTGTCTTCCCTCTCAATGAAGATTGCAGGATTACAGTCACACATTCAAAAACGTAATAGCCTAGAGAGGGGATATTTTTGGAAATGGCACTGCATTACATAACCTACCTCAAGCACTAAATACATGCTTACACCTTTTCTCCAAGACTGTGAACTTCAACGAAAATTTTGCTTCAGAATTCACTACTTGCTGCAAAATAATCAGCTGATTTAGCTTGCAGAATAGTTACACTGACCTCAAAGTGATTTTACTTTAAAAAGAAAAAGTAACATGCAGTCTGAAACTTCTATTTTATCATATCCAGTTTTTATTAAGCAAAAACCTACACGGGTTTGAGCAAATGAGCATAAGGTTGGTGGGTTTTATTAGAAGAAGGGGGAGAGGAAATTCTACACCAAACGTGTTCCCATTAAAAATTATATTTTAATCTGATCATAATTCATGGAATCTGCACTAAAAATGCATAATTGGGGGGGAAGAAAAGAAGTCATTCCAGACTTTACTGCTAACCATTCAAATTTATAGAAAGCTGTTGCAGGAAGAATTGCCCGTTTCTAAAAATACACCCAAGGCAACCATTACTATCCAAGCTTCTAAATCCACCCTTTGCACAAAAAGACAAAGAGTTAAATCTACATATGTTTGTACTTTCCCCTTCTTTCCACAGCCTCCTATGGAACCACGGAGCAAGCAAAGAATTTTTTTTAAAAAGGGGAAAATCCCAACGACTCTGCATTAGAGTCACAATAAAGTAGAGAAGAAATGGGTAGAAAAGGATATTCCAGAAAGGAAAGGAAACCAGACAAAGAAAGAGGGGGGAGAGGGAGGAGGAACAGGGAAGAAAATCTTTGCAAAAGATTCTGCATCGGGGGATAAAATGCATATACTTACGACCAATTTCCCTTCTCACTTTCTCTCCTTTCTACATGATCTGAAATACAAATGGGCGTTTAAAAGGGGCAGCATGCTATAGAAAAAAGAATTTATAGAAGAGGCTGGGTAAGGGGTGTGGGAAGGAATGACTGCACCTTTTTTTTCTGAGTGCAGCCTTGGAAAAAAAACGGGGGAGGGGAGAGAAACGGGGTGGGGGCAGCAGCAAGGGGGGGGGATCTCACTCTCTTTTCAAGGCTTTGGTTGCCTATGCTGGTTATATTGAACAATGAGCTAATTCTGATGGTAGCTGGCCCGGCGCCAACCTCTCTCCCCCCCCCCGCTCCCTAGAGCGCGCGAGCGCGCGCCCTTCGCACACACCCTCCCCCTTCCCTTCCCTGCTGCAGAGCCAGACTGCTTAGTCTGCAATAATCCATATAGCAAGAAGAAACCCCCCTCCCACCTCCACCACCCCTTCTCTTCCTCCTCCTCCTGTCTAGCGGCCCTAGAGCCACCCGACCAATCGCTAGGCACGGACCAGGGAACGCTGGAAAGCCAGCAGCAGGGCAGGGTCGGCAGAAAGGGGGAGATCTCGAGCTAGGTCGCCTCTCCCCCTCCCTTCTCATGATTGTGTCAGAGGCCCAGGACTACCTCTCTCTCTCTGCCCGAGTCCAAGGCTGGGTCAAAAGAAAAACACTCATTGATGGACGTCGCTGTCAATCAGCCCCCTAAGCTCTCCCAAGCCCCTACCCACTTAGCCGCCGCCGTTGCTTTCCAGACAAATAATAAAGAGCAGAGCCTGGCCGGAGGGCTGCCAAGCATCAAGCCCGGCCAAAGAGCTGCACAGCCGCGGCTCGGCGCCAAACCTGAGCCGAAGGGGTGCGGGGAGAAGGGGGGGAAAGAGGCGGAGGTGTGCGGCCGCATACTGTAATAATAAAACGGCGGCGGCAAAGGGCATCTGAGGAGACCGGGAGAGAGACCAGAGGCAACGGCAGCGTGTGTTGCCGCCTTGCCTGTTTCTCTGATATGAAGGGAGGGAAGGGGGGGGGGGATGGTGCCCAAGACGGCTGGTCGGGGGCAGGGAAAAGCAGGCGGAGCGGAGGGGATTCGGCGCACTGACCTAGAAAAGCGCCAGATCGCGAAAGGGAGACGGGCGGAGAGAGGAAGGGGGCGCAGAGCCCCTCACGGGCGCGCGGGGGGGGCGGGGAGAGAGAACGCGCAGAAGCAAACTTCACGGGAGATTGTACACAGGCTAGATTCGCGCGGGTTTTTTGAGGGAGGGGGATTACTAGTTTAACTTCAGTTCGTTGAACAAGCCACAGTGGCTGGGTTCCCTCATAAAAGTCACAAACCAAAGGTAAAGGCTTTATTTACTGACCCCTCGCATCCTGGAAAATAAACTGTTTCAACTCTAGTATAAAGCACCCTATTGCTTTATATGCAAGTAATTAAAGGATACTATCTTTAAAATTTGTCTTTTATTGCGCAGTTGCCTTGCCGTGTTCATGGAATGTCACTTCCAAGTGAGTCCTCGATTTATGACCACAATTGAGACCAAAATATCCATTGCACTTGTTAAGTGAGTTTTGCCCCATCTTATGATCGTTATTCCCACTTTTGCGAAGCAAATCACTGCGGTTGTCAAAATTTGGCTGCTCCCATTGACTTTGCTTGTGGGAAGCCAGCTGGGAAGATTACAAGTCACATGACCCCAGGATAGCATAGCTGTCATAAATGCCCAAATTTTTATCACCTTCCACATTTTGCAATTCTTATAAATGTGAAAACTGAATTACTGAATCTATCGATTTTGCTGTTGGTTGTCTTTTTCTTGTCTGTCTTTCCACTTTTCCCAATATTAGAGCCTACTTCAGAAAGTTTTAGGTCTCCACATAATATGTTTGTACTAAGATAATTTGGGGGCCAGGTCATGGCATAGGGCCAGAATACCTACGGGACCACCTTCTGCCGCATGAATCCCAGTGAACAGTTAGGTCCCACAGAGTCGCCCTTCTCCAGGTCCCATCAACTAGACCAGTGTTTTTCAACTAGTGTGCCGTGACACATGGTCAGGTGTGCCGTGGGGAAATTAAACATGGGTCCTCAAGCTACGGCCCACATGCTGGATACGGCCCATGGAGGCCATTTATCCAGCCCGCCGCCAGCTGCCTCCATCCGAACATAAACATTCCCCTCACAATCCCTCCAGCTATCAGCGACAGGAAGAGTGGAGGCACAGGAAACGCTCACTGACCAATCACCTTCTAGGATTCATCCCAACCACTAGCGATGAACCAATAGCAGGCCGCCTCTCATCCACACCCAGGAAGGTCCCCGCTGGGGCTGCTGCGCACTTGTCATTGTGTGGCCGCAGCAAGTATTTGAAGCTGCTACTCCTCTCCATGGTCCTGATTTCTAATCCTGGCCTGGACTGAGGTAAATATTGCCACCAATAGATGAAGCCTCAGCTGGTTATGTCTATCCTGATGGTGTATATAGAGTCCTCGGAGAGGAGCGGCATACAAATCCAATAAATAAATAAATTTGAGCCTTCAGTGAATAAATTTGAATCTTCTCTATCATCATCAACTCTACAAAGCTCAAACCCATGCAAGATGAGTATTTGGATCATTCACAAGTTCAGGTAGTCCTCAACTTACAATCACAACTAACCCATTGTGATTGTAAGAGACATTTGTTAAGTGAGTTTTCCCACTATTTTATTACTTTTCTTACCCCAGTTGTTAAAAGAAAAGCTGCACTTGTTAAATTGTAACCTGTGTCAGGCTGAAGCCATTGTGGACTTGGACATTTGTTAAGTGAGTCTGGCTTTCCCATTGACTTTGCTTCCCAGCAGGTTGCAAAAAGTGATCACATAACCTTGAGACATGACCCTTAGAAGTTGCAACTTGGTTTTGACTGTCATTAAGCAAACTATTGTAAATCAAGGATTACCTGTATACAAATTGAAAACAATCTCTAGAATTTTATGCAGTTTACAAGAGTATATTTAAAACATTGTTCTAATTAGTCCATAGCACAAAACTAGAACACAATATAATGTCTCAACTATTATATATTTATAATAGAAAAAAGGTCAGAACCAAGCAATATGAAGATTTTGAAAAGAAGTGTAAAGTAGCAAAAGAAGATATGGAAAATTTTACACTGAACCACAATTATTCCAGAAATAATTTTATACCAAAAGCCACTGAAGTTCATCACAAAGGGACACAAGTATAGCATAAGGGCACATGAAGCTTAATCATGATTTATAGATAACTTTAAAAGATGGAATATCATACAGATAGAAGGCACCACCAACATAGGCTTTTAATTTTCATAAATCCCCTTCTTTAAATCTCTCTATATTACTGGCCATGGCAGTTCAGAATCTCACACCTGGACTCAATTGAACAATTGAAAGGCACCAGTGAGGCTTTTCTTTCACACTATCCTTTTACACCACTAGTAGAACGTCCTATTTGCTGGTTGTTGGTGTACTACACTTTGTTGCTGTTGCTGGACCTTGGTATACTAATTTCAAAAGATCTAAGCCCCAGAGCTCACTGTAACAACATTGTCAAGCTTATTTTATGAACTTTTCTCTTTGGTAATGTTATACTTTTAACTAGGGCATACAAAACCTTTGCCAGACCTATCATTGAATACTGAATACCTGCCTGGAACGCACACTGTATTTCGGACATTAATACATTAGAGAGGGTCCAAAGGTATTTTACAAGAAGGAGTACTTAACTCCTCTGCTCGCAATAAAATTTCTTATTCCAGTAGACTTGAAAATTTAGGCCCGGATAACCTTGAACTACGCCATCTACATTCCGACCTAAGCTTAGTACACAAGATCATCTATCTCAGTGATGGCGAACCTTTTTTTTTTGTTCACGTGCCAAAAGGGTGTGTGTGAGTGTGCTAACATGCATGCATGAGCACGTGCTTTACTCAATCCTCTGGAGTGCAAAAAAAAAGGTATCAGAATGGTATCAGAACTTCTAACGAATAACATAAATGCCAGCTGTTTTGCTGGACCTTATTATTTACAGCCTATCCATGTTTCCTTCCATTTCATTTCCTGATTTTATTATAAACTAAGCTTTTTAAATTACATTGTTTCTGTCTCTGTACATTTAGCTGTGAATTAATGGTTCAGTAGAGATCAATGGTTGCGTTTAGCAATAGTTTGTCTGTTTTTCCTTTTTCCCCATTTTCTTTTGGATGTGTATGCAGTATTAAAGTTTTAAATATTTTTTTGGCTTAACCAATCATACCACCTGCCCCAAGTGCTATAGAATTCTCTATTGTCTCTATCCTATAGCTCCTGTGTTAATTTGCTCATCTATGCCAGGTTCGCCATCATGGATCTATCTTAACAACCTACCTGTTAATGACTACTTTAATTTTAACCACAATAACACAGGCTATCAATAGATACAAACTAAATGTATTCTGCTCTAATTTTGATTGCAGAAAATATGACTTTTGCAATAGAGTAGTAAATGCCTGGAATACTTTATCTGATCCTGTTGTTAGTTTCTCTAACCCCCATGCCTTTTACCTTAAACTATTTACCATGGACCTTACACCTTTGTTAAGAGGTCTCTGAGGACGTTCCTACCATCTCTGTCCTACTGGACCCATTTGTATGTATTCGTTTTATGTATTTATGGCAGGGGTGGGATACTGTCTGGACGGAGGGGGGGGAACGGGACGCAGTGAGGCAGCGAAAGTGGAGCTCCACCACAGAGCACCCAATTTGCACTGAAAGATTTTGAAAGAAAATGTTGGGCGTCCTGCATAAGCCACAGCCACAGTGTGGTAGTAAAAATTTTGGTAGCCCTTCACTGTTTTATGGTTATGTTTTGCTTCTTTATATCCATTTATTTGTGCCATTTTTTTCATGTATTCTGTTTCCTTGCATTGCTTGACAAATAAAATAAATAAATTTTGGGTCAGCCCTCTGATTTGGTGGTATGTCCTAGCAAATCCCAGTTGACCTCCCACTCCCAACGTCTGCAAAAGTAGTTAAGGAGAATATGCAGTTGGAAACTCCTGTTTCAAAACTAACGCATAGTTTGGCTCAAACTTCATATTTTTTTCTAGTGCTGGTCAGTAACACATTATTACCACAATTCCTTCAACTGTTATTATTTGAAGTCAAGCTTTTAAAAAAGATATTAATAATTGTAAGTTATGAAGAGCCACATAACCAAGCAATGAGCACTTATTTTGGCTTTGGAAAAGCACTCCATGAAGTTTATAAGTGTTTTTAATTGTGCAGAATAGCTGCCAGAAACATTCCAGGAAACTTTTCATGCCAAGAAATTAAGATCTGCTCCGTTCAGTCAGAAGAGGTTATGTGCATTCTGATCTATAAGGACCAGGACTGGAACAGAGTTCTATTACTTTATTTCAGGAGTGGGTTCCGGATTCTGCTACTTCTAGTTAGCTCAGGGATGTGCCAAGTGGGTGGGTGGGCGCTGTGTGCTCTGCGTGTGTATGCGCATGTGCAGTACAAAAAACAAGATAGATGCTACCAAGAGAATTGGCTCGGGGGCATGGAAGGTCTGGGTCGCTGTATGTTTCAGTGACCCAGGCCATCAAGTTACTAACAGTTCTATAGAACCAGTCCGAATCGGTAGGAATCCGCCTCTGCTTTATTGTACAAAGAAAGACCATTTAAATGAGCAATGTATTTAACCTGTTTAAACTTTTCCATCAGAATTCCAAAATGTTTCTGGCCACAAGGCTGAAGAGTAGAGGTGGATGGCAGGTGGGAACAACATAGAGGAAGTTTCCTCGTTCAAATGAGAGACAAAATTGAGACCATATTTCATACTTCAGAGTCCTAGAAAGTCCACTAAGAATATAGAAATGAAACAACAGCTAGATCCTTGATGGCCATTTGAAGATTCTTCTGGGCTAGAGGAAAAGAGCTTGTTCCAGCAGCTCTTAGGCTATCTGAGGCCAAAACGTTAGTTCACATTGTATTAAATTATTAATAAATTGTAATATATTACAATTGATAATATATACAATATCAGTACATTATTAAATTTATAAAAATAACAATAGCAATAGCACTTAGACATAGATCGCTTTACACTGTTTTACATAGTTACCATATTGTTCCCAACAATCTGGGTCTTCATTTTATTGATCTTTTAACATCTCTTTTGTAAATGCAACATAATGACGATCCCAGTCATTCTCTTGGCTTGTGTATTTGTGTATTCCTTTTAATTATTAAGACATCTGCCAGTCTCTTTTCTATGACTAATGAAGCATTCTTTTCATATCATTCTTTTTTCACATAATTCAACCATATTTTATTATTGGTTTAAAGCTTCTACAAATTGATTTTTCTTTTATCACCAAAGATAAAATACAAAACAGAAAAAGAAAAAAAGAAAAAAGATTAACAAACATCCAACACCAATTTAAAAAATATTGTGTACAAAAACAGGAGGGGAAAACTATATATCAAATAGATCATTAAACATTAAAAAAATCATCCCTGGCTTATTGATGTGCTGAAAGACACATAAAAAAAATATTATGTTCTCCTCCTGTTATTTAATGGATCTACAAATAATTATAAACTTTCCCATTTGTTTAACAAAAATGCTACATTAGATAAACAATGTTTCCAGGTGTGAAAATCAATTTGTCTAATAATCAAATCGACCAAATATCTGTTCATGATATATATGTATAAAACCAGCCAATAGGTTGCTCTGAATGTAAAACTAATCTTCAAATCCCTCCCTTTTAATTATTAAGACAACAGCCAGTATTTTTTATGGCTAGTGAAGCATCTTTTTTCACATCAATTTTGAAGCCTGTTATTTTAAAATCTACTTTCAGATCAGTTATAATCTTGTCTGGTAAAACTTGTTCCTTAATCATAGGAACATCATCATCATCATCATGAAACACAGTCTATAAACACTCTAATAATTAACTTCTAGATCCATTGTTCAAAAATATTCTTCAGTATGTCCAATTTCAAAATACTGTTTCATTCTCTACTAGTGAATCAAAGCATTTCCCTTTAATTGTAGTCTGTGGTTTCTTCTGGTTCCCTCTCACAACCAGTTTTCAAAGTCTCATCTAATGTCCCCCCCCCCAAAAGATTTTAAAACAAAAGCATTTTCCCATGGGAAAAGTTTTTTTTATAATTAACTACAAAATATTTTCAAATCCAGATGGGACCTTAGTCAAGAGAACCATGGTGATGCAATGGTTAGAATGAAGTATTGCAGACTGACTCTGCTTGTAGCTAGGACTTTAATCCTAACCAGCTCAAGCCTTCCATCCTTCCCAAGATCAGTAAAATGAGGATCCAGATTGTTGAAGGCAATATGATTACCTATGGTGAAATTCAGTAGGTTCGAACAGGTTCTATAGAACTGGTGTCTGTGATTATAGGCATGTCTTTATTACTGTTGTTAGCTGCCCCAAGGCTACGGAGAGGGGCGGCATAAATGAATGAATGAATGAATAAATAAATAAATAAATAAATAAATAAATAAATTTCGGAGAGCTGGTAAATCGCACCTCTGACTGGCTCCCTCCCCTCCCACTTACTCTTTCTCTTCCTTCTCGGGCTCTTACACACAGAGCATACAGGAGAAGAAGGTGAGAAGCAACCAGGATGAATGCTAGAAGACTTGCTGAACTTTTCTGTTGGTTCTGTGGGTGCAGCTTGATGGGCATGAATTGGAGGAGAGGGAGGGAAAGAGAAAGAGGGAGGAAGGGGGGAAAGGGGGAAAGGGAGAAAGGGGGGAAGGGAAGGTGCCGATCCAGCTTGCCATGAATGACATTGAATTGGTCATGCAAAAGGAATCCTCAATCTGAATATTGTATTGGCAGTTCTGTGTTAGCAAAAACTTTAGAAGGAGTTAGGGGTAGTGATTTTTGACAGTCTCAAAATGGGTGAACAGTGCAGTCAGGCGGTAGGGAAAGCAAGTAGAATGCTTGGCTGCGTAGCTAGAGGTATAACAAGCAGGAAGAGGGAGACAATGACCCCTTTGTATAGAGCGCTGGTGAGACCACATTTGGAATACTGTGTTCAGTTCTGGAGACCTCAACAAAAAGATATTGATAAAATTGAATGTGTCCAAAGACAGGCTACAAAAATGGTGGAAGGTCTTAAGCATAAAACTTATCAGGAAACACTTAATGAACTCAATCTGTATAGTCTGGAGGCCCCAAACCTTTTGGGCACCAGGGATCAGTTCTGTGGAGAGGTTGTCCAATGGACTGAAGGGGCATGGCTTCATGTGCTGCCTGCATTCCGTGGATGGGCTTTGCTTATATGTGTGGCCCAGTTTTTGACATGTCCTGCACTGGTGCTGGTCCATGGACTGGGAGTTGGAGACCCCTGCTGTAAAGTACTATGAAGCAGTATATAAGTCTAAGTGCTATTGCTAGTCTGTTTGCAATTGTCCAAAATCAACATTCTAATCATCCATTTTTGTTTATTCCCAAAGAAAAACAGGACTTAAATTGTATTTAAAAGTTGTCAAATCTAAGACTGAAGGAAACCCACACAGTGCTGAACTACATGTGAATCCATAGTTGATTACTAATAGCTGAAAAGACGTTAACTAGTAATTTCTAAAAATTATTAGAAAGGAGAACTATGTAAACCCATTATTTTTTTGAAGGAACAGATTGTAGTTTGAGCAAAAAGAAAAAAAAAAGCTATTCTTTTGTCTTCCAGAATTCTAAATCCAGCAGAAGCCACTATCTTATTATCTTGTCCTGAGGAGCAATTGCAGGGGGCATTTGTACGTAATCTCAGCTCCATTCTTTGCCCAGAGAGGAATTACAAAGAACTTTTGTTCTATTCTTCTGTTACTCTCCTCTGGTTTTAGCGGAGCCATCTTCACCATTTCTTCCCTGTAAGTGATACAAACTAATTATCTAGGGCGGGGGTAGGCAAAGTTGGCTCATCTATGATATGTGGACTTCAACTCCCAGAATTCCTGAGCTAGCATGATTGGCTCAGGAATTCTGGGAGTTGAAGTTCACAAGTCAGAGAAGAGCCAACTTTGCCTACCCCTGATCTAGGGTCAATACCAGGCGTGGGTTGATGCTACTACCACTACCTGTGCATTGTGCCCACAGCTCCGTGTCTCCGATGCGCGTATGCATCCAAGCGAGATTTTGCTTCTGCACCTGCGCAGGAAGCAAAATCTCATGAGGACGCACACGCATGTGTGATTTTGGTGGGTTTTTTGCATCTGTGCATGCGCCAAAATCTCTCTCACACACACGTCTCCTTGTGAGATTTTGCTTCCTGCCCATGTGCAGAAACAAAATCTCACTTGGTCATGTGTACACGCTGGAGACACAGAGATGCGCACGCAGCTCCATTTTTGCTACTGGTACGATGGTGTCAACTGTACTGGTAGGAACCCGCTACTGGTCAATACCCTGCACTAAAAAGTATCTCTAATGCAACCTTCAGACTTGATGTCCAAACCTGAATATAGCACTTAAGTCAGTTTTGACATATTAGTTGAAGCTTCTATTTTTTTTCAAGCCTAGTGCTGCTGATTCCAACAGATGATTATACTTTTCCATGGGCCATGACATTAGGAAAAAAATATTAATTACTCTTTCGCTCTCTAAAGAACAATTAATCCCTGCTAGCTATGATCAAACGAAAGTGAGAATATATCAAAAGCTGGGTGATTCCTCTCCCACAACAAGTCTGGTTAAATGTTCTTTCTATCCCAAATACGCTTTTTGTATTTTGAAATTGTTTATCACCTCCACCCAGAAAAACAATTCATCCTGGAGAATTATTGTTAGAATTAAGAGTTTATGTTCAGATTTAGCTCTATGGATTACTGTATTGTAGAAATAACATCAAGAGGGCCAGCCACACTTCCTCCATCTCTTGCATTTAGCAGGGCAGGGGGGGGGGGGGAGAACAGATTTTATCTAAATATATTCAGACTTTTGGGGGTATAAACTACAGATATATTAATTTAATACTTCAGTTTCCTTCAAGAGGCAAATCTAGCACTCGGGAAACTACCTCCTTTGGGTTGAACAGAATAAAATTTCCAGAAAAGCTGGGTCACTAAAGATAGATGACGGCTGTTAAGTTTTTTGAAATAGTTTACAATGGTTGGTGCCAGAATATGATCATCCCCTCTGACACTGTGCCTTTTGTTTAGATGACAAAATTAGGATAGTTGATATTCTTTGTCCAATGGTTCCAGATGTGACTTGTGATCAGGCCATATACGACAATCAAGAGAGAACTTTTGAATTCTATTAAGCTAAAAGAAACATGCCTTGGGACAATCTCAAATACTTCAATGGAAGATCAACTTAGAATCAGGATTTTAGGTTTACTTTGAAACACCGTAATTGAATGCAGAGTAATCAATACACATACTGTAAGTTCTCGATTTACAGGCTACATTTGAGCCCAAAATTTCTGTTGCAAAGTGAGACATTTAAGTGAATTTTTCCCCATTTTATGACCCTCCTTGCCACATTTATTAAGTGAATCACTGCAGTTGTTAAATTAATAAAGCGGTTATTGAGTGACTCTGTCTTTATACACTACACTAAATGTCCTCCTGGATTTTCCTGTCTCCAAAGTTGGCTTCCCTCTCTTTATAGAATTGTTTTATCTCCGGGACTGCCTTCTGCTGCACGAATCCCAGCGGCCGGTTAGGTCCCACAGAGTTGGTCTTCTCCGGGTCCCGTCGACTAAACAATGTCGTCTGGCGGGACCCAGGGGAAGAGCCTTCTCTGTGGCAGCTCTGACCCTCTGGAATCAGCTCCCCCTGGAGATTAGGACTGCCCCCACCCTCCTTGCTTTTCGTAAACTCCTTAAAACCCACCTCTGTCGTCAGGCTTGGGGGAACTGAGACATCTCCCCTTGCCTATGTAACTTTGTGCATGATATGACTGTGTTATGTATTTTATCTACTGGTGTTTTTTTTTTAGACTTTGTAATGTAAAACTGTTATTTTAGATTTTAATTATTAGATTTGTTACCATGTATTGTTTTTATCACTGTTGTGAGCTGCCCCGAGTCTACGGAGAGGGGTAGCATACAAATCTAATAAATAATAACAATAACAATAACAACAACAACAACAATAATAATAATAATGTATTTTGACAGCAAGAACTATAATTTGTGCTACCCTTCCTATATGGCCATTTTTGAGTTGGAGCTACAGTCATTCTTGTCCAGTCTTGAAATTACAAGGGGGGAACATAACATAATAAACATAATAAAAAATAATTTTAAAAATGTCTTCAACTCTTACTATATTTACATTTTAACATTTGTCTGTGTGATGCTATGGGAGAGTCATTTCATAATATAAAAATAACTTCTACCGTAGTACAAATTATATTTATACAGCTTATTGATTTGTTTGTTTGTTTAAAAATAATTCATCTGCAGTAAATGTCATAATCAGCCTTCCTTCCTAACAAGCTGTTGTGAGTAGGAGGATATAGTTCAGTTTAACTTTTTTATCCTTTCTTTTCATATGTCTGTCATGATGATTTGGCAAATAGTGCGCATGCAAACACATCACACACACCCTTGTATTATTTTATGCTAAATCTATATGACCTTGGTTATCTGAAAATGCAAAACAGGATTGGACACAATTTATATTTGGATGGGAGATCACCAGACTAAAATAATTTGATAGAAAAACAACTCAGAATTGCAAATTATTTTTCTATCATTCCAAGAAAACACCAGGATATATCCATTTAGTCACCAAGAGTTAAAATTGAAGGTCATTTTCTCCCCCCCACTCCTTTCTTACAATTTTGGATGGGAGAGAATCAGTAGACAACACATTTGTTCAAAGGTTTTGCCTCTTGAAAACTATAATGACTGTATCATATAGGAATTCTGAGAAATAAGAAATTTAATGATTTAATGTATTTCTAACATGCTATGTGAGTTCAACAGGGCTAAAAATGTTTGGCTTTACTTGCTTGCATGCAATGTTCGATGCATCTCACTGCAGTATCCAACAATCATCAGCCAACATTGATAAATTCTACCTATCTTGATATTGTTTCCTCATTGGGGTAATGTTCTGGTCATGGGTGGGTTTCAACTTACCTTCACTCCCTCCTGTGCTATGTGAGTGCACCTCGTGGATTTGCCTCATGGGCACATATGTGCCTTGTATGCATGCACATGTGCAGTAACTATTTTTAAAAAAAAATAAAGTTGAAAGAAAGATTGACGACTGTGACATGCCTAGTGCCAGAATTCGGCTTCTGCACAGGTTCAGAAGGAATGAATGAGTAAATGAAGTAAGTAAGTATCGTGCAGAATGCAGCTGCAAGAGCAATCATGGGCTTCCCAAGGTATGCCAATGTTACACCAACACTCCGCAGTCTGCATTGGTTGCCGATCAATTTCCAGTCACAATTCAAAGTGTTGGTTATGATCTATAAAGCCCTTCATGGCATCGGACCAGAATATCTCCGGGACCGCCTTCTGCCGCACGAATCCCAGCGACCGGTTAGGTCCCACAGAGTTGGCCTTCTCCGGGTCCCGTCGATTAAGCAATGTTGTTTGGCGGGACCCAGGAGAAGAGCCTTCTCTGTGGCGGCCCCGACCCTCTGGAACTAGCTCCCCCCAGATATCAGAGTTGCCCCCACCCTCCTTGCCTTTCGCAAGCTCCTTAAAACCCACCTCTGTCGTCAGGCATGGGGGAATTGAAATTTCCCTTCCCCCTAGGCTTATAGAATTTATACATGGTATGCTTGTATGTATGAGTGGTTCTTTAAATTGGGGTTTTTTAGATTATTTTTAATATTGGATTTGTTTACATTGTCTTTTTATATTGTTGTTAGCCGCCCCGAGTCTTCGAAGAGGGGCGGCATACAAATCTAAACTATATAAAGTAAGTAAGTAAGTAAGTAAGTAAGTAAGTAAGTAAGTAAGTAAGTAAGTAAGTAAGTAAGTAAGTAAAAATAAATAAATAATAATAAAACAAAACAAAATAAAATAAAATAAGAGATGGCGGCACAGAATGTCGCTACCAGTTCAGGTGAACTGGTCCAAACCAGGAAGAACCCACCTCTGGTCCTGGTGATATTTTTTATATTTGTCACTGACTGCACCTTCAGGAAAGAAGTTGAAGCATGAATGAGTCAGTGACATGTCATACTTCTTGGTCTTCTATGTTGTAAGAGGTTTGTCAACTAGTTGAATGTAGTTTAATATTTGTAGTTGCCAAGAAAATTATCAACATCTTTGTATGTTTCCTAGGCAATTTTATTTGGCCCCACTAGCAGATCTTCAAATATTTTGTCACCTAAGATATATGTGTACTGTGGACCAAGAAAAATGCCTTTCTTAATCTTGACATCACTTATTCCTAAAACATCTGTCTCAAATAATGAAAACCTTCACCTTCCTTGTTCATTTCTTTCACACAAAAAATCATCAGTCCAAGTTTTATGTGACGCAAAGCAAAAATATTTTTGATGGGTCAACAAGTGGTTCATGTGCTACATTTTTTTGACTTGGGACTAAATTCTTTCCTTTTTAAAAAATGTAATGCGACTCTTGCACGGCTATCCTATTTGCATATGTAACAGCAGTACTTGGCATATCTGAGTTGCATTCCAAGAAGCAGAGTCACTAGTTTTAGATCTCCACAGCTATTCCAGTTGCACTTGGTACACTGGGCATACTTCAACAACATTTCCATGTTTTGTATTTTTCTTTTATGTGTGCAGTGTGGCCAACAGGTTCTGAAGAATGAACATTGCCATTGTGATTAAAGATTTCTATAAAAAAGTACATGATAGGTTAAAGAACAGGTTATTTTTGTGATGGGCAGCCAAAAATGTATAAAATACACCAACAGTGTTCAGGAAGTAAAATCTTTATTGTCCAGTGATAAGCTTTGGATTATTCTGCATCTCAGCACTGAATATATTTTACATTTTAAATTATTTAAATTAGATTTACTGTATATACATTATTATTTAAACATGGATGCATAAATTATGAAAGCAAGCTAGTTTGATGTCATAATTAATGGCACCAAGCCAGAAACCAGTAAATTCTAGTGGTATCTTAGTCATGAAAGCAGCTGAGAGATCTTAGCCAAGTGTCTCTCAGCCCTAGGAAGAAGACAATAGCAAACTACTTTTGAAAAATGTTGCCAAGAAAACTGCAGGAACTTGTCAATATAGTAAACTGATTCAAAGACAGACCACAAAAAGTTAAGGAGAGGTTAAGTTTTAACCCCAGATTTGTTATTTTGCATTTTTTCAGAATTTTGGAAACTAAAATGTTTAGCATGTCTTTGTATTGTAATAATGTAATGGAAATAGTTGTATGGGGTAAACTGAACATAAATTAGCAAAGCCATTCCTGGATGATGAATGTTTTGAAAATTGTATTTTTTTCCTTAAAATATTCAGTTGCTGTTTCTTGCTGCATTTTCAGGCATATTGTCTAAAATGATACATTAGAAAGTGAGTTTGTTCGACTTCATGCTATGACTTTCCTCTGAGCTTGCAACCTCTGAACTGAATTATTTTGTGATACAGGTTTAGCATTCTTTCAAAAGAGCGCTAGACTCCTATTCCAAAATTGTCTGATTAATTAGATTTTTGTTCAGCCTTCTTTTATTGAAGCATTCGATAAAGGATTCAATTCAAGACAAGTTTAAAACTGTTTTTCCTATAAATTTGATAGAAATGATACTTTTTTCATACATATAGAAGTTATGGGGAGAAAAAACTAGTGCTTTGAGGAAGAAATCAGTATGATTAGTCACCTCTATTCATACTTAAAAAGCAAGGCCAGTGGTGGGTTGCTACCAGTTTGCCCCCGTTGAGGTGAACTGGTAGCAGCGGCAGCAGAAGGCTTCGCCCACCCACCTGGACAGAAGGTTCTGTGCATATGCAGAAGCGCCACACACGAGTGAAGTGAATGTACATATGTGTGTTCACAGTTCCAAACCAGTAGTGAAGGTAAATTAAATCCACTACTGAAAGAATGGGCCAATTCTTTCTATAAGACTGATAAATGTCAAGATATCTACTATAATCAACTTTTCAAGCTTTTCTGAAATCCATAACATCACATTTTACTTTGGTTAACTTATTTAACGTATTTTATATCAGGAGAATGTGTATTTATGGGGACTTTCTGAGTGTTGTGGTTAGCTCTGGCCCAGCTCCTGCTCCAAAGACTGTGGATGTAGGGGAGACATCCACATGCTGCAGGCCTGTTTTGCTCTCGGTGGAATCTGCTGATGAAGGCTCCTCTGACCAAGAAGACATGAGTGACAGGGAGGAGGAGAGTGTGGCAGACAGCTCAGAAGGAGATCAATTATCTAGCTCCTCCTTGGATTCAGAACAAGAGTTAATGATACAGCCGCGCATGAGGAGAGCGATGCATAGGCAGCAACAACTGAGAGATTATTATCAAATAAAATGAGGCCACCTGTGGTTGGGTGGGGCTGTGGTAATTAGTGAGGCTGCTATAAATAGCAGCCTGTGGGTTTGGCCATTGTGGAGGATTATCTGATGTGTTTCATGCCTGCTTTGCTGACTTTGACCTTTGTGTGCTGATTTTCCCCCGCTTTGAAACTAAACCAGAGCAAAGTGTGTTTCACTTTGTGAAAGAAGGACTGTGAATTGCCTCACAGCTTCAAGCTAAGTATCACAGAACTGATAAGGGACTTGTACAAATTACCAGTTTGTTTGGAGACGAGTGCTCTTTGCTATACAAAAAGAGTGCTTTGTTTATTTGCATTTTCAGTATAAAGAACATTGTTTTGAATTTTCAAACGTGTGTGTGTCTGAAACTGTATCTGTGAATTTTCGGGAGGATTCTATCAGAGAGCTAAAATGGAAAGAACACTGAGGAGAAAATATTTTCTTTACCCTGTGGGTGATTCATGGATGTTTTCCATGGAAGCCATAAAAGAAAGCAGTTGTAAATGAACTTAATTAAATGGAGCTTTTATACATTTTACATAGAAAATTCTAAAATGGAAAGAGTTATGTTCATTATATATTTAACAAAGGAACAGCACAGGGTCAGTTATAATCAACAATTTCTCAAGTTTTCAAAGTGGGGGGGGGTGTTCTTTATGTTTTTATTTCTCTGCACACAACTTACAAGCCCACTTCTATCCAATCTGTAACACACTACAATGTCTGGGATTCCTATCAAGTCTAGACTTCACATCAGCTCAAAAGAATTTCAGTGTAATGTAATTTCAGCATAATGCAATGATTCATGGACTGCACAACCATCAGTATTGCACTGACATTGTGCAAAATGATTTCTAATCTTGATCATGTTCATTATTTGTACAACAGATGAAAGTACTTCTCTCCCCTTTATACAAGGAGGAATAAGATATCTAATAAGAAGAAAGAAAAAAAAGATATATTTTGTGGTTTCCCAGGATGACTATTAAAAATTTAAGTTAAGTTTTAACTAAAGTTAATTGCATATCATCAAGCTGGGTTCAATCCTGGTGACTTTATGAACAAATGTATCCCATTTTTACCTGTGTTAGATATTCACTCTACCTTTTTTTAGAATATATAAAATGCTGTCAACATATATATATGCCCCCCTGGGAGTATGTCAATTAATGGGATGCATTTTTCTTACATAGGAACAGGAAACTTAAGGTGGGACCCAACAGAGGGTATAAAAATCTCAGGGATTCTAAGCAACTTCCTTCTTTTCTTCTTCAACATCTTTGAGGCATGTGATCCCCCTTTTCCCCAGGACCGGAGGCAAGGATTCCCAGTCGCGCAATGCAAAAGGGGTGACTTTTCGGATGGGGTTGTATGCATTATTTGCTTTTACATTGATTCCTATGGGGAAAATTGCTTCTTACGAACTTGGTCACGGAAGGAATTAAGTTCATAAAACGAGGCACCACTGTACTAAAGTTCCCGTGCCTTTCATCACAATATAGGTTTCAGTTTCTCAAGTTTCCAAAACAACTGTCACATTGTCCAATCAAGATGGGAGCAGTTTGCTCGGTGACATCTCCTCCTCCTCCTCCAGCCAGCCAGCCATTGGAATGTAGATGACTCATCAGTTAGGGATGTTGTTTATTTTATTTATTTGTTTGTTTGTTTGTTTAGTCAAAATACATAATGTAAGGTTCAGATGATATAATCATTGTAAAAATACAGTAATAGAAGAATGGAAGATAAGACTAGGAATAATATGGAAGAAATAATCATTGGGAGTAATAAGATTCATAAACATAAACATAAGAGAGACATTAGGACAGGGGACAGAAGGCACGCTGGTGCATTTATGTACGCCCCTTACTGACCTCTTAGGAATCTGGAGAGGTTGACCATGGATAGCCTAAGGATAAAATTTAGGGGGTTAGGGGATGACACAACAGAGTCTGGTAAAGAGTTCCATGCTTCGACAACTCGATTACTAAAGTTGTATTTTTTACAGTCAAGTTTGGAGCAGTTAATATTAAGTTTGAATCTGTTGTGTGCTCGTGTGTTGTTGTGGTTGAAGTAGTCATTGACAGGGAGGACGTTGTAGCATATAACCTTAGGGGCTATGCTTAGCTCATGTTTCAGGCGTTGTAGTTCTAAGCTTTCAAGACCCAGGATTGTAAGTCTAGTTTCATATGGTATTCTATTTCGAGCGGAGGAGTGACGGGCTCTTCTGGTGAAGTATCTTTGGACATTTTTGAGGATGTTAATGTCCGATATGTGGTATGGATTCCAAGCAGATGAGCTGTATTCAAGGATGGGTCTGGCGAAAGTTTTTTAAGCTCTGTTAAGTAGTGTGACATTTCCGGAGCAGAAGCTACGTAGGATTAGGTTAACAACTCTTGAAACCTTTTTGGCGATGTTGTTGCAGTGGGCTTTGGCACTTAGGTCATTTGATATTAGTATTCCAAGGTCTTTAACTGTGTAATGGTTATCAGTGATGTCTTGTTTGTTCAGTTTATATTTGTAGTTCTGATTCTTTTTGCCGATGTGGAGGATACAGCATTTGCTGGTTGAGATTTGGAGTTGCCAGGTGTTAGACCAATCAGAAACAGTATCAAGGTCTTTTTGGAGAATAGCTGTGTTGTCAGTGGTGTTGAAGAGTTTTATATCATTGGCGAAGAGAACACAGTTGCTTGTGTGTGGTTGCATAAGTCACTGATGTAAAGGATGAAGAGTGCTGGTCCCAGTACGCTGACTTGGGGATTCCCTCTTTTAACAGGGACTGGGGTGGATATGGTGCTCCCTATTTTGACAAATTGATGTCTGTTTGACAGGAATGTTGTAATCCAGCTGTGAAGGGGTCCTGAGATGCCATAGGATTTGAGTTTTAGGTGTAGTTTGTCATGGACCACTGAAAAAGGTTTTGCAGAACTTGATATAAATTGCATCTATAGATTTACCTTGATCTAGATGAGTAGTCCATATGTTTTTGCAGTGAAGGAGTTGCAGGTTGCAGGATAATTTTTTTCTGAATCCAAATTGTTTGTTAGAGAGTAGGTTATTAGTTTCTAGGTAGAGAGTAATAGATTGGTTTATAATTGATTCCATGACTTTGTATGTGATGCAGCATAGTGAGATTGGTCTGTAGTTTTTAAAGAGACAGGGGTCTCCTTTTTTTGAAGATGGGAATGACCAAGGCTTTCGACCACAGCTTAGGAAGTGTGCTGGCTCTGAAGTGTTTTTCAAAGATTAAACTTAGTGGTTTGGCTATAGCTGGAGACCTTTTTTAGGAAGTATGCACATAGACCATCAGGTCTGACTGATAGAGAAGGTTTGAGGTCACATAATGCTTTTTCAACACAGTCTTCAGTGAAATCTATTTGGATTAGGTCATTGAGAGAGTTTGAAGTGAGATTGGTGAATTTGGGGGATGAGCCATTACTGCTAACAAAGACAGAGCTAAAGAAAGAGTTGACAATGTTAGCTTTGGTTGAATCATCGTGGTATTCTTTGTTGTCCCCCTTCAGCTCCAGACTCTGACAAACTGAATTCATGTCAGAATGCTCAAAGATACAAACAATCCCATATCCCAATCAAATTCAGACTTGACAGGCTACCCCACCCCAACAGAAGGAACAACTCTGAAAAGATTAAAAAACTGTGGTGTTAGTCAGTCCCTCCCCCAGGAGGCCCCTTGGGTTTTTGAAGGTACTTGTCATGGAACTGCTTTACTAATCTGTCTGTACCAGCTCTTTACACAGGTGACCTCAGAAAGCGGATACCCCTTCCAGTACACCAAGTATTTCAATTTCCCCCTTTGTAGTCTCGAGTCTAAGATCCTCTTTATTATGTAATGAGTTTGACCCTTGATCATCATGGGCTTAGGGCAGTGATGGCAAACCTATGGCACATGTGTCACAAGTGGCACACGAAGCCATATCTGAGGGCCTATCTCAGCTCCAGCGCCCATGCATGTGCTGGCCAGCTGATTTTTGGCCTTCTTTTTGGCCATTTTTGCTCTCCCCAGGCTTCAGGATACTTTCCTTAACCTTGGGGAATGGTTAAAAATGGCCCAATAGGCCTACCAAATGTTTGTTTCCAAACTTCCGTTTGGCTTGGCTTGGCTGTTTTTCGCTCTCTCCAGGCTTTAGGAGGCTTTGATGGATAATATGTGTTGCTGCTAACATCCTAGGTATCAACCAAGTATCTTCTTAAAATGTACAATGTTCCAAATAGTGCAGATTTTTGTAGGTCTGATGGTTTAATTGCAGGAAGCTGCAATTTCTTGCTGTATTTTATAAAATTATTGGACATGGTACCAAGTGTCCCGATGACAATGGGTATCACAGTTACATGTTTCATTATGATGCTGATAATGGTGATGATGATGATCATCATCATCTTTGAGTCAATCTCCTGGCAACCTCTTGGACAATTCCCTGCAGTGTCTTGGCAATATATTTAGGCATGGTTTACCTGCTCCTTAGGCTGAGATGGAATGACTGGCTCAAGATCACTCACTAGCTTGTTGCCTCAGATAGGTACTAAAATTCCAGTTTCCTGTTTTCTAGCCCAGTGCCTTAATCATTTTTATTATTATTCCAACTTTTGACATAAGTGCAACCTATAATGAAGATTATAAGTTAGTAACATCACTAAACTTACATTTCAAAAAGTGACTTGAGCTTGGTTATCTTCCCAATAATATTATATGTATTTTAACAGATTATCTAATTGTTCATGGAATATTAATGATTGGAACATAGAAAATGATACCACATGGAGTACTGAATAACAATTATTGGATAGAAACCACAATGTCATTAGCTTCATGACATCATTCTTCACATCAGATCTTTTTTGCCTCACCAAATATTAGTAAAAAGTTTTAACACGGAACGGAAACTGTTAAAGATTAAAACATTAGAAATCTAGTCACCAGGTTCTGTGGTGATCTCTATCTTCAGTCTTTTGCAAAACACACCAAAACTATTGTTAAAATCTTAAGTCATTGCACTTTCAAAATTATTTCTCTTTTCCTTTCCCACAAAGTAGCAATGTTGCGATAACACATAACAGCTGATTATAATGAGGCATGCACTCTGGGATAACAAATAGCTTTTGACACAGAAAACAGGCATGAAGAGGACAACATTATGAGTTATAATTCATACAAGAAAGAAAGAATTATTTAGGTTTGCTTATATAAAAGGAAATACAGTAAATATTTTTTTTTATTTAGGAAATTACACGACAGTAAGAAACAAAGTTACTTAAACAATAGTCATTAGTGCCCTTTCCTCAATTATGGAGAAATAATGAATCAGAAAAGTAGGGAGCATCAGTGAAATCGCAACATCACAAAACCACCGAAATCCTCAAAACCCCACCTCTGGACCTCTGTGTTTTTGCGATGCTGCGATTTCACTGAGGCTCCCCTGGCTGGGAAACCCCACCTCTGGACTTCTGTTGCTAGCGAAGCGCCCGTTTTTGCACTGCTGGGATTCCCCTGCAGCATCACAAAAATACGGAAGTCCAGAGGTGGGGTTTCCCATGGAGGGGAGCCTCAGGGGAATCCCAGCAGCGCAAAAACGGGCGCTTCGCTGGCAACGGAAGTCCAGAGGTGGGATTTCCCAGCGAGGGGAGCCTCAGTGAAATCGCAGCATCGCAAAAACACAGAGGTCCGGAGGTGGGGTTTCGAGGACTTCGGTGTTTTTGTGATGTTGCGATTTCACTGATGCTCCCTACTTTTCCAATTCATTATTTCTCCATAATTGAGGAAAGGGTACTACTGACTATTGTTTAAGTAACTTTGTTTCTTACTGTCATGTAATTTCCTAAATTAAAAAAAATTATTTACTGTATATCTTCATATTCAATTAATTTTGGTTATTTCAAAAAAACAGTGAAACAATATTATGCTTACCAACTTTTTTTTATAGCAAATTCTCTACAAAAATGCAACAGAGCTCCACGTGAAAATTATTGTTCAAACGCAGCATGAATCATAGAAGTGTGTGACAATTTCATCGTGGAAAGCGCTAACGCTTGTCACAAATTCAGTGTAACAACTCTTGCTTTTTGAAATTTAAGCATCTACCTAGAAATTATTTATCATGTTGCAAGCTGACAAAGGCAACCACAAGACCTGATACTTTCATCAAAAGAAGCATCAAACCATTACAAGCCAAATTCAGACCTTTTTGTAGCTAAGTATGTTATGATGATAACAAAATAAAGCAACATATAAGAGTGGAGCTTACCTTTGTTTATTTTTATATATTTCTTAAATTTCTACATTGCCATCTCATGGAGTGACCAGGTGGTTTACAAGAACTTAATAAAACCATAAACACATGACTAAAGCAGAGTTTAAAAAAGAATTAAGAACAAGATTAAAATGTATAGATTAAAAGTTAAAAATCAATCATTTGCAGGCTTGAATCACACCAAGATCCTTACACTAATTGAAAGAGCCAGGTCTAAATAGTCTTCCAGAAAATCAGAAGAGCGAGTCTCTCTTCTGCAGGCAAGATATTGAAAGAGGGGAGCAACAATAAAAAGTTTTCCTCCTAGATCTTGCCAGTTGAAATTCTTTATTGCCGGGATTCACAGCATGCCTTTCCTGTTTCACTGGCTGGGATGAGTCAATGTAACAGGGACAAGACAACTCCTTGAGTATCCTATGAAGGACATGGGAGAATGATGCTCATCTCATCATTAAGCACAAATACAAACCTACCAGAATATTCAGAGTATAAGAAGCATTGGAGTATAAGATGCACCTTAGCTTTGGTGGAGGAAAACAAGGAAAGAAGGCCTCTTCCTCTCAGCAATTTGCCAAACAGCAAACAGCATGGATGATATACACAATTTGCTGTGTATTTCTGTGCATGTGTGTCTGATCCATAAAAATAGCAAAGAATTTGAGAACTGTACATTATGGCAATATATTAATGTCAGAAAGTTTTCTTAAATGTAGTCACACTAGCACCTCCCAATTATTTAAATAGATCTACTCCAAACATGACTAACTCAGAGTTTTAACTCAGCTGCCTCAGCTTAATACTAAAAAGGACACTGTTACATTTCAGATTAGACTTTTACAGATCTTTAAATATGATGTGGCTTTCTGGAAGTATGGTTATTCTCTGCTATTAAAAGAAGATACAATAACACTGGGCCTCTTCAAATCAAGCATTTATTTTAAAAAGCTTCTTCATTTTGTTAAGTTGTCTAAAACAATAATAAAACAGTCTTTAAAAAATAAGTCAAATAATTTGAACATTCTATAGACATTTATAGTTACTGAGTCCACCTGGCAGCAATTTGATTCCTTACAGCTAGTTTCACTTTCAATTCTAGCAGGTGGCTTGCCTGTTTCTGAATCAGCTGTTTGTGGGGAGGGTGATAGTCAACTGCTTATGCTAATCGGCTCTCTGGGCTGTTTGGTGCAAGGAAGTAAATAGCTGCAAGGCAGAGACCAAAGGGTGGGGGTGCCTGGGTGGGGCTACATTTGATATATAAGACGCCCTGATGTTTCACCCTGTTTTGGAAAGTAAAAAGGTGTGCCTTATACTCTGAAAAATACGGTACCTGCCTCAGAGAGCTGACAGAAGAATGAAGGAGATAATTGTGTGATTCTTTAAAGGCTGTTTCCCTCTTTTCTGTCTTTAGAATCACCAGATCAGAGGTGGGATTCAGTAGGTTCTGATCACTTCTGGAGAACTAGAAGCGTAAATTCTGAGTAGTTCGGAGAACCAGCAAATACCACTTCTGACTGGCCCCATCCCCATCCATTCTGTAGTCGAGGGATTTTGCAGTAATCTTCCGCTGGAGAAGGGAGGGAATGGAGATTATACAGCAGTAATGGTGAACCTTTTTTTCCTTGGGTGCTGAAAAGAGTACGGGTGCACACTATTGCGCATGGGCAATTGCCCACACCCATAATTCAATGCCTGGGAAGGGTGAAAACAGCTTCCCCCACCCCCGAAGACCCTTTGGAGGCCGAAAATGGCCAGTTTCCCAACTTCTGGTGAGCCCAGTAGGCTCATGTTTCACCCCTCCCCAGGCTCCAAAGGCTTCCCTGGAGCCAGGGAGAGTAAAAATGCCCTCCCCATCCCCAGGAGGCTTTCTGGAAGCCAAAAACACCCTCCCAGACCCTCTGTGCAAACCAAAAATCAGCTGGCCGGCGCACACACATGCATGTTGGAGCTGAGCTAGGGCAACGGCTCGTGTGCCAGCAGATATGGCTCCGTGTGCCACCTGTGGCACCTGTGCCATAGGTTCGCCATCACTGTTATACAGTATCCTTCCCCTGCGGTGCAAACCAACCCACACCCACCAGGCCACACCCACAGAACTGGTAGTAAGAGAATGAAATCCCACCACTGCACCAGATCTATACAGTATTTAATCCAGAATATAGGTTCCAAAAACTTCGCAATTGAAGGAAAGGGGAAAATGGTGAGGCAAGCAAGGGACTAGGACCAGGGTAGCTCTTCTTAAGGCCATTTCCCTCTTTGCATAGCCTGCATAATCACTCCTTCAATTTCTTTATGAAACTCAGACAATTACAGCATATTTGGCAAGTAAATAAACCTGGTGCAGATTGTAAGGGTTTGCGATGAGAAGCTAGGAAAGCAGTCTGGTTACTAAAAATCTATTTATACAACTCCTAATTGGAAGGGGTAAGAAGGAAAGATATAGGAACTGAAACTTAAAACATATGATAAAATTTGAAACCTCTATGCACATAAGGATATGGCTATGTATTGTATGCCAAATCATATTTCTGGGACTTGCAGTTGAAAATTCAAAGAATTTTACTTTCCTCTCCAGGAATTTCGGCTCTAGCAGTCATGTAAATATTTGCTATTTATACATCCCACATTTTAAAAATAGAGCTGTAGCCTATTGACATAGCAACTGCATATTTTTTGTAAGAGTCACAGTTTTTATCAGTACAAACATTGATCTGGTTTGTTTGCTTGTGTCAGGTTTGCTAAGCAAGGGTTCAAGGACAAATGTGAGGGAAAATACCAAAAAAGCACTAGTTATACACTTTTTTAAAAGTTCCAAATCAAAAGACAAATGTAAGAATACATTAACTTAAACATCTGAGCAGCTGTGCTAAAGGAATAGACCAGATGTATATTATTTTCTCTTCTTGATTTTTTTCTTTAAAACCCTTCTGTAAATGTATTAGATCAATGGGATAAAAATGGATTTCCTTTCAATCATTCTCATGTAAAAACTTATATACTGCTTTGCAAAGCCTGGTTGATTAAAGAAATTCCTTGATACAGAGCCAATCAGCATATTTAGAAATATAAACACACTAAACAAGGTTACACTGTATCATAATAACAAAGGAGGCAATGCTGAATTTAAATTTTGCACTTTTAAATTTTGCACTTTTAAATACATCTAGAACCATAGGCATCTGGTGGAAGATGCAATAGTATCATTGCACAAATGGCATAAATTATCTACATCTGAGCTTTTTGATATACTGTAATTTATACTTACATTTACTTTTAGTCCAGGTGATTACCAAAATGCAAATGCCCAAATTAATTAATTATCCTAAGTATCCTTTCTCATTCTATTCACTAAGTCTGCATTACTATTACTATTAATATTCTCATTGTTGTGCTTTAATGTACACTGGCAGCATATGCACCAAGATAAATTCCTTGTGTGTCCAATCACATTTGTACAATAGTGAATTCTATTCTATTCTATTGAATTATTCAAAGGCAGCTACGGGAATCCTTTTAATATGTTATCATATTAGCAGAATACAGCAGAAATATCATCATAGCTGCTGAAATATCATGTGATATTTTAAAACGGGAAGAAACCATTACTGAAGATGCATAGGGTCAATTCTAATTGAGGTTAAAATATAAATTCTGCTAAACATGAGGGTATAATCATTGTTTCCTGTGGAACATACTGTAGCTGCTCTGCAGATGTAATTCAATTTGCTCTAAAAATAAGGGCCAGAAAAGACAACATAATACTATTGTGATGGTACTACTGTTGGTAATGACCTTTAAAGCCCGTCATGGCATTGGACCAGAATACCTCCGGAACCGCCTTCTACCGCACGAATCCCAGCTATAGTGATGGTACTACTGTTGGTAATGACCTTTAAAGCCCTTCATGGCATTGGACCAGAATACCTCCGGAACCGCCTTCTACAGCACGAATCCCAGCAGCCGATAAGGTCCCACAGAGTTGGCCTTCTCCGTCTCCCGTCGACCAAACAATGTTGTTTGGTGGGCCCCAGGGGAAGAGCCTTCTCTGTGGCGGCCCCGGCCCTCTGGAATCACCTCCCCCCGGAGATTAGAAGGGCCCCCACCCTCCTTGTCTTTTGCAAGTTACTCAAGATCCACCTATATCGTCAGGCATGGGGTAACTAAGATATCTCCCCCAGGCTTTCTTATATTTTATGTTTGGTAGGTATGTGTTGTATGGTTTTTAATTGTTGGTGTTTTAATGTATTTTTTATTATTAGATTTGTTCCATTATTATATGTTTTTTGTTACTGTTGTGAGCCGCCCCGAGTCTTCGGAGAGGGGCGGCATACAAATCTAATAAATAATAATAATAATTATTATTATTAATAATAATAATAATAGTATTATTTCTATTACTACTTCTATTCTCTTTTTATGTTGTTGGAATTCCACAGTATGATGTATGTGAATTTAAATCTTAAAATGAGAGATGTTCCATAAAATACCAGTAGAAGGGTGGGTGTGTATGTATCCACATATATATTTAAATACTCTATGAGTATTTAAAAGAAAACCAAGAGTAGTGAGAAAAATTCACTTAGTAACTACTATTGTAGAATTATTGTATTAATATGGTCTAAATAACAATAGCAATAGCACGTAGACTTATATACCACTTCATAATGCTTTGCAGCCCACTCTAAACAGTTTCCTGAGTCAGTATATTGCCCCTAACAATTTGGGTCTTCATTCTCCTGACCTCAGAAGAATAGAAGGCTGTGTCAATCTTGAGCCTGGTGAGATTTGAACTGGCAAATTGCAAGCAGCCGACAGTCAGCAGAAATAACCTGCCATATTGCACTCTAACCACTGCGCCACATTTATTATATTAGCACATTTCATAAGATCATGTTAGACAAAAAGTAATCTCCCTACTGTCAGAAATAAAATCAATTTCATAGAAGTTTGCAAAATGCCACATTGTTAGTATATAACTGTTATCATAATTTTAGAGGCGGAGATAGAATGTTGTTTCCAACATGAATCTATAGACCTATTGTACTTTGAATTATGTAACTGACCATTTCCACGTGGATATTTAGGATATCCATTCTGGGGAGAGTCTATTCATGGAGTCACTAAAATTGAACACAACTAGAGAAGACGTAATTTAGCACACAGTAGTATAGCATGCTATGATTTTGAACCATTTAACAGAGAAAGAGAGAGCAGAATATTTATATATTGACCAAGTTCATTCATTGTTTGAATTGTTCATATTTTTTAGAGATCAACTCCATGATATGGAAGCATTTAATGTGGGATATATATTTGTCACAGTGCGGGGATAGCAAAATTGGTGAACAGGATATTTATTTATTTGTTTATTATATTTGCCCGGTCAGGGAGCTGAAAATTCAAATGCCTACTTCCCATAAGCAGATGAATTGCATATTTTCTCTTTCTCTAGAATATCCTCTATTTCAGAATTACAAGCATGGTAATCATATGTAATGGCAAAATGCCAGCATGAATCATGGATTAATAAAATAGTCTGAGTTGATTAATCACTTGGATCCAATTGATTTATTTGATCATCGTAGATTTCTAGTATCAGAGCAATGTATTGTGAATCTAGGCACTGGATTCACAAGCAATAATTTTAATCCTGGAGACTTGAGCATATTTTGTCCTGTGAGGTTGTGAGAAAGGGATGCTTGATTTACTCTCAAAGTTTCAACCTCAGCAAGACAATACACGTATCTCTAGGAGCGCAGACATGTATTCATGAGCTTAGTAGTGGATTATTCAAGGTTGAGACTGGAATAAATTAATTGCTTTTATTGCACAAGATTTTATAGTGATATAGTTCACATATGACACAATGTAGAAATTTGGCGACGTTTATAGGTCAGCTTGAGTGTTCAAACTCTTTTTTCCCCTCCTGCCCATATATAGTAGCAAATTTTTGTTTTACTGAATGAAGGGTACTTTCACAGTGCTTTAACAATAATGTTTTTTTTTACTTCAGGCCTTTCCAGCTTCAACACTTACCTTATTAAAAAAGTATTATTATCCTGGAATAAAGAAAAGAACAAGAATGGACTTCATAAGGGAAGGACGGTGGGTTCTTTTTTTTCTTGGTACTTAGATATATGTATTCAAAATTCTTAAATTTCATGACTCTTGTACAGTGAAGGGCTGCCAAAATTTTTACTACCACACTGTTGGCGTGGCTTATGCAGGACACCCTGCATTTTCTTTCAATATCTTTCAGTGCAAATTGGGTGCTCTGGGGTGGAGCTCCATTTTCACTACCCCACTGCGTTCCCCCCTGTCTGGGCAGTAGCCCACCCCTGCTCTTGTACCAAGCTGCAACTGGTGAATTTCAGGATTCTAATAAGAAACCAAAACACAAAGTAATTTCACCAGTTTACTGATGCTCATAAGAAGTGTCAAAACATGAAAGCTGATTATTTGGAGAGGGGCGGCATACAAATCCAAATAATAAATAAATAAATAAATAAATAAATAAATAAATAAATAATATAATAATACACCTATAATCCTGTCTCATTTGTGTGTATGTGTGTGTATATGTATAATGTGTGTGTGTGTATATAAGGTGATAATCATAGAGGAATATCACTGCTTTCCATCGCAGGCAAGATCCTTGCCTGAGTGTTGCTGAACTGCCTGACTGACCACTTGGAACAAGATCTATTACCTAAAGCACAGTGCAATTTCTGCAAAAAGCATGGCACCGTGCACATGATCTTCGCAGCCTGACAACTCCAAGAGAAGTGTCAAGAGCAGAATTGTGAACTGTACACCACTTTTGTGGATCTCACTAAGGCATTTGACACTGTGAGTCATAAAGGCCTGTGGCGCATCATCTCAAAATTTGGGTGCCCTGATAAATTCATCCTGATGGTACGTCAATTTCATGACTGTATGATGGTTCATGTGCTGGACAATGGAGAAGCTTCAGAGTCCTTTTCCGTCACAAACAGTGTCAAGCAAGGGTGTGTGTTGGCACCGACCTTGTTCAGCATAATGTTTTCAGCCATGCTGTCAGATGCCTTCCAGAACAGTTCACTGTAAGTTAGCCTGAGATGCAGGACCGATGGGAAACTGTTCAACCTGCGAAGACTCCAGGCTGTCACCAATATAAAGGAGACTCTGCTACATGACCTCCTCTTTGCTGACGACTGTGCCCTGTATGCTGAATCAGAACAGGAAATGTAAACCAGTGTGTATAATTTTGCAGCAGCATGTGACAACTTTAGTTTCCTTATCAACATAAAGAAGACTGAAGTGATGCATCAGCCAACTCTGAAAGCCAAATATCAAGAGCCTACCATCACAGTAAAGGGACAAAATCTACAAGCAGTGGACTAATTTACATACCTTGGCAGCACCTGACATTGAGGTCAACTGCAGAATCGTCAAGGCAAGCTCTGCAGCATGTGGAACTGACATGGAATAAGCCTTGCTACCAAGCTCAAAGTCTACTTAGCAATATTGCTAACTATCCTGTTGTATGACAGTGAGACTTGCTGTATGCAGGAGACATGCTAGGGCAGTGATGGCGAACCTTTTTTGGTTCACATGCCAAAAGAGGGTGTGTGGGTGTGCTCATATGTATGCACCCCCCCCACACACCCCTTCCCTTCCTCCATGCATGTGCACCCCTCACGCTGCCCCCTGCACATGCACGCAGGCTTTACTGAAGCCTGGTACGTGAAAAAGAATGCCCAAATGGGCAACCCAGAAGTTCGGGAAAATATACTTCTGGTTTGTTATTGTGCTGTTTTTTGGCATCCGGAGGGTTCAGAAAAGCTTCCTGAAGCTCTGGAGTCCAAAAACCAGCCAATGGAACATACATTTAATTGTGTCACTCATTTTTAAAATATTATTTTAGTTTGCAGTTTTAAAACATATTGGATTCTGTTGTATCTTGAAATGGCTACCTTGTATTTCCTGTAAATAGTTTGTTCCGTCTCCCAGCGCTGTCTGAGCCGAAGCAGGAAGTCGCTCCTGATTGGCTCAGACGCGGCTGGCTCTTGCTTTGGCGGGAGCCGCAAATGTATAAAAGAAGCGGCTTTTCCAAGCAGAGTTAGTCGGTACTCGCTGAATTATCACTTGCCTTGCTGAGCGGTCACTTGTTCTCTGAGCTGAATAAAAAGTACCGATTTGTTTGAACCCTGTCTCTGGGTCTACTTCACTGGCGACGAACGGACGAAAGAAACATCGCGTGCAACATGAGCAAAGTCCAGATCGGCCAGGCTCTGGAGCTCTTCGACCCCGAGAAAACGTCCTGGGACGAATACATGGCTACCTTCGAGATCTTCCTCGAGGCAGCAGGGATACAGGACGCCGAAGCCGATCGCAGACGGGCTATTTTTCTGAATTACTGCGGCCCAGAAATCCGTGGCCTCGCCCAGACTCTCACCGACCCGCAGCCAGCAAGAACCGTCGCATGGGACGTCCTACAAGACAAGTTAGCGAGCCATTTCAAACCGACCAAACCAGCCATGGTTTTTCGGCATCAGTTCTCCATGATGGCTCAGAAGGAAACAGAATCAATCAACCAGTTTACAACGCGACTTCGGACGGTGCTTGCACAATGCAAGTTTAAAGACCCGGAAGCTCGCCTCACCGATGCCTTGGTTTTTGGCATGAGAAGCGCCACGGTGAGGAACAAACTCCTCACCGAAGACGAGCCGACTCTACAAACCGTAATTAAACTAGCGCAAACTGCAGAAGCCGCCGACGCAGCAGCAAGAGAATTAAAAGAGCACGGAAGGCGAGAACTCATCGCCAAGATTGACTCCGCGTCTCCCCGCGCCGTGGAATCAGACGACCCCAACCAACCAGCTCAAAACGGGGACAACTGCTTCCTGGTACAAGACCAGCCGAGACACCACAGAGCTACTCACCCAGCCCCCTGCGCGGGCTGCCGGGGAAACCACCAGCGCCATCGATGCCCCTTCCGAGACACCACATGCCGCCGCTGCAACCGTCGAGGCCACATCGCCATCGCATGCAGAGCAACGGCACCAGAGGAGACCTTCGCCACACCGCAATACCAACGACCACAAAACCAGACCCCCCAACCGCGAGAAAATCGACCATTCCGCTATTCGGGTCAAAAGAACTACGCAACCGCTAACCGCGACTACTATAGAGGTAACACTCAATTTTACGTGAATAACACGGCAACAAAAAAAGGGGCCAAAATTGTTATCTCACTGTTACTAAATAACCAACCATGCTCGATGGAGCTTGATACTGGGTCTAGGTATACCATTATGCCTTGGGAAAAGTTTAAACTGTATATGCCTAATCTGTCTAAATCTGATCTAAAACAAACCTCTTTAGTGATCAGAGATTTTCAAGGGGGGGTAATCTCGGTCCTGGGCACAGCAAATGTACCTATTGTATTCAAGAATGTCTAATGTACCCTACCCATGCTTATTGTAACAGGGTCTAAGCACTCTCTCTTGGGTTTGGCTTGGATGGAACCTTTGGGGATTGAAATTTCGGGTGTGTGTAATGTAAACTGTGATAATATGCCTAACTTTGTGCAAGAGTTCCCCGAAGTGTTCAGCCCCACCTTAGGATCGTATAAGGGGCCCCCCATATCATTTTCTATTGACCCCAAGGTCCCTCCAGTCAGGCTAAAACCTCGCAGGGTCCCCCTTCCGCTTCTCCCCAAACTAGACCTGCAGCTTGATAAACTTATAAGCCAAGGTATTTTGGTCCCTGTGGAACAAGGGCCATGGGAAACTCCCATAGTTACGCCTCTGAAGCCAGATGGTTCTTTAAGGGTTTGCGCTGACTATAAATCTACCCTTAATAAGGCCCTCCAACATCACCCCTACCCCATCCCGGTGGTACAACAACTCCTACACTCCCTGGGGGAAGGGAAAAGGTTTGCAAAAATCGACCTCGCGCAGGCTTACCAGCAGCTTCCGGTCGATGAACAAACAGCAAACGCACAGACAATCGTAACGCACAGGGGGGCGTTCAAATGCACGAGGTTACAGTTTGGGGTGAGCATAGCCCCAGGGATATTCCAGAGCATTATGGAACGCCTATTGTCAGGGGTTAATGGGGCCATCCCATATTTTGATGACATCTTAATTGCAGGGGAAAACCAGGAACAAGTAAACAAAAGAATAAGGGAAGTACTTAAGAGGTTACAGGACAAAGGCTTAAGAATCAAGCCTGACAAATGTGTCTGGGGAACCAACAGTATAGAATTCCTAGGATATAAAGTAGACAAAGAAGGTATCCATCCCACAACAGAGAAGCTGAGAGCCATTAGGGAAGCCCCAGAGCCACGAGATAAGAATGAGCTGCAGGCATTTTTAGGCCTCCTTAATTTTTATTCCGTTTTTTTAAAGCAGAAGGCAACAGTAGCAGAGCCTCTACATCGTTTACTCCAGAAGGAAACCCGCTGGACCTGGGGGGAAACTGAACGTGAAGCTTTTTTCCAAATAAAGCAATTACTAACTTCTAAAAGTGTGGTAGTCCAATATAGTGCCTCACTACCCATTAGGCTCACGTGTGACGCTTCACCGTACGGCATAGGAGGAGTCCTAGCTCACGTTCTGCCTAATAAGACAGAGGCCCCAATAGCATTTTTCTCAAGAACCATGACCAGCACAGAAAGGAATTATAGCCAGTTAAACAAAGAGGCTCTAGCTTTAGTGGCGGGGGTAAAGAAATTTCACAATTACATTTTTGGAAGAAGTTTTGAACTAGTCATGGACCACAAACCTTTACTAGGTCTGCTAGCCCCCAACAAGCCCACTCCGCCTTTTATGTCTCCAAGACTGATCAGATGGGCTCTTTTCCTCTCAGGGTACCAGTATGAGCTCACCCACAAGGGGGGGAAGGAAATCAATCACGCAGACGGCCTCAGCAGGTGCCCCATAACAGACTTAGTGGAGGACCCTGCTCCCTCCACAGATGTACTAATGATAGAACTCGAGGATAACCCACTAACCACGGCCAATGAGGTAGCTGCACACACGCAGCAAGATCTAATCCTTAAACAAGTGGTAAACTGTGTACTTAAGGGATGGCAAAATGATTCTGTGAAACCTGAATTGTGTGACTTCAAAACCAAAAGACTTGAGTTATCTTATGTAAAGGGTTGTCTGCTGTGGGGAGATAGAGTGATCATCCCCAAGAGCCTAAGGGAAAAGGTACTCAAAATGTTACATGTGGGCCATCCTGGGATTGTCAGGATGAAGAGCCTAGCAAGAGGGCATTTATGGTGGCCAGGTCTGGATGCTGATATTGAGAACTGGGTTTCGAAGTGTGAACCATGCCAAGAGTCACGGCCTAATCCCCCCAAAACAACTCCGGCTGAGTGGGAGCAGCCTGCTGGTCCTTGGTCAAGAATCCACATTGATTTTGCTGGTCCAGTGGGGTCCCAATATTTCTTAATAGTGGTTGATGCGTTCTCCAAATGGGTGGAAATAATAGCAATGAACAACATAACCACAAGTGCCACCATCAAGGTATTGAGTAGACTGTTTGCCACCCATGGTTGCCCAGATATCTTAGTGTCTGACAATGGGCCACAGCTAACAGCCAGGCAATTCGAATTGTTCCTAGATGGCCTAGGGGTCAGGCATGCCCTCATCTCGCCTTACTCGCCTTGGGCTAACGGATTGGCAGAACGTTACGTTCGTGTGGCAAAGGAGGCATTACGCAGGTCAGGCCCTG
The DNA here is from genome assembly GCF_031021105.1 of Erythrolamprus reginae. Lineage (NCBI taxonomy): Eukaryota > Metazoa > Chordata > Lepidosauria > Squamata > Dipsadidae > Erythrolamprus > Erythrolamprus reginae. The sequence goes on along the minus strand of NC_091951.1, from coordinate 296,716,386 downwards.
GGGATGTACAACAAAACTTGGACCAATTCTTACTCACCCAACACATCACCCCTAACTCGCACACACATGTAAGCCCTGCAGAGTTATTAATGGGAAGGAAATTAAGGTCACCACTAGATAGGTTGAACCCAAGGTTCTGTATTAATAATAATCAAATGTGTGTAAAACCTGAAAGAGAAATGTATTTGGGACAAAATGTATATGTAAAAAGTTTTGATGGAAATGTAAACTGGATGAAAGGAATTGTTGTTAAGCAAAATGCACCAAAGACTTATATAGTAAAACTAGAGGATGGTCGTTTGTGGAAACGACACATAGACCACATTCGGAAGCGAACAGAAAACCAATTGCCACAAACCGCTGACATGGACTCTCCCCCTTCAACAGACTTTAACACACTGCCCGAGTTAAGAGACACGCAAAGGGACTTATCGGGTCAGGGAGAGCCATCCAGCGACGCCGAGCCATTCTCCTCCTCCGAAGCCTTCGTTGGGCCCGCCAGGCCAAGCCTGCCGCGCCGGGAGAACAGCGGCGAGCCATCCTCCACAGTCGGTGTCGAAGGAGAAATTGAACTGCGCAGGTCAGAGCGAGCTTCACGGAGGCCCCACCGATTGGACGACTTTGTCATGTGGCTTTCGTGATGGATGTGTCCAACTATGAGGGGAGGGGTGTTGTATCTTGAAATGGCTACCTTGTATTTCCTGTAAATAGTTTGTTCCGTCTCCCAGCGCTGTCTGAGCCGAAGCAGGAAGTCGCTCCTGATTGGCTCAGACGCGGCTGGCTCTTGCTTTGGCGGGAGCCGCAAATGTATAAAAGAAGCGGCTTTTCCAAGCAGAGTCAGTTGGTACTCGCTGAATTATCACTTGCCTTGCTGAGCGGTCACTTGTTCTCTGAGCTGAATAAAAAGTACCGATTTGTTTGAACCCTGTCTCTGGGTCTACTTCAGATTCTACTTCAATTATGACTCCATGAATGAATGCTTTTTAAATAATACGTGTGGTCTATAATCTTCTTAGCCTTTGAATATTATTTTTTTCAGTATGCCTAGCTCTTTCTACATTGGGAACAATATTTTATATGTTCATTCGACATGCATTTTCATGCAGATACAATCCTAGAAACATATCTCAAGTATTCTCTAATTTCCCCAGTTAAAAATCAAATAATAAAAAATAATGCCTTGGAATTATTTTACTACAATATTGTAAAGTTTAATGGTGAAAAACAGGAACCAAACCATAATTTAACAGTTAATACTCTTTAATACTTTGACCTCAGAGAGAAATTTGCTTTTCTTTAAATAAGTCACATTATGCAAAGTACTTTCTGTGATCAGTTCCCCAATATTTGGAGTCATTCCTAGTATAATCACAAGGCCACAATTTACTGAAAAGCATTGCACAAGCTCCTCTGAGGCCAATATGTTAAATGATTAATCAAGAAACCAACAGATAATAACATGCCATCTTGCCTTTGAGTTAGATTAATCCTCTTCCATTTATAGAATAAAAACGCAGCATTTGCACAGAGAATACTAGTTAAGATCATCAATTTGGGTTGATATTAACATAGATTTTAATTATAGATTAATCTTATATTAGTAGTTTATTTTTAAAAAACAGAGCAACAACTGAGTCAACGAATGTTTCAGATATATGAAACTTCCTAAATTTAAATTAGGATAAACCAAGCGATTGGCTTAAATAAAATTTTACTTTAAAAAAATCTGCTGATCTGTCATCATAGAATTATATTGAACGTTAATTCTTCTTCTGAAGACTGGCAACCATTGTGTTAGTAAGTCCTCTGTAACTGCAGTACATCTTCCCATAAAGAATTTAGTCATTTCCAGCCCAACTGTCTGGACATTATGATTGCCAGAAACCTATCTGACAATGATAATAATTTCAGTTAAAGGCTGAAAAAATATCAGGAAGCTGTTTTATACTGTTTTTAGTTATCAAAGCTAGAAATAACACATAGTATAAACACTTTATCCTGTAAATTTACTGTATTTCCTCTGAAGAACTTCTCATACTATTTTGTCCATTGCCTGAAAGGCAGGAAGCAAGTTCAAAAGGCAGTGATTGACCACAACTTTCTATAAGGCTGTGTTTCTTGTAAAATAGCAATTAAATAGAAATAAAAACAGCAGATTGAGGCCTACAAGGGAAGGAATTCTACACAATGAAGACACAGAGCAATGGGCAAAACATTTTGGTTTTGGTTTTGTGAGTGCACACATTAAACCCTCATCTTCCAGACTTCAGAAAAGAAACAGGTTGGGTAAATTATAAAGATGAGGTCTGTGAATCAAGTATTCTTTCCTTTTATTTACTTAGTGGAGTTTCTTAGACCATTAGTAATAAAAGCCAACCAAATAGATAAGTAACTTTTTAAAAATGAGAGTAAAACAATCCAGATAATCACAATCATGACATCAGAAGGTTATTTCATGATTATTGCTGGAAATCTTATAATTTATTTCTGCATTTATAAAAATGCAGAGAATGGCTTGCAAAGTAACACAATCCAAGCAGTAAAGCAAAAGCAATGACTTGGCTATGTATATTTTAACTCTGCAGCAGTTCAAAAGAATTGAATTACCATAATAATCCCTTGACAAATTAATCTGGCGGTATAGCTGATCAAACAGACTTCTTCATGCAAAAGAAGCAAACTATTAATTAAATTCAGAAGTGTCTTGATCTTTAATTATATTCAGAAAGCAAAGCAGTGAATTACATCCTGCCTTACACAACTGCCTAGACTTAAATATATTTACATGACTACGTGTATGTCTTGCCCCAATCTCACCTCCCTTTCTTTCCCATTCTGTGTGTCTACATAGGGGGTGCAACTTGCATTCGTAACAATGAGTTGTTCAGAGGCTAGGTAACTTCTCTCCCAGGTCAGCAGCTGGCAAAGTGAATTATATAGATCTCCTTTGTTTTGTTTCCTAAAGATCTTGTTTCAGGAGGACTTGCCACTACATAAGATTAGGGATTCTGGAGGCTAAAACATATGAAGAACTGTTGCAGGAACTGGGCATGGCTAGTTTAATGAAAAGAAGGACCAGGGGAGACATGATAGCAGTGTTCCAATATCTCAGAAGAAGAAGGAGTCAACCTATTTTCCAAAGCACCTGAGGGTAGAACAAGAAGCAATGGGCGGAAACTAAACAAGGAAAGAAGTAACTTAGAACTAAGGAGAAATTTCCTGACAGTGAGAACAATTGATCAGTGGAACAGCTTGCCTCCAGGAGTTGTGAATGCTCCAACACTGGAAGGTTTTAAGAAAATGTTGGATAACCATTTGTCTGAAGTAGAGTTTCCTGCCTAAGCACGGGGTTGGACTAAAAGACTTACAAAGTCCTTTCCAACTCTGTTGTTGTTGTTGTTAGGTAGGATACAAGGAAGACAGTTGGTAGTAATGGTAGAAAGTGGTGGAAATAGTATGGTGGCCATTCGGTAAATGTTTTGCTGTATAGCCATGATGATCTTCCACTACTTTTATGTGAGCATCCAAGAGAACATTTGTAGCAGCAGATGTGGCTAATGCTGTCCAGCTATGTTCCCTTTGCAGCCTGCTGTGATCCTGGGTAGCAGCATATACCTCAAAGGCTGCTACAATATGTCTGTGAAATTGTCTGCAATGCTATTTAGGGGAATGACACAATCAACTACAGAGCAGGCAGAAGGGATTCAGCACCTGTTTCCTTAGTAGCAAGCAATTTGCACTTCCCTTTGCAACCTGCAGCAATGGTGGATGGAAGTGGAAAGGTTTGGCATTATAATCATGAAATGGACCAACCTGTAGCAGTGAGCTACTATCTTATGCAAGCATCAAGTACTGCAAATACTATTCAGCTATCTTCCCTCAACAATAGCCCCTTTAGGGACCAATTCAGATTTTTAAAATAGAGTCAGCAACTATGGAACCAGCTTCCCCTGTAGATTTGTACTGCCCCCACCTTCCTGGCCTCCCATAAGGCCCTAAAACAGTGATGGCGAAGCTATGGCACGAGTACCACAGGTGGCACGTGGAGCCATATCTGCTGGCACACAAGCTGTTGACCTAGCTCAGCTCCAACGTGCATGTGTATGCTGGCCAGTTGATTTTTGACTCACACAGAGGCTCTGGGAGGGAATTTTTGCTTCCAGAGAGCCTCTGGGAGAATGGTGGAGGGCGTTTTTACTCTTCCTTGGCTCCAGGAAAGTTTTTGGAGCCTGGGGAGGGCAAAACACAAGCCTATTGAGCTAGAAGTTAGGAAATAGGCCATTTCTGGCCTCCAGAAGGCCTCCATGGGGTGGGGGAAGCTGTTTTCATCCTCCCCAGGCCATAGTTCCCTCTAAGCTGAGCAGTGAGCAATCGCTCACTTAAAAATCATCATCAACTCAGAGATTTCCAAACCTGCCCAGAAGCCGAGAGGGAAAGAGTGAGAGGGAAGGAGAGAGAGAGGAAGAGAGGAAGAGAGAGAAACAGATAGAAAAAAGAGAGGAAGGAAAAGAGAAAGAAAAAGAATGGGAGTACGGAAGAGAGAAAGAAAATCAAAATCTAGTTTGAAACTAGCTCAACTATTTAAGTGGCATTTTGATATTGATAGAGTTGCCCTATTATGAGCTCACTGTTATAGACACACAGTACAGTATTTTATTTTGAAATTCTCTGAGGCAAAACAGGGTGGGGTTTTTATTTGTTTGTTTGTTTGTTTGTTTATTTATTATTTCTGTGCCGCCCAGTCCCGAAGGGACTGCCGCTCAGACACTATACTTTTCCGCCCACCCCCCCAAAAAATTAGAGGGAACACTGCCCCAGGCATTGAATTATGCACGTGGGCACTCGCGCTTGCGTCATAGCGCACGCCCACGGTCTTTTGGCAGTCTTGGGAGGGACGTTGAGCCATCTTGCTCCGGCCTAATCAATGAATGACTAATGGATGAATGTTTTTTATTCTGGGGTTTTAACTTTTTTATTTTATTGTATTGTTGTTCAGCGCCCTAAGTCCATGAAGAGATGGGCGGTATATAAATGTGATTACTGTAAATAAATAAATAATTAAAAATGAATGGAGTATTGTACCACTGGTAGTACTTGTAGTCCATCATTATGACTGCCAAAAGGCTAAGTCCATGACATAGATGGCCATCAAGCAAGTGTGGTGCAGTACTTACTAGGAAATCATTGTTTTGACTATTGGCAAATTGGGGATCAATATTCCATCATTTATCTTTCTGTCCAATAACATGTCCTGTATTCTTGCTATTGCAAGCAATGTCCCCTCTAATTTTTTTCTGGTGTGGGCAGAAAAGTATAGTGTCTGAGCGGCAGTCCCTTCGGGATTGGGCGGCACTCTTTCCCTCTCACTTTTTCCCTCTCGGCTTCTGGGCAGGTTTGAAAAACTCTGAGTTGATGATGATTTTTAAGTGAGCGATTGCTCACTGCTCAGCTTAGAGGGAACTATGATTGCAAGTATTGCCTCCATGCCTCCCTGGGGTGGGGAGGAGAAATGTGCTCAGATAGTATGCCTGGGGCTGACCCTAGCTGAGAGGTAATTGGTGTACAGTGATCCCTCGATTAGCACGGTCTCGATTAGTGCGAAATGCTACAACACGGTTTTTCAAAAAATATTAATTAAAAAATACTCCACGGTTTTTTTGCTATACCACGGTTTTTCCCACCCGATGACGTCATACGTCATCACCAAGAGTCACTTCTCTGTCTCTTTCTCTTTCTTTCCTGTCATTCTCTGCTTCAATCATTTTCTCATTTCTCTTTTTTTCTCCCCTTTTTTCTATCATTTCTCTCTCTCTTTCTTCCTCTCTCACACTCTCTTCCTCCCTTCTCTCTCCCCCCCTCCACTTGCCCACGAGAAGAAAAAAAGCAACCTCTGCTGGGCAGCTCCCCTTGTGCCCCCGCTTTGTGCCTGCCTCTTTTGGGGATTTTTTTTTCTTTTCTTTTTTGCGCTGGCGGCGGGAGCTGTTGGGGAGGGCTCTGCCGGGAAGGGCTGTGTCAGCGGCGAGGTGGCCGCGCCGTTATTGTTCCTTCTAAGCTGCTTGTGCGACCACCTTGCACAGAAACATTTGCCCCTTTGCGCCGCCCCACCACCCGTTCCTGCAAGTAGAGGTCGGGTGTGTTACCGGGAGCTGGAGGTGGCGTGGGGCCGGACACTAGGTGCTGGGGAGGACAAAGGAGTGAACGTAGCTACTGCCCCACACCGGTAACAGGGAGAGAAAGAGAGAGAGCGGAGGGCACCTTGCCGGTCCACGCCCCCCTAGATGAGTGGCTCCGCATGGCCCCAGCGCCGCCCAGGCAAAGGGGAAACCCCGAGATCGCTTGCCGCTTGCCGTATTGCAGCGAAGGAGGCGAAGCAAGGCTCCAAGCTGCAATACGGCAAGCGGCAAGCGATCTTGGGGTTTCCCCTTTGCCTGGGCGGCGGGAAGACCCAGGGAAGGTTCCTTCAGCCGCCCAACACCTGATCCGCTCCGCAGCGCGGCAGCAGCGAGGAGCCGAAGATGGGGTTTCCCCTTTGCCTGGGCAACGGGGAAACCCCATCTTCGGCTCCTTGCTGCTTCCGCGCTGCGGAGCAGATCAGCTGTTGGGCGGCCGAAGGAACCTTCCCTTGGTCTTCCCCGCCGCCCACACGCAAACTCCACCATCTGTGCATGTGCGGCCATGAAAAAAATGGCGCGCATGCGCAGATGGTGTTTTTACTTCCGCACCACTATAACGCGGAAATCGATTAGCGCGGGAGGTCTTGGAACGTAACCCCCGCGCTAATCGAGGGATCACTGTATTACATGATGGCTACATGTTGTGAGAGAAGATAACCAATTTTTTAAATACTCACAATCCCCTAAAGTTTTTTTTCTCTACATCAAAAACATACTATACAACACCATACCTTCAATACAACTTAGTAAACATATTATTAAATATAATCATTCATCTTAATTTCATATCCATTCTATTTATATCTTTATTTATGGTATATGTCATTTATACCATGCTGCCTCCATTGTCTAATTTCGTTACCTGGATTACACCCACAAAAAAATTATCTTCCAATTAAATTTGTTTTATTGTATGTTGTGAGCCGCCCCGAGTCTACGGAGAGGGGCGGCATACAAATCTAATAAATAAATAATTTTTTTGCTATTGCTTATTTCTACTACGTTATTATGTTTCTTAATTTTTAAATCTAGGCCGTCATGTTTCATTTTATTCCTTATATCATTTACTTATCATTTGTTTTTCTTTACCTTTATTTTCTCATAACAAAGCGCCCCTAGGTTGGTCCACATTTACTTATCTTCAAAAATAAAACATCAATTCATATTAAGTGTTTTATACATTAGTAAAATACTTGACAATTCAGGAGTTGATAGAAATTACTCAAGTTCCAAAATCTTAACAGACTAACTTATTTCATTCATTATTTATTGTAATTTATCTTTTCCTCTGATGGTACAAATATATGGTTAAGTCATTTCATCCATTTTTAGTTATGGTTCTTCCCTCTTGGTAATACAGATATACATTAACCAATTTAAAATTTAATCCATCAAATCAAACTTATATCAACCCTCTATTTATATCTTTATTTATTTATTTGTTTGTTTGTTTGTTTGAGTTGAAAGGGACCTTGCAGGTCATCAAATCCAACCCCCTGCTTAAGCAGGAAATCCTACAGCACCCCAGCCAAATGACAGTCCAATCTCTTCTTGAAAATGTCCAAAGTTGGGGAGTTCACAACCTCCGCTGGCAGGCCGTTCCACTGGTTGATCTATATTATGTACTTGTCTTAGTATTTACCTATTTAAATAATTCTTGTACAATATCCATGTTAATTATTTTATCAGCAAAACATACTGCATTACATGTAAAAATATAATAATCAAATAGCAATTAACCATTTTCTTTAGATCTCCATTCTCTCAACTGCCCCCTTTTTTTCTTCCTTGTAACATTGTACCCCCAATTTTTCCCCTCCTTTTCTCTTCTTCCTATATAATAAAGGCTCCCCTTTAGCTCTCTTTACTCCCTTCTCCATGTTTTCCCTTTCTTTTTAAATTTGCCATAGTCAATATCTATACCCTTGCCTTATTCCTTTTTTTATTACTGATAATACCAATGTAATCATCATAGCATTCAATATAGTCATTATACTGTTTATTTTCAAAGTTCTTTCCTCTTTTATCTTTATCATTCTCTGTTTCTTCTTCCACCTTCCTCTTTTGGTTCACAAGTTCAATATAGTCATTGATCTGCCCATTCTCATAGTTCTCTTCACTTTTATCTCTATCATTGTCTGTATCTTCTTCCACCGGTTTTTCTTCTTCTGAATCCTTTTCCTTTTTGCTGCTTTGTTTTAACAAACAAGCCATTTTCTAGTGCTGCCAGTTGGGATCTCTTTATCGGTTCCTTGGGGGGGGCGTCATCCCCTCCCAGATTGCCGATAGCATCTGCCTTCTTCGCCACCCCTCCAAGGTGGTTCTGACCTGGTTCTAATCAAACCAGGTCCCCAGGTGACATGGATATCGGGATTCCCCAATAGAGCGCAGGGAACTCCATGTCGCAACAGCACTTGGCCATGCCCCTCCTGCTAAGTCATTTTCTATGTTATTCTATATTCTGAAGGGTCAGCATGACCATGGATATTCCAGTTGCCTGGCCTTGGGTTTGTTCCAGGAGGAATTATCTCAAGTTATTCTAATTTGTTTTACTGAATACATCCTGGGAAAACAGTATTATAGCTTATGTTTAATATACAGTATATATAAAGCTTGTTAGTACATTAACTATCCTTTATAAAAGAATAACTCATCATTCTTTTCCCTCAATGTTTTTATTCAACTTCAAAATACTTGTCTGCTTTCCAGGATATTCCTTTGCTACTTTATTACAAATGCTGGCAAGTGAAGGTTATGAATACTGTAGTGACATTGTGTTCCCTCTATTAGGAAAATTAGTAGCAAGCCACCAATAACTTGTAATTATTCTGCTGTTTTAAGGATTTATTCAAAATATTCATAATCAATCATCATTTACATCATTTTTTTTACATTAACCAGTGGGCTTTAGACTTACAATAAACTTGCCATGCTGAAGTAGTTATGTGGATTATCCCTTAACTAACACAAACATCATTGTCCTGAACAAATAAAAGCTGAATGACTTGCACAACAAAATTGTGGGTAACGCAAAATGTATATTAAAAAGTACCTGTTACAAAACAAATTCTCACATCATTCCCTCTTTTTTCTAAACAAAGCCTGTGGAGTTGTTTAGTTTAAGTAAAGATGAATTGTGTAGTGTCTATATGTGGAAATGAACATACAATTTTAAAATAATTTAGAAGTTAATTTTTCAATATTCTTTGCAATAAACAATGCATTTTTGATAGAAATACCAGGTATATGTATTTAAACCTGAAATAGTTAACTTCTCAAATAATTTCTGCATTAGTAATGCCTTGTTATTGCTCTTTAGTTCTATAATATCATTCTTCATTATCATCTATCTAAATCTGTTACTTAAACCAGTAAAAATGGTTTTTTAAGAACTCTTTTCAATATCGTTTAATATAAATCACTAAAATGAGCAATTTGGACATATGAAATACAAACCATAAAAGAGACCCAGTTTATTTCTGCCACTTAATCCAAGTAGCACCACTTTGAAATAATATTCAGTGGAGCAGCCTGCAGGTTAAGTACCACAAGTATTCCCATTATAATCTTTCAAATGAAAATTAAGTGTAATTCAGTGAATAAAATCAGCTATGTAATGTTTGTAAAAACAAAAAAGAGTCAAAATGGGAATCGTGATGGACAAAGAGAAGTAGCATCAAGATTGTTTTTATAAAAAAGGGGTGGGGTGAGAGATTCACAATACCACCAGGCATTTGCTCAAGTCTAATCATTTGGATGTATAAGAGGACCTCAAGAAGAATCAAATTTAAAAGAACAAGCTGTACCTAGTGTGTACTTAGATTTTACACTGATGTCATTTTGGCTCTACTAGAATTATTGATTGATATTATACAGTGTAATTCAAGGACACTGGAATAAAAAAGGGCAGGAAAAATGTAAAGAAAGAGTAGACATATTAGTCATTAAATTGTCATGGGAGTTTCATTCATGGAATGAAAAATAAGTGAGGATATATCACAGCTCAAATTACACTTTTTTAATTCCAGAACAATTCTGCCAAAAAAAAAAAAAAAAAGTAAGAGCTGGAAGAACTGTAAGTGACACTTGCTTCTGGAATGGGAGGGAGATTTCCAATAGTTTAGACTTGTGGAAGATCCATTTAGAGGAGCCAACTTTTCCTTTATCTCATATATCATATATATTTTCTTCCTTTCATATATCTTCTCCTCTATTTTTATATTTTTCTTTATATATATTACCTCATGTCTATTCTCTTCTATATGTATTGTGTATTGGACAAAATAAATAAATAAAACTGTTAGGCGGCATCTTTATATCTTATTTAATGGGCAAAAAGCATTTCTTTCAACATATCCTAAAGGTACTGATTTTTTACCATTAATTCATTTGACTCAGAGGTGGGCTGATAAGGTTTAACGGTGATGTGTGCTTGCCCCCGTGTTTCTGAGTGCTAGCGGAGACCAGTGCAATTCTGCTACTGCATCTGTGCAGGTAGTAGAATAGCGTGCGGAGACACGGGTGTGCCCGTGTTTCAGTGTGGTTTTTGGCCTCTGCGCGCATTCAGAGCCATGGGGGCGAGCACATATCACCTCTGATTTCACTTAAATTTTGCTTTTCCTCCAAAAGACAAATTAATTTTTTTTCTAAAAGATCGAGGTAACCTTTTTCTAAGAGATTATTCTTTACATGTGTGTTTCATTAATTTATCCCAGACAATAATAACCCTATGACGAAAAATGGACTGAAAAAAAGTGATTGGCATATGATTGACTGAAATCGGATCATCTGCATCTTAACACAACATATTAATTACTACCAAATAAAAGAAGTAAGGCGTAATTGATCATGATTAAACAGTGATTTGGTTATGGGACTGCCTAGATTTAATCTGAAACTCTAAACAATATACCGCGCTGATTTGAAAAAGTTGCAGGTAAATACTGTGTTGCAATTCAATTAGTTGCAAAGATTTAAATCCCTTTCTGCTAATTGTCTATTGATAATTTCACAATAATTGCCTTTATGTTTATAAATGGGTTGTTAGCTGCCTTGAACATAAGAATGAGCAACACTGTCAGCCAGGAGTGGGTTCCTTTGCCACCAGTTCGCATCACGATGTTTCGCGCATCGCGATTGCTCCACTCTCGCCCGCCTGCGCATCCTCTTGTGCCATTTTGCTTCTGCGCATGCTCAATACCAGGACTCAGCCTGAAACACAGCTGAGGAGTTAATTAGTTGTGCTTCTGATGAAGAAATAAAGGTCAGTATTATCCCGGAGACAGGCGGGACGGCTCTTTTTCCAGCAGCGGAAGTAGAGAAGCCATCCAAATACAGACAAATACGCTATAAATTCCCCCCAAAAGATGGCGACACCCACGGACCAGCACCGACCAAACTGGATCCATGACACCATCGTCACGTTACCAGTGGGTTGCTAACAGTTTGGGCGATCTGGTCCCATCTGGGAGGAACCCACCCCTGCTATCACTTTCAAGGATACTGTTAACTTGGTCAAACAACTGACAATGAATATCATACAAATAACATAATTTAGGCATACCATTAGTTAGTGATTATCCTGCATAACTTTAAACCAGTAGGGCAGTGATGGCAAACCTTTTTTTTCTCAGGTGCCGAAAGAGCATGGGCATGTGCTACCGCTCATGCACAAGTGCCCACACCCATAATTTAATGCCAAGAGAGGGCAAAAACAGCTTCCCTCGGGCCCCCCTCCCCTGAGGTGCTCTGGAGGCCAGAAATGGCCTGTTTCCCAACTTCTGGTGGGCCTAGTAGGCTTGAGTTTCATCCTCCCCTGGCTCCAAAGGCTTCCCTGGAACTGGGGGAGGGTAAAAACACCCTCCCCCACCCCCCCAGGAGGCTCCCTGGAAGCCAAAAACGCCCTTCTAGACCCTCTGTGCGAGCCAAAAATCAGCTGGCCAGTACACACCTGCACGTCGTTGCAGCTGAGTTAGGGCAACCGCTCGAGTGTCACCAGATATGGCTCTGCGTGCCACTTGTGGCACCCGTGCCATAGGTTCACGATCACTGCAATAGAGTCTTTCTGAACCTGCATATTATTGTTAGTAATGTGGCAAATCCACATTCATTTTAAAGACCCACAATTTCCAGACTGCCTTACAGCAGTTGTCCCACCCCATTACTGTGCAATCAAAAATAGTCTACACTCGGAAAAACATTATGGATCCTCCTTGAATAGCTTGTTCATGTTATCATTCCTAAGCTCTGCACGGTAAGTCTCAGACACTTAGTTTTCTTTGGAAAATAAAACTGTCACCTTCTGAAACAAGATTGTAATCTTGGCTTTGATTCAGGTCTTCAGCTATGTGATTCTGTGAACCTCCCTAGTTGGTGTAATTAGGAATGGGGAATTAGCAGACCTTCAAATATTGCTGAACTACAACTTCTAATCTCTTCGTTATTAGCCATGATACCACAATGTTTGCATAGCCATAGATGACCCACTTTTATATAATAGAAAATCAATAATGTTCGATAGTATATAACACAATTATGTTGTCTAAAGTTTTTGATTGCCACAAAAAGTGTGAGGCTCTAAACTAGGTGAGGCTCTAAACTAAGACGAAGAGGTACACTTCAGTGCCCCAATTAAATTCAAACCTTTATTGTCAGAGTAAAACATGTGTACTATGGGAATGGTTGAGCCTCCCTTTGTGCACCCCCCCCCTACAACACAATACAACTCACAGGGAAAGACAGAAAATCCTTATCTCAGTGAATCCTGTTAACAAACACTCAATCCTACTGCACTATGTGAACCTATTTGTACCCTATGACAATAATTAAGTGTTGTACCTCATGATTCTTGACAAATGTATTTTTTTTTCTTTTATGTACACTGGGAGGATGTGCACCGATGACAGGTTCCTTGATGTCCAATCACACTTGGCCAATAAAGAATTCTATTCTATTCTATTCTATTCTATTCTATTCTATTCTATAGAAACATAGAAGACTAACGGCAGAAAAAGACCTCATGATCTATCTAGTCTGCCCTTATACTATTTTCTGTATTTTATCTTAGGATGGATATATGTTTATCCCAGGCACGTTTAAATTCAGTTACTGTGGATTTACCAACCACGTCTGCTGGAAGTTTGTTCCAAGGATCTACTAATATTTCAGTAAAATAATATTTTCTCACATTGCTTTTGATCTTTCCCCCAAGTAACTTCAGATTCTATTCTATTCTATTCCATTCTATTCTATTCAACAGCCCCGCTAGTCAATTGTACTATGTTGTTATAATTATTTTTCATTCAGAAGTCTGACAGCCCACAAATAAAAACTGCTCTTCAGCCTGTTTCTATGGCTGCCTATGCTTCTATATCTCCTTCTCGATGGTACACATGGCTTAACTTGGCAGCTAATTTTAGATTTGGATGAAGTCTCATAGGGATATGCCACTGGGTAGTGGGTAGATAAGGGTCTTTACTTCAAATTAGAATGAATCTACACTGAACAATTGATTAAATTCTGTCACAATGATAATGCAGGTCCCTTCTTATGGCACTTTAACTTATTCCTGTCCTCTCCATATTTCAAAAGACCCTTTCCTTACATTTCATGACCTTGAAGTTGAGCAGTTAGCTGTTAATGTCTTCCCTGCCCACTGATCTAATAAGCTTTGTTTGAAGCTTCTTAGAAATCAGGAGCATAGTCTGTAGGATGTAGGATCACAAATCAGTTGCCTCAGAACTTGCTGAAAAAGTCAAGTTTTGAAAAAATTCATAAAAGATAGCAGTTTTATAATTCTTGCTTCACAATGTTCATTTCAAAATGTCAAATAGAGAAGTAATTAAATAAAGTGATAGCTTATTATATATTAATAATCTTGATTATCTAGACCTGACAAAGAAGACTATCTGATTTAAAATCTTGCTTTTAAAAGCGATGCAAGTTATAATAGGCATTGGGAAAATGTATTGTACTATATTCTTTCAACCTGAGATGATCCCCTAATTAAACACTCTTTATAGAGTAGCAGGAATAATCCAACATCTTTAGATTTAGAGATGGTAGCCTCTCATTTAAGTAAAACAAAGCTATTTATTAATTCTTCCTTCATGTATCCTGGACATTTTGTCACTCTGTAATCGAGTCAAATCATTTTTCTTCAATAAAACTCATCTAGCTTTTCAGTAAAATTCAGTTCATTGTTTACTATAAGAATTATTATTATAAGAAATCACTTTATAGATACTCCAGTCTATGTAATTATTTACAAATGAAGCTGACCACTTTTGAGTGAAATATTATATCTGCTCTGTTGTTTACATTCTCATGACTGTCTGTCATATTTCAGTAATCTCTCTGCTGAATCCATATAACACGGGGTTTTATGACATTGTATTAAATTATAGGCAGGACATTTTATATGGTAGAGAGTAGCCATGGGTTAAGTGAGTCTTAGCATAACATAGCAACAGCTGCCTGATTGGCTGCTGGGCCTCTGACTTTCTCCAATACAATTGAGGTATGCTTTTGCCTCTGTTTTGGAAAAGACCGTTTTGCATGGAGCTGAGGAAGAGAGGCTTCAGCAGACTCTGTGCTGATCTATCTGTACCTGTTCTTTTTATTCAATTTTTGTCTCCTGTAATTCTGTAACCTCTCTAACTTCTACTTGATTAATTCAATCTTTCTCATAGCATTATTTGATTTGGAAGTACCAGTAGTTAATGCACATGTTTTAATGTTTATTCAGGTTTGTCCTACCCATCCAGGAAAAAGAGTAGCGTGCCTTTGACCACCGGCACCATTAAGCTGTATAGACCTGGGCTTAGAAACATAGAAACATAGAAGACTGGCGGCAGAAAAAGACCTCATGGTCCATCTAGTCTGCCCTTATACTATTTTCTGTATTTTATCTTAGGATGGATATATGTTTATCCCAGGCATGTTTAAATTCAGTTACTGTGGATTTATCAACCACGTCTTCTGGAAGTTTGTTCCAAGGATCTACTACTCTTTCAGTAAAATAATATTTTCTCATGTTGCTTTTGATCTTTCCCCCAACTAACTTCAGATTGTGTCCCCTTGTTCTTGTGTTCACTTTCCTATTAAAAACACTTCCCTCCTGAACCTTATTTAACCCTCTGACATATTTAAATGTTTCGATCATGTCCCCCCTTTTCCTTCTGTCCTCCAGACTATACAGATTGAGTTCATTAAGTCTTTCCTGATAAGTTTTATGCTTAAGACCTTCCACCATTCTTGCAGCCCGTCTTTGGACCCGTTCAATTTTGTCAATATCTTTTTGTAGGTGAGGTCTCTAGAACTGGCTTGTTACTCAGCTGCTATCTTAACGCTATGGGATTCAGCTAAGGAAAAGATGTTTGGGGAGCCTGGCCAACTGGTATGCTGCAAAAAGGTAGTGGCAACTTGAATCAACTACCTTGACAACAGTAGCACCAGGATGAAGCTTGACCTGAGGAAATTTCAACATCTAGGGCAGTGATGACGAACCTTTTTTAGCTTGGGTGCCAAAAGTCTGTGTGTACCAAAAGCTTGAGTGAAAAGGGCATGTAGGTGTGCAATAGCACACATGCACATGCCCACATCCACAATGCAATGCCCTTCCCCCATACATGTATGCACAACACACACACCCCGCGCTGTCCCCCATGCATGTATGCAGGCCTCACTGAAGCCTCTGGACTTCCAGTTGGCTTGTTGGGGCGTTTTTTGCCCTCCCCATGCTTCAGTAAAGACTCCGGAGCCTGTGGATGACAAAAAACGGGCTCAACTGGAATATTACAACAAACTTCTGGTAAGCCCATTAGGCACATTTTTCGCCATCCACCGGGTCAGTGGCTTTCTTGAAGCCCGGGGAGGGTAAAAACAGCTTATCCCTGCCCTACGGAAGGCCAAAAATCAGCTGGCCAGCATATACATGTGCTCTGAAGCTGACTTAAGGCAATGCCTCGTGTGTCCTCTGATATGACTCTGAGTGCCATAGATTCACCATAACTGATCTATGGAATCTAAGACAACCAGCCTTGGTTCCCTGGATAGAGCAATATAGCTTACTAAGTTTTGCTTCTTTTCATTAGCAGTTGCAGAACCTCTGAGGTAATCTTTTCCAAATAAAAGATTTTCAATATATTCTTTTGCTACATAAAGAGTCCTGAAGTCTGAACCATTTTGTGAGAACTTATTCTTTCTACAATTTGAGGTAAATGCAAAACTGTAGAACAGGGGTCAGGAACCTTTTTGGCTAAGAGAGCCGTAAACGCCACATATTTTGAAATATAATTCCGCGAGAGCCGTACGTATCTTCCTTTCTCTCTTTCTTTCTCTCTCTCTTTCTCTCCCCCTCTCTTTGTCTCTTTCTATCTCTTTCTCTCCCTCCCTCTATCTTTCTCTTTTTATCTCTCTCTTTCTCTTTCTCTCTCTCTCTTTCTCCCCCTTCTCTCTGAAGTGGGGAGGGCCGGGTTGGCACCAAGGGAGCTCGAGACGGGGTGCAAAAGCAAACTACTCTGCTGGCCCAGGCCCACATCGGAAGGAAGGAAGGAAGGAATGGTAAAAGGGGCGATCAAGAGAGGAATGGGTGAATGAATGGACGGAGGGTGGGAAGGAAGGAAGGAAAGAGGGAAGGGACAGGAACAGAGGAAGGGTGCAAAGAAAGCAAGGAAAGGTGTGAAAGGGGAGAGTAAGAGAAGAAGGAGTGAAAGAAGGGAATGAGGGAGGAAACAAGGGAGGAAGGAGAAGGAAAGCAAGAAATGGAGGGAGGGAAGGAAGGAAGGAAAGAAAGAAAGAAAGAAAGAAAGAAAGAAAGGGGGAAGGGACAGGAACAGAGGAAGGAAGCAAGGAAACTTATGAAAGGGGAGAGTAAGAGAGGAAGGACTGAAGGAAGGGAGGGAGGGAAGAAGGTAGGAAGGAGAAAGAAAAGAAGAAATAGAGGAAGGGAAGGTAAAAGAGAGAAAGAAAAAGAGCAAGAAAGAAAGCAAGAAAGAGAGAAAGAAAGAATGAAAGAGAAATAAAAATAGAGAGGGGGAATGAAAGAAATGGAAGGAGGGAAGGAAGGAGAGAAAGAAAGAGAAAGAAAGAAAGCAAGAGAAAGAAAAAAGAATGAAAGAGCAAGAGAGCAAGAGAGAAAGAGAAAGAGAGAAAGAAAGAAAGAAAGAAAGAAAGGCAACTTCAAAGAAAGGCTCACTGAGCATCTCTCACTCTCTCTCTCTTTCTATCCCTCTTTCTTTCTCTCTCTTCCTTTCTATCTCTCCTCTTCCTTTCTCTCTCCTCTCTCTCTCCCTCTCTTTCTACCCTCCTTTCTCTTCCTTCCTTCTCTCCCTCCCTCCCCTCCCTCCCTCCTTCCTTCCTCTCCATTTCTCTTTCCCTCCCTCTCTTTCCCTTTTCTTTCTTTTGGTCCACTTCTCTCTCTCTCTGCTTCTCCACTTGCCTCCCCCTCGCGCCTCGCCCTTCCCACCCGGCCACCCGCGCGCGCTTACCAGCAGCAGGAATTCAAGTAAGCCCAAAAGAAGCCATTGGCTCCGGGCGGCGTTCATGGCCCCCCCGAACCCCCAGCCCAGCTGGAGCTCCCTCTCGCCGCCGCCATCTCCCTGCGACTGCCTGCGGCCGCTGCAGCCCCCCCCCCTCCCATCGGGCCACAAAGGACATTTGCCGCCGACGCCAGTGAAGCTTCAGCTGGGCGGGGCGCTGCCGGTACTTCCCTCCTGGGGCTCCCGCTCGCAGCTGTCCCCCGGCTTCTGCTTGATGCCGCGGTTTTCGGCGATGTCCTGCTGTGCCCCAAAGACGGAAGGCGGGAAAAAGGCGAGAAGAATGGAGCTCTCCTTCTTCCTGCCTTCCGTCTTTGGGGCCCAGCAGGACAGCGCCGAAAACCGTGGCATCGAGCAGGAGCCAGGGGACAGCTGCGAGCGGGAGCTCAGTGCTAGGAGCCCTGTCTGCGAGCCAGATACGGCCATCAAAAGAGCCATATCTGGCTCGCGAGCCATAGGTTCCCGACCCCTGCTGTAGAAGATGAAAATACAGTTTCACCTTCCTTTAAGTTATTTTAATCAGAGGTGGGCTGCTACCGGTTTGCCTGACCAGTTGTTAATTTTCTGAGCAGTTCAGAGAACTGGCTGATGGAAGAAATCTTTTCCCACTTTACAGGGCTATTCCTGCAAGGCAGGCAGTAAAGAAACATTCTGGTATGTCTGTATTTCTAGCCTAACTCCTTATCTTAATTCAATTCAATTCAATTCAATTTATTAGATCTGTATGCCGCCCCTCTCCGAAGACTTTGCCCTTTTCAGGTGGGGGTTCCAACTTCCGCTACTACGGGCCTCCAGGAAGGTGAGGCAGGATGCATGGTGTCAGTTATGGAGAAGTGGGTAGGCATCCAGCTGGCAGAGGAGGCCTGCGGAGCACCCTCCATCATCTGGCAGGAGAGGGCTCAGCTCCATTAGCCCCATCCCAATCTCCCGCTTTCGGGGGCACCTTTGGGAGGGTGCGGCGGTCGGTGAAGAGCGCTCTGAGTGAAGCTGCCTCAACCAGGGAGAGGCAGCCCCTGCCGGGCCCCTGCCACAGCCGCTCGCCTGAGCCGCTTTTTGGCCTGCCGGGAGGGCACCTCAGCCAATGCCCACCGGTCTCCCTCCACAGCTTTCTCAAGTTTTGGCAGCTGTGGTGGCAGCCAGACACCAAACCACGTGAAAAGCCGCCACTGCAGGACTACAAGAAGGCTGCCACCGCCACTGCTGACCACCACCCAACTCCTCCACATGCAACATTTGTGTATAAGACGCACCCAGTTTTTGACATACGTTTTTGAAGTAAAAAGGTGCCCAGTCAACGAAGCAGTGGAAGTGATGTGCCAGTGCCTGGAGGCTGTTGGGGCCTGGATGGGTGTCAACAGACTCAAACTCAACCCGGATAAGACGGAGTGGCTGTGGGTTCTGCCTCCCACAGACAATTCCATCTGTCCGTCCATAACCCTGGGGGGGAGTTATTGACCCCCTCAGAGAGGGTCTGCAACTTGGGCGTCCTCCTCAATCCACAGCTCACATTAGAGAACCATCTTTCAGCTGTGGTGGGGGGGGCGTTTGCCCAGGTTCGCCTGGTGCACCAGTTGCGGCCCTATCTGGACTGGGTCTCTCTGCTCACAGTCACTCATGCCCTCATCACCTCGAGGTTCGACTACTGTAATGCTCTCTACATGGGGCTACCTTTGAAAAGTGTTTGGAAACTTCAGATAGTGCAGAATACAGGTGTGAGAGCAATCATGGGCTTCCCTAGGTATGCCCATGTTATACCAACACTCCGCAGTCTGCATTGGTTGCCGATCAGTTTCCGGTCACAATTCAAAGTGTTGGTTATGACCTATAAAGCCCTTCATGGCATCGGACCAGAATATCTCCAGAACCGCCTTCTGCCGCACGAATCCCAGTGACCGATTAGGTCCCACAGAGTTGGCCTTCTCCGGGTCCCGTTGACTAAACAATGCCATTTGGCAGGACCCAGGGGAAGAGCCTTCTCTGTGGCGGCCCTGACCCTCTGGAACCAGCTCCCCTCGGAGATTAGAACTTCCCCCACCTCCTTGCCTTTCGTAAACTCCTTAAAACCCACCTCTGCCGTCAGGCATGGGGGAATTGAAACATCTCCCCCAGGCCTATACAGTTTATGCATGGTATGCTTGTGTGTATGTTTGTTTTTAATAATGGGGTTTTTAGTGTTTTTTCTTAAATTATTAGATTTGTTGTACATTGTTTTATTATTGCTATGAGCCGGCTCGAGTCTACGGAGATGGGTGGCATACAAATCTAATAAATAAATAAATTTTATATACCAAAAAATACGGTAGCTAAGCAGAACATCTTGTGAGGTGAGTGAGACCAGCTGGTATCTTTAAGTGGTGCAAATAAATCTAATGATTGCTTCTCCTGGTTGGGAAACTGTGTTTTGTCAGTTTACTGAGCACAGGAGTCTCTTGTCTATGGGGATTCTTCAGTCATCCAGGTCATGGTTGTCCCAAAAGTGCTTTTTTTCAAGAAGCAACTGGATTTTCTTGCTTTCCAGAAAGTCCCGATGCCTCTTGAAAAAGCACCTTTGGGATAGGAGTCTCCTGCATTGCTTGAGAGTGGCCAAGCTACATGAGTATTCACTGATAATAAGTGGATCCTCCTTTCAATTTGTCATAGTTTTCTCTCATGATAATGTGGCATAGTAATATGGCACCCCTTGTAGAAAGTTAGCACCCACCCCTCTCCCTAGAAAAATGAAATATTTTGAGAAATATTATAAAGGAAGAATATATTTTCCTGAATGAGAAATGGAGAAACATGTTTTCTTAGAGGGAGAAAGCAGTCCCCACCTTGCTTAATAGCCCACAGCTGATGTCAGCACTTAAGAGATAAAGAGATAGATAGCTATATTCATAGGCAAAAATTCCCTGCAGTAAGGTCTGAACCAAGACAGAATGGGATTAGCCCCTCACGCAAGATGTTAATTTGTTAATTTTTTTCTTTAGCTTGGCATTTTGTAGCCCAAATATGCCCACCCACTTTCTGGGGAGCTTAAATGACTTCTCTGCTAAAGGGTTTCACTTTATGAGCAAGAGTAACTTGGCTGCTGATAGTTATCCTTGTATTTTAAAAATTTAATCCCTCAATGTGCTCTGGCAACCTGCCTGATTTGTAACTCTGGTTGCAGGTATTGCTGAGGAAAAAGAAGGTATTCAGACAGAATTATTTAGGTTTCCATGAGGGCTGTGATTCATTTATCTTCAGTGTGTATTGGCCCATTTCTAATCTAATGGCTGGTGTTTAGGGCAGCTTTTTGCAACTGAAGAAGCTTTTTGTATTTTTGTATCCTTGATTTGTATTTTTAATCCTTGATTTACAACAGTTCATTTAGTGACGATTCAAAGTTGCAAGGCCACTGAAAAAAATGACTTATGACCGTTTCCCCCACTTAGGACAGTTGCAGCATGCCCGTGGTCATGAGAGGGTGAGAGAGGCAAAGTACCCTTCGACGTAAGTGACATCGAGTTGGCCATGCCCACCCACCCATGTCCACCCACTCAGTCATTAGGGCAGAGAATAGGGTGTTTTAAAAAATCGCAACCCTCTGCTGATTTTAATGCATGCTTGCATCATCTGCAAGATCTGGCAAAAGAAATGATTTTAAAAGAATCAAATGTGCAATTTGAATACTAATCCAATCTAATAAACTCGATACACGATTTCCTCTAATATTCCTATGGAGCATAATGAATACAGTAACTTATTCCAGGCACTGAAAAGTGTTCTTAGTAAGTGTCTAGTGAGTCTGCATTTATAGAGGGATAATTTTATTACCCAATAACTCCATAGTTGATTTCCATCTAAAATGTTATTAGGTTGTAAAATGAAATATGAACTTTAGTAATATCTAAAACATTAGAAATTCATAACAGCTAGAACCTCCTTAATTAATCTAAAAGATACCCTTGAATGCAAGAATGCACTCTGGAGAAAGAGAGGATAGAAAACAAAATGCTCAGAGAGATAAAAATTTTCCAAACTGCTCAGTGTATCCCCTTTATTAACCATAACATGTCATCTTCAGGGTAATTAAATCCTGAATATTTCATTGTGTTTTCAATAAATGTGTGCTTGTAACACACTTCTGCATGTGAATACATATGCACATCTACCAAAAGGCATGCCAAGACAAAACAAATTTCAAATATCTGAAGTAATAAACTACTAATTAAAATTAATTTCTTTCAGGTAAGGTTTCCATTTATAAAATTATTATAATTTTCTATCACATTTTTACAAGTAACACATTCCAATTAGGCATTCCCCTCCTTCAGCAGCAGAAGCGATGGAAAGACAATAGGAATAAAACTGCATAAATAATTCAAAGGGAACTGGTAAGTAGACAAGGAACAGGGAGAAAAGGATCTGTTTAGACATTACTGAAACAATTCAATTTACTAAGCAAATAGCCCTGCTGAAGCTAATTTTTGGAAGGATCGAACTCTTCAGCATTATCTCCACAGCCATTATCATCTCAGTCCCTTTGCATGTTTTCAGGAACAATTGTTTTTTGCAGATACCTTTGTAAGCGAAGAAAGCTTCATCTTCCTAGCAGATATGTACAGCCATTATTCATTCTTCTTAGATTTTATAATATCATACATTCATCCAAATCAGCCTGTCAGTCACAAGCCAAATTTCTACATGTTGCATGATGTTTATTATCTCACGAGTCATTTTTAATATTTAAATTTTAACATTGAAGACATTCACATTGAACAATAAAATAATTGATATTTCAGGGAGGTGAGTCCAAACAAACTATTTATTTATACAACCTTCACTGAAATGAATAGAAGCAGCATAGTTTTGTTTAACTTTGTGTTGGGTTTTGCCAAATATCATAAAACACTTAAGCTTTAACACTTAACACTAAGCATGTAGATCTCTGGAGAAATGTTGCATGGCCCCACTCCCCCAACAATATTTATTAATTATTAGAAAGGGGGAGTCATTATTTGTTGATTTTTTTAATATTTAAATTTTAACATTGAAGATATTCACATTGAACAATAAAATAATTGATATTTCAGGGAGGTGAGTCCATGCAAACTATTTATTTATACAACCTTCACTGAAATGAATAGAAGCAGCATAGTTTTGTTTAACTTTGTGTTGGGTTTTGCCAAATATCATAAAACACTTAAGCTTTAACACTTAACACTAAGCATGTAGATCTCTGGAGAAATGTTGCATGGCCCCACTCCCCCAACAATATTTATTAATTATTAGAAAGAGGAACTAAAGGTTATTAGAGAGGATCTAAAGGCACAGAATTGTCTTGTCATTTTGACCAAAGAAGGTAATGTTTGTTTACTATTTCAGTAATTATTCCATTGCGGAAAATGCCTTCTGAATTGCCCACCCAAACATCTTTGAGCTATTCCTAGAAAGATCCAGGAAGCAAAGGCAGAAAAGAATTGCTCAAAATGCTGTTCTCTTGTTCTATTCTAGAAGTTACTTTTTAACTGCCACATTCTGAAACAGTGGAGAATCATGTGGTTTAACAGTCTTCCCCCTCTTTTGAAAATTTTACATTTTGGCAGCAAACAGAGGCTCACTTGGCAGCCTGAGAACTAAATGTTAATTTCAGTCTTGCTACAGACGGAATGCATTACATTTAGAATTGTCTCTGCCCTGGGAACAGTATTCAACTACAGCCAGAAAACTATGAATAACAACAATGAATAAAATAAATATTGGGACTTTTGTAAATTTTTCTTTTAGAAATGTTCTTAATGCAACCCTGTGTATATAAAAATGTCCACTTTCTTCAATGGAACATCACCCCTGGTAAATATATAAACTTCTGTTGAAATTGGTCTACTGAGAATTAACATTTTTTTCTCATCATTCCTATCATCCTTTTCCTCCAACTTAGGACTGTATGACTGTAACTCGTTGCTTGTATCCTAAGATTCTTATTAATACTGATTGTTTCTTCATTGCTTATTTCACTCCTATGGCAATCATTAAGTGTTGTACCTCATGATTCTTGACAAATGAATATTTTCTTTCATGTACACTGAGAGCATATGCACCAAGACAAATTCCTTGTTTGTCCAATCACACTTGGCCAATAAAGAATTATATTCTTCAGGGAAGTTCATTCCCAACTACATTCTGGATAACTTGCAGTCTTGGACTCTGGAGTTCAGGATTTTACATTCTCTATTTCGTTTTTCCCCCTCTATTCTTTTCTCATATTGGAAACAATTCTGAATCATTCAAGTAATCATACAATAATCAAACTACTTTTCAAGTAGATAATATGGATGGAACCATCCACTGCGAATTCCTCTACCTCAAACTATGAAACGCAAATTTTACTTTCCAAATTAAATAATGAAAGCCATTCAAAATGTGACTGATTACTAAGAAGAAGGTAAAGGTTAAGAAAGGAGAGAAGGAAAAAAATGAAAATGAAATAAACTTCTAAATCACGAGAGTCACCAAAAGATATCTCTTGATGTGCAGGAGAATTCTGCAGCATGGAATATTGCTGCTGTAGACCTGCATCTCTTCCAGAAGATCCTTCCAATTGCTCTTCTCCACGGATTTGCTATTCTCTCTAATTCATCATGCCAAATATGCTCCATTTTAACTGAAAGTGGGACAGAGAGAATTTTAAAAATCTCAAATTTGGAATCTCCAGAGTTTGTTTTTACCTTCCGTTTGAAATGTTGTTTTGCCTTCAAGGTTCTACGATCAGAGAATGGGTTTACTGCGGATTTATTTATGTAGTTCGTAACATATTTTATGCACCTATACCAATTATGCTACTGGTGCTAGTATGCTATTGGTGCTAGGCAACAAAAACCTATTTTATATATTTTGACGAAATAAGGTTTTTAAAAAATGATAGGTCTTAACCCTAATCATTACAGAAATAACTATAGTTATATTTTTCCCACATATATTGCAATCAGTGTCATGAATCTTGGTACACAGAAGATAGTTATTTTAAGTCATGTTTCCCATCTGTTTCTCTTTTAAATCAATGAATTACAACAGACTGACAAGACACCATTTATCTGCTGGATGGAAGTAATAAATGTTGTAGCCATTGAAGGCAGTGGACCATCTTGCCACTCACTTAAGTATTGTGAAAAAAATCATATGTTCCAGAATCTGATGTTTTTCCTTAAGAAATTATGCAAGAGCATAAAAGAGATGTAATATAAACTGCCAGATCTTGTCTTTTCTCACATTCCTGCTTAATAGCAATGACAAAAGGCGAACGTGCAAACTGATCAGTGTATTCGAACTGGAGGATAGCCTGTAAATTACATAGGAGGTCAGAGTGGCTGGAGGCGGATATTAGGACCTCGTCAAAGTAGGGAAACACCCCCTGCAATCCTTGGAGCAGCCATTCCATGAGACTTTGAAAAATGCCAAGGGCTACACTTATACCAAACTGGAGGCGCTTGCATGTGAAAGCTCCCTAGTTGGTGACAATGGTTTGAGCCAAGACAATGGCATCATCCACCAGGAGCTAATTTGCTTTTGCAAGGTTCAGCTTGGCTAAACTGGAGCCCCAGCCCAAGGAGTGCAGGAGATACTGTACTAGTGGGACAGGGTACGGGGTTGGCAGGCAATGCCTTATTAAGTGTTGTTTATATTCGACACAAATCCTGATGGAGTCATTGGATTTTAGGGGAAATACAATAGGGATTTCCTATTTGTAGTGATCTATAGGCTGTAATACCCCTTGGGTGATAAGTTTATCCAGTTCTAGATCTACCTTAGGCCACTGAGCCAAAGGGATGCACCTGGGCTTCAATTGGATTGGGGCCATTTAGGGTCCAAATGGAAAGAAATAGGCTTCCCCGTACATTTACAGGCCTGAGTTGAAAACATCAGTGAAGTCAGAGGTGAGGGCATCTAAGGTGTTATAATTGGTATCATGGATGCCGGTGACAGTAAGGCCCAGGGCAGAAAACCAACTGAGCCCCGGAAGCGATGGAAGCTGGCTGTTTACAATGATGAGGCAGTTCTTCCTGGAAACCTGCATGAAAAACATGAAAAAGCCCACAACCCACAGTAGGGATTAACTTGCCTTCATAGTCTCTAAGGGACACTAAACAAGGTTGTAGGCGGCTTTTGTTGAAGTTAGGCAACTGTTGGTTGATGGGTGCCAAGGAAAGTAAAGATTTGGAGGAGCTGGTGTCGACCTCCATTTTACAAAGTTGGCCCTCAAGGTGGACAGTTACAAAGGTTACAAAGCATTTGTGAGGTGAATTGGACAGAGTTGCTTGGCTCACAACCATGTGTGAGGCTGGGTGACTCTGGAGATGGAGAAACAATCATCTCTGGAAGGAGAAGGTCTTCTCTAGCATCTTGGCTAGTAGGCAGGTATGGATCTTGGTGGGTAGGATCTTGATTGATTGTAAGGAGGCATAAAGGCTTTGCACACTTTGGACAGGTGGTTTTTCTTTCCACATTGGTGGCAGATGGCAGTTCTGAACCTGCAGTCAACCTGACCGTGGTTCCCACCACAGCCAAGGCAAGCTACATGAAGTGATTTGTCACCTGAGGTAATTTTTCTGCATGTGGTTTGGAGGTGGCTAACATTTGCTTCTTCATCTGAGGGAACATCTAACTCAGTTTCTTCATAATTCACTCCTTGGCTCCAGAGTTGAGCTGTCAGCAGCTGGAAACACTGACTGATTTTTGTGATAGCTCAGAAGACCTGTTTCATATAAGGTTGTCATGAGGGTCAGCTCTTTTGGGGGCAACAAAGGGTACTGGAGTTGCAAATGTTGCACTGCACAAATGAGTTGGTGAAGGAAGAGGTCGTCAAGATCTAAGAACTCACACTTCGCAGTAGCTGTCCGATGGGCAGTCATGTAATCATTGGTTGATTCACCTTGTTTTTGAAGCTGCTGAAAAAGTGATGCGTGAAGGAGCTGGAGAGTAGTGGTTCCTTAATTTTACTATTAGTGTCTCCCATGTAAATGAGCTGTGTGCTGTCAGGGCTCTGGCTGTGGTGAACATTTTGCGGCCATGGGAGCTGAGGAAATATCCTAATTTCTGGGAACTTCGTAAAGTCGTTCACCCTCAGAATTCATTCAAATTGGGTTAGATAATCATCCCAGGTTTCTGTGGCCAGCTCGAATGGAGAGAAGGCCTGGTCATAACTGTGAGGACTTAACACTTTACTTACTAATACTCCCGATCTGATGGCTCCCAGCTAAACTCCCAGAGCTGGGGTGGTGCAGCAGGCAGAGTGCTGTACTGCAAGCCACTGAAGCTGACTGTAGATCTGTAGGTCAGCAGTTCAAATATCATCACCGGCTCAAGGTTGACTCAGCCTTCCATCCTTCCAAGGTGGGTAAAATGAGGACCCGGATTGTGGGGGCAATATGCTGGCTCTGCTAAAAAGTGCTATTGCTAACGTGTTATAAGCCGCCCTGAGTCTAAGGAGAAGGGTGGCATAAAAATTGAATAAATAAATATAAATAAAATAAACTCAGATTTTATGATAATATATACAATCCTTTCCCAAGTGTCATAACAGTTTGAGAGAAACTGTTGAGAATTGTTCAAGAATAAATGCAGGTGCAAATTATATTTATTTATGTATTTGTATCCCACTTTCAAACATCTTTGATTTCAGAGTTTTGGTTTACAGTATATTATAGATTTTCCCCAAAACTGTCATGCACGAAATAGGCCTGTAGTGATTATAATGTTTGAAAGCTGTTTTCCATCCATTTTAATCTAATTGCATGGAAATTCATCACACTTGTTGCCAGGACTATGTGGTGTATAATGGAAACTGTACATAGAACTAAGTCAAACCATGCTGAAATTTGGTTTTAAACAGAGCTGGCAAGGAGCCCTACCTTGCAGAAATAATTAAGGAGGCTTGCGAGGCAGACTAGAAGTTAACAGAATTAATAGACTTGTTTGCTATTGTTTGATGCAGTTACCAATCTTGGGGTTCCTAAAGCTTGTTGACCCTTCCAGTGGTGCTATTTCAATTTCAAAGTATTGCACTCAAACAACAATTTCATTATAACTATAAAAATAGTGCAAGTGTCTATTATGATGTCATGTGATCAACATTAAGCTTCTGTCATATACATCCTGGGATATTTTTTATTACATTTAAATAAGCTTAAACTCTCTTGACTCCAAATGAAGATGATTACCCATCATATTGGTTTCTATTTCTATTTCAGAACTGCAGAAAAAGCAATTACTGCCAACCTGCCTTCCATTGAGGACCTGTATTCTGCACAGTCAAAAAGAGGGCTGTGAAAATATTTACTGACCCCTTGCATCCTGGATATAAACTGTTTCAACTTCTATCTCAAAAATGTCATTACAGAGTACTGCACACCAAGACAACTAGACACAAGAACAGGTTTTTTCCTGAATGCCATCACTCTGCTAAACCAATAACTCCCTCAACACTGTCAAACTTTTAGCTAAGTCTGCACTACTATTACTACTAGTTTTTTCTCATCATTCCTATCATCCATTTCTTCCCACTTATGACTGTACGACCGTTGCTTAATTTAATATTGATTGTTTCCTCATTGCTTATTTGACCCGTGACCAATGAAGGGCTACCAAAATTTTACTACCATACTGTGGGCGTGGCTTATGCAGGATGCCCTGCATTTTCTTTCAACATATTTCAGTGCAAATTGGGTGCTCTGGGGTGAAGCTCAATTTTTTCTACCCACTGCGTTCCCCCTCCCCCCAGTCCGGGCAGCAGCCCACCCCTGCCTGTGACAATCATTAATTGTTGTACCTCATGATTCTTGACAAAAACATGTGAGATATATATATAGCTGAAGGGATCAGGTCTGGTGGCCTAGAGGTTAATTCTCTGCCTTACAAGGCAGAAGCTGCCAAATCAAATCGCAGTAAGGGTGTGGCTAGCTGATGAGGCCAGAACAAGGCCGAAATGGTGCCATCCTATTCTCCCTTAATTTTAAAATTTCAGAAAAAAACATGTGATATATATATCTATATATTTTGTGATTCGACACAAAAAATATGTAACCCTTCCCTGGTGCAGAGCTGAAGGGATTGGATACTGTAGCCTAGAGGATAATTCTCTGCCTTACAAGGCAAAGGTTGCAGGTTCAAGTCCCAGTGGGTATGGCTAGCTGATGAGGCCAAAATAAGGCTGAAATAGATCTATCCTAGTCTCCCTTAATTTTCAAATTCAGCAAAAAAACATGTGACATATATATATAAATAAATAAAATAAATAAATAAAAGATGGTCCTGCTTTATTGGGATAGCTTTATTTAAAGTTATTTTTACCATTTTCATATAAATTGCCTCCGCTTTCTTGAAAAGAATAGCAGCATAAGGGGGGAAAATAAAGTAAAACTAATAAAGTAAAACTACAGTATAAAGAATGCATATTTTGATTAACCATTCCCCCCCCCCCTCTCGTTTGGTGCCTGCACATTTCTGATTTTTGTGATACAGTTCTCTAATAAAAGGAATACATTTATTTTGACATGTTTAACATTGTTTTTCCTCTGGTAATCTGAGAATGATTTATAACAATAATCATCGGGCCGAATGAAAGACATTCACACAACTTAATACAAATGCTCTGTCGCAATCAGAGGTAAATGTCAGTTGGAACACAGATCACAGCAAAGAGAGTGTCTCAAATAGTTAATAAAACATTGAAACTGAATTTTAACTCTATCTAGTCTGTGATAATCTGGATTAGCAATACAGTACAGTACTGTATATGACACTAAATCTGCCACCTAGTGGTTGAGTATCACGTTGCAGGATTACCAAATTGCAAAAGATTCAATTAAAACACAAATTTTGAGGGGTGGGGGGCTGCGTTCTCAAGAGCAGCCTAATGCAATACAACATTTGGAAGCAAGTCTGACTAGGCAAAGAACTTTAGATTGTGGGTAGCAGCAAGATTTCACTAAATTATCAGCCTCCACTCCTCTGCTCACAACAGAATACCGTATACCAGTGATGGCGAACCTTCCCTCCCCCCGCCCTGGGTGCGGAAAGAGCATGCGCACACGCGAGTGCCCACACCCATAATCCAATGCCTCAGGAGGGTGAAAACAGCTTCTACCACCCCCTGGAGGCCCCCTGGAGGTCAGAAATTGCCTGTTTCCCAGCTTCTGGAGGGCCCAGTGTTTCGCCTTCCCCACGCTGCAAAGCCTTCCCTGGAGCCGGGGAAGGATAAAAATGCCCTCCCCCATCCCTTGAAGGAATTCTACAAACTAAAGCCCACATAACAAGAGTTAAGTTGGGTTCTAGAAAATCCACCAACCATTTACTTTGCTTGTATTTTTCAGAAATAAAAAAGGAAGTCAAGGCATACACAAATAGAATGCCACATAGCTAAGCTCTTTCATAATATACTGGAATTATGGAGAAAGAAAACCTGTGGAAGAAAAAAATAATAGATTTATCATTTTTTAAAACTATCAAATTTCAATCCAGCTTCAGAGATCCAGTAAGAACACTGTTTCAAAGGATTTGAGGTAAATATAATCCTTGATCATTCAAAGAATGAATACTATTTTAAACCCAAACTAGATTGTTAAAGTTGATATATTAAGCAGAGGAAAAATATACTCCTACAAACACTGTCATTTTTAGCACTTTATAGCAAAAGCTGGAGACCCATATTTTTCAACTTGCTTAAAAAACAAATTCTTGAAATAACCTATTCTTAAACTAAATAATTACTGCATTCATTAGTATGATCTCTGTGGTATTAAAACATGACTATAATTATTACATTGAAACATTTATTCTGACAATGATTAAATAAAAGCCATTTATTTATTGTAGTCATAATCCTATAGTTCCTATGACAGCATCTCTCTTTTTTTAATTGATTTTTTAACAAGTTTAATATACACACAACATAAAACAGTGCATAGTGAAGAAAAATGCCCACCACCCCAGCATACATACATACTCCACCACCATATCGGGGGTGTTTCTTATATAACCCACTGTAAGCCAAGAGGATCTCAGAATTTCTTGGATATTATCTTTAAGAAACAATGGTCAACCTTTGAAGAAAATTATCAGATGCCAGTTACTAGTAATCCCTGTCCTTCAAAAGCCCTTCAAAAGTGTGTGTTGAGCAGAGTTTACAGTTTATAGAGTCAGCATATTACCACCAACAATCTGGGTCATCATTTAATCAACCACAAAACAATGGAAAGCTGAGTCAACCTTAAGTCAGTCAGAATACTGTGCTTAACCAAGGTAACAAGCCAAAATCTATTGGCTAAATCAACCCAAAGTTTTCAATAGAGGCATAAATGACTAGGCACAAAGTACAGTATCCTACTTTGAACATATAACACAAAGTCCTAATTCTCTACAGCACTGTTTCCCAACCTTGGCCACTTGAAGATATCTGGACTTCAACTCCTAGAATTCCCCAGCCAGCATTTGCTGGCTGGGGAATTCTGGGAGTTGAAGTCCAGATATCTTCAAGTAGCCAAGGTTGGGAAACACTGCTCTACAAAGTAGAAGAAAAGTAAAGAAGAGGACAGCAAGCAAGCAAGATGGATGAATTCAGTTACAGTGGTGATAGATGCATCATTAGAAGATCCTGTTAGAGACACATCCAAATAGAAGATATGTATGGGGCTACTGAAAGTCAACAACGACTTGATGGCATATAATCAATCAAAACAAATAAATGCTGAAATAAAACTATTACTAATAAATGTACTGTAGTTCCATATGGATAATTACATGAAAGGGAATGGGGTTTTTACAGTATCTTTCCCCTGCCATGCGCACCAAGCCACACCCACAGAACCAGTAGTAAAAAAAAAATTGGATTTCACCACCAATGTTCCCTCTAATTTTTTTTTTTGGGGGGGGGGGGGTTGGAAACTTATACTGTCTGAACGGCAGTCCCCTTGGGACTGGGCAGCATAGAAGAATAAATAAATAAATAAATGAATGAATGAATGAATGAATAAATCCCTACTTTTTTAATTAAAATAAATTAATAATAAAACAAAACCCAAATCTATTACTATTAAAACTAAAACAACCAGCAAATCCAAAAACATAACTATTAATAAAAACAGGTGAGGACTGGGTTTTTTTTTTCCTCTGTTATTATTTAAGTGCTTTTACCATATGCTTTAAATCAAGAGTCACTTCTCTTTCTGTTTCTCTCTCTTTCCTGTCATTCTCTGCCTCAATCATTTTCTCATTTCTCTTTTTTCTCCCCTTTATTCTATCATTTCTCTCTCTCTTTCTTCCACTCTTCTCTCTCTCTTGCTTTCTCTCTCTCTTGTTTTCTTTCTTCCTTTCTCTCACTCTCTCACTCTCTTCCTTCCTCTCTCTCTCTCTTTCTTTCTCTCTCTCTCTCTCCCTTCCTTTCTTTCCTTCTCTCTTCCTTCCACTTCTCTCTCTCTCTCTCTCTCTCTCTCTCTCTTCCTTCCTTCTCCTCTTTCCCTCCCCCAATTTAAAAAGTAATAAAATGATATTGGTTCCAAAAATTCATACTAAAAATACATAATTAAATGGTGTGGAGAGTGAACTGCCCCTTCCCACAGAGAATGCAGCATAAGCCCCAGGCATGGTGCTTTGGAGAAAGCATCCTCAATTCAGATGCAGAACCCTTGGAAGTCAACTTCCAAATTGTCACATGCTTCATCTCATCAGCCAAGGATCTAAACAAAGGCTTATAATATTTTTAAACAATCTCGTGTGTTTTGTACTGCATAAAATATAGGAAGTCATTGCAAATTTATAGAAAATCAGTTTTATTTAAAAAATAAGCTTCCCACAAATTTGAAGTGATCATGTTTCAGAGACTTCCAAATAAGAGTAATTGTCATATTTCTTCCTGAGAATGAGGTATCCCACCCACACAGTTCATTATTATAATGTTCTAATCATCTTGATTATTTATAGCATGGCCATCTGTTAAAGTCACAACATTCTTCCCACTTATAAGATGATACATCAGTTCCAGTAACAGGTAATTAACAAAGAATTGTGGAAGCTCTCTTATTTATTCAAAGGTTTCTTCCTGCTCCTCAGGAATACCATCTGTCTTCTTTCTTTCTCTTTAACTAAAACCTATAGACCCTGAGTTATAAAGACACATGAGAAAAGATATGATACAGTAGATGCCAAAATAACAGATGGCCCAAGCAACAGGCACCTATGAAGTGGATTAATACACCATGCAGTGTCCAAACATGTTGCCAGAGAAAGCAACAGAAAGACACACTCGATAAAAATGTTGATAAACCTTCCCATAGAAACCTGGGCTAAAGCAAAATTGTGATCTAATGTACATTACACTCTGATTGTCTTATCTAAATCTCAAAGGAAATTCATTTTTTTAAAAAAATACCTCTAATTATATATACATTTTAATGTGATATCTCAGTAAAAATGTGTTAATGGTTGCAAAGCTATTTATTATATGTATGTGTATCTTTGTCAGGTAACAAAAAATAGCCTCAAAGGTCTAGTTCAGAATCTAAATATCTTAAAGAAACCGAGATACTTCTAGCATTTACTATACAGTGTTTCCTCGATTTTCGTGGGTTCCAACTTCGCGAATAGCCTATACCACGGTTTTTCAAAAAATATTAATTAAAAAATACTTCACAGTTTTTTCCCTATACCACGGCTTTTCCCGCCTGGTGATGGAGAGCCACCTTTATTAGAACAAATGCTAGAGACAGTGAAGGGTTGCAAAAAATGTTACTACCACACTATGGGCGTGACTTGGTGTGGGTGTGGTTTGGTGGTCATGTGACCGGATAGGAGTGGCTTAACAATCACGTGACTGGGGTTGCTTAAAGGTCAAGTGATTAAATGGGAGTGGCTTACTAACCAAGATAAGTTATCAAATAAGATGCTTAGACTCTTTTTCAGTTGATTAAGTCACATTATTTGAATAGCTACAAAAAGGACAAATGATAAACAGCATTATTTGTTGAGGAGCAAAGTAACATTTTAAGGTTTTGTACTGAACCCACAAGATTCAGTACGATACCAGATTAGGCAAGTAGCTCAGTTTTCTTTAATTGCTATAAAAGTTCAGTTCTAGATAATGATTAAAATGATTAAAGCGTTTATGGGTAAAAACATACTATTTAATTATTTCCTATTTTAAAAGTAATTAAGGATCATACTAAGGTACTAAAGAAGGAAGGTCAATTTAAAAAATTATTAAGTATTCAATAAATAGTGCATAAACTTACTACCCCCACTGTGTGTCCCCCCACCCTCCGTGGGGGAAGCAGCCCATCAATGGCTAGAGACTATCTAATGTTCTGAAGGGCTCAAGACAACTCAGGTTGGAAAACCATTTTGAATCAAAGCTGGGAAACATAGGCCTATTTACAATGTTTTAAGGGAGAGAGGAAAATACGGTAATCTGTTTCTGCACTAGTAATAGGCCAAGCAGAAAGTGCAGATCTGCTCTTAGCCAGAGAATAGGTTGTTCTTCTAAGTGCTGTTTGTTTCTAAAACTTCTCAACAGATCAGTTTCATACTCAATAAAAATACAACATTGGGCTCCAACAGAATAGGAGTAAAACCAAATTCTTTATATTGTTGATTAAATCCTAATTTTAATCCCAGCTCCAGTACTGGAAATAAACCAAGCAGAGAGAAAGAGAGAGAAAAAAAGATAGAAGGGGGGAGGGGTTTTTATTGCTATTCTGCCTCACATTCCTTTCAGTAATAAATGTCTGCTTTATAGCCAGAATGGTAACCATATGTGTAACAAACATGCACATGTCTGGCTTAGACGTCGCAATCCAATCCAATAAATTTGTGGAATAGCACAGATCCAGACAGCCTGGGGCAAGCACAGACGGAGGAATAAATTCTACAGCAGCATTCAATAAAGTTGTAGAAGATATTTTGAAACATGGATAGTCATTGCTGTCCTTCAAATGAAACTAACCCTTGTATATATGAGCATCCCAAGTCATCCAAAAACATGCAGTTTCCTACTGACCATCTGTGAAATAAGGATAACAATATAAAAGTAAAAATCTACCATGGATGTTAATATATGCTTGAAAGAAATTCTTGCAATGGGATACAATTTCTTGCAAATAAACTGAACTGTGTACCCAAGCAATAAAGTGTTGTCCTAACAAAGTTAAATGTTTCCATAAGTAATTATCCATT
Organism: Erythrolamprus reginae; assembly: GCF_031021105.1. Taxonomy (NCBI): domain Eukaryota; kingdom Metazoa; phylum Chordata; class Lepidosauria; order Squamata; family Dipsadidae; genus Erythrolamprus; species Erythrolamprus reginae. The sequence continues at coordinate 296,681,492 of NC_091951.1, read as the reverse complement.
TTGAGTACTGCATATGATTTTTGTAAAAGTAACAGTCTAACCATACAGAAACTTATGCTGATTTTGTGAAATGAAACAAATGAAACAAAATGGTAAAAAGTTGTATTTATGTAGTTACTTACCAAGCACATCTAAATCACATTAAAGTGATCAATATATCTTTATAGTCACAAGATATGTCACAACTTTTGAGTACCCCTAATGTTTGGAAATTGAAAGTTGAAAAATTTGACACGCCCTGTAAGTAACCAAAACTTGCTTTTTCCCCATTTTACTTAGAAACTACAAAATGCACAGTATGTTCAATATTTATTTATTTATTTATTTATTTATTTGATTTGTATGCCGCCCCTCTCCAGAGACTTTTGATTATGGTTGTAAAATCAACTTGTTCATGATTTCATTTGCATAAAATAAAATGAATTATAAATATTTTTTTCCTATCAGGAATTTTTTAAAATAAGAAGCTGTTCTAATTTTTAAGTGAGTTTCCCCCCCTGTATTTATTCCTAAATATTGGACTTATAGAGACCCCTGGTGGTTTTGCTGAAATTTACAAATTAGGAACATTTTGTGCATACTTACTGTATATGCTTCTTCTCTACTCATTTGAGCCATTGCTTTTTTATTAATTACATAAGAAGCTAATTATTTTAGAATGTAATAATTAGGCTTTAGTTATAGTATTGAAAATAAGGATTGTTGAAAGTGGGATTTATATTTAAGTAACCATACCCATGATGGTGAACCTATGGCATGTGTGCACACAGTGGCACACAGAACTATCTCTCTGGGCATGGAAGCCGTTGCCCGTAACTGTTCCAGATTCCAGCAAGCTGGCCAGTGGTCTTCACACACAAGGAGCGCCGGAAACTGGAAGACCAGCTGAATCGTGTGCATGCACATGCCAGAAACCGGAAGATCATCTTCCCGGCATGCGCACTGGGCAACTGCTACTCCAGTTTCCAGCACTCCTGCGCACATGAAGACCATCTGGCTGGCACACCGAAACCCAGAAGAGAAACAGGCATCGGCTTGCATGCCTGGAAAGATGGCTATGTGCAAGAAGACCGCCCTGACTTATTCTCAGTGGCGGACTGGAGGGGTGATTCATCATAGCCAGAGTTGGGGGAAGCTCTCCCATCTGCTAGGCTCCCCAACCCGAGCCCTGGGAATGCCGACGCTCCTTTGAGACCAGGAAGAGGTTCCAGCTTTCCAATAGAGGGAGGCGGCATTCCCTGACCAACTTTTTCTTCCTGTCTGGGGCTGCAGAACCAGATCATGGGTGGGGATGTCCCCCCTGGTCCTGACAGGGACCAGGGGGGCAAGTAGGGAGGCACAAGGACCCCCAAAAGGCTAGGCAGAGCCAGCAGATGGTCCTGGTACATGCAGGGCTTATCCCTCCTTCACTGTTGACAGATCCAGTGCCCCCCTTCCCCCCATGGCCTGGGTGAATTTTGTCATTCAAATTTTGACACTCTTCTGGTTTTTGGCATACACATGCACACTGGCTAGCTGCTCTTTGTGTGCGCATGTGTGCCAGAAACCAGCAGACCAAGTGGCTGGTGCGCATGCACATGCGTTCTCCCATTTTGGCATTCAATGCCAAAAAAGGTTAGCCAGTATTGAACTATACATTGGATCAATTTACTTTTCATCTGCCTATAAAACAATGAAATTGAAATAATTTCTTATAAATACTATATATGAATTGTTTCACAAAACACACCAAACTGTCTTGTTTGCTTCACAATGAAAGCCTACCTGGAAATTTTAATCCTATATTTGTAACTGTGTTGTACTTCTATTGCCAGTGAATCAGGCTTGTTTCCTGGCAAATAAGGACAAGATGGTAATCATCTTCACTTGTGCCTGAAACAATTTAAAACTTTTTCATTTCATTCATTCAATTATTTTTCTTAGTCTTTCTTTCTATTTTGCCAATGATTTAGCAGGTAATCTGCCCAATCAGATATGGAACACATGTGAGATTTTGTTTTCTGATAAATAAAGGGGGAATAAAGGGGGAAATTTGGTCCAGGGTGAATTAATTACTTCTGGTAAAAATAATTGCTGTGAATTTAGTTTCCCTGGTATATCCTTATCCTTTATAATCTTATATAACTGACATTTGGATTTTTTGTTCATCTTCTTCCTTCCTAACCATATTTATTTCTGAGCAGAAGGAAATAAAAGTATTGTCTTCATTTTTTCCACTATCAAGTTTAAATTTGCTTTGTAGTCACATTGAGACTATACTGTATGCATTTCGTATTTCAGCCGATTCTTGAAATTAACATTGGTGTAGTAAAATATTTGTATTTGTATAAATAGTTTACTATACTGTATTTATCATAGATGTAAATACTAATAATCCAATTTATGACACAAAGCTTTAATCAATCCTTTTTAAAAACACAACACATTCAACACAGATGTTCCTTAGTCTTCAAAGGACTATGGTTTTTAATCATTTTATGAAACAAAATCAAAGCAATTTTAATCAGGGAAGTGGACACTGCAACTGAAACACAAGAGCGCTACTTTAAATTGCTACAGTTTACTTAGAATGCTAGTAGGCATCAATGCCAATTCTATAACTGTCAGCCCCACTAAGACCAGTTCAGAAAATCACAAGAAGGCTAAAACTACTGTAAAAAGTTAGTACTTACCCGTCTCCTAGAAGAACGGAATGTTCTACGAAATATTAAAAAGGCAGAATAGTATTATATTTCCCTGAATGAGAAAAGGAGAAACATGTTTTTAAAGACAGAAAACAGCCCCCTGCAGCTCCCTTCCCCCAGCAGATATTTGGTGCCCATTGAACAAGACTGGGCCAGCCTGTCTGCATGACAATTAGACCTTCAGCTGCAGGGTGATGGGATTAAGACATGACCCACCAGAGATCATAGGATTATGTATTAGCAGAATTTATGCCTTGGCACAAACCCCAGGGAACACTACATCACCCCACCCGACCCCACCCCAAGTTTCAACCAAACCTGGGAGCTCAGACAACCTATGGGACTCTGACAACAGCCAATAAAATACATTTCTTGATGGGAACAGAAAGCTCAAGGGCAAGGCCCAAGAGAAAGTATAAATAACCCTCTCACTCTACTCCAGGGATTGTTGAACTCAATTTCAATGAGGGCCACATCAGGATTGTGTTTGATTTCAGGGGCCAGGGTGGGTGTGGCCATCTTGACATCACTCGTGTTGGTGATACCTGTGGTGGCCCAAATGTTCTGCCAGGAAAAAATATATTTATTTATTTATTTATTCAATTTTTTTTAATGCCACCCTTCTCCTTAGACTCAGGGTGGCTTACAACATGTTAGCAATAGCACTTTTTTAACAGAGCCAGGCTATTGCCCCCACAATCCAGGTCCTCATTTTACCCACCTTGGAAGGATGAAAGGCTGAGTCAACCTTGAGCCGGTGATGAGATTTGAACTGCTGACCTTCAGATCTAGTCAGCTTCAGTGGTCTGCAGTACAGCACTCTACCTGCTGCGCCACCCCGGCTCACCCCTGGTTCCTGGGCTCCATTTTTGGCCGTGATGGCGTCCTGTGGCCCTCTGCCAGCAAAAATGGAGCTTGGATGGGTCACATGTGCACTCCTCCTCGGAACTGTTTTTGGCTGTGACAGCCTCTTCCAGCACTCTGCCAGCAAAAACAGAGTTCCATTTTCACTGGCAGAGGATTGCAGGAGGCCATTGTGCCCAAAAACAGAGGCTGGGGAGGGGCTTGTGCAGCTCTCCTGAGCTCCGTTTTTGCTGGCGGAGGCATCATGGGCCAGTCATTTGCTGTTTCCAGGGTGGCCTCCATGGGCCAGATATAAGAACCCCGTGGGCTGGATCTGGCCCCTGGGCCTTGAGTTGACACCCCTGCTCTACTCTATGTGATCAGCTGCTCCAGGACTTCAAACCCATGTGATCCTGTTCATCAATAAACCATCTTTCCAATCAGTCTCCATGTTTCCAGTGTCTTTCTCCCCACTTGGAACTGAACCCAGATGGATATTTCTTCCAACACTACTTTTATTAAGACAGACTATAAGAGAACTTGAGTCTGATTATGTTGTACCTCCTTGTGCTGTTCCTTATTCTTCTAATAATTCAGTGAATAGGGAAGGCATCTGATAATATTTGCAAGTTCCAGACTTTAAAAAGCCTTCAACTCCTGTTGCTTTAGTAATAATTCCTGCATATATGCCTCACAATTTTGCCATTTTTACAATCAATTCACTGATTTGTTAAACATATTTGAAAAAAAGTAAAATATTTCACAGCCAGATGAGTCTGTTGAGGGGTATTCTTTACTCAAAACACTAGGAACAACTTGAATAAGGATCTGAAATCCATATCCATTTCTATCTTCAAAGCAAGATTTGCATTCTTATGTACATTTAGGAGAACTGTTTCAGCAAAACATGTCTTTTGTATGGCACGTACTGTACCTCTGTTCTTACTCCCTCTTATTCTGTCTCATATTCATTTGCCAAATTAAAATAAGACTTTTTGTTTGTTCCATAATGCATCTGTTAATCATCAGAGTCACAAAACACTTTGTTGTTTCCCCAGATCATAAATCTCCATCAAAAGGAAACTGTTCCTTTCAAAACATACATCTGTGGTTCTCCCTAATCAAAACCATTCTTTTGTGCAAGGTAAGTTAATTGGCATGACCACAAGTCACATTTAAAGCCAGAAATTGGGACATATTTTACTAGTTATTCAGAAGTGCTCTCATTTTCTTTTTTGGTCCTTCAAGATCTTCATAGATTTTCATTAAAAAGATAGAGATAAAATCAGTTTTGCTGTAAAGACTTCAGTTTGGCATTAATTTTTCAACCTTGGAAAGCAGGTCCTGTGTGATTAAACCTTGGAAAGCAGGTCCTGTGTGATTAAACAAGGGATTTGTTTTAACCAAAATTTTTACATCTGATCTTAAAGAGTAAAGTCTCCAATTCAAATTTACGTGGTCCTGTATGTTCATAGAACTGTTGTTGTTTTTTCCCTAAAGCTTTTTGATGTTGTTTTTAACATGTAATCAAAGAAGAAATGATCACGCGGGGTTATAAAAAAGGGTCGCAAACCAAATTTTGCGTTCATTATATATTTTTTAATTACTTTGGAAACTTAAATCGGCATCTTCCAAACATTGAGAGGCGTGGACTTCAACTCTCGGAATTTCTTTGGACTCACAATTATTTATGCATTTTAAAATTACTTTAGAAACTTAAATCAGCATTTTTCAAACTTCCAAACGTTGAGATGCCTGGACTTTCAACTCTCCGAATTCCTTTGGACTCCAATTATTTATGTACTTTTTTATTACTTTGGAAACTTAAATCAGCATCTTCCAAACGCTGAGATGCGTGGACTTCAACTCTCAGAATTCATTTGGACTCCAATTATTTTAAAAAGGAAACCACGCAGGAACTAACAGCTATTGCAACAACAACAACAACAACAACAACAACAACAACAACAACAACAACAACAACAATAATAAATACAGTACATTTCTCTCTGTTTTGTTCCGTGGCTTTGCCAACCTTTAATAGGGGGGCGGAGAGAGCCAGCCGCAAATGGTACAATCCTAATTCTTCTTTTGCTTTATTGCAGAAGAAAGGGAAGAAGGATTCCGCTCACTCTCCACCTGTAGGTTTAAAGGAACTGACCAAGGGTCTTCCTCCCCTTTTAACTTCTCGCCGCAAAGCCGGTTTTGCAACAAAACAAAACAAAATCTCGCAAGTCACTTGACGCAAAGTTACCTGCCTTTGCACCCCCGCCGGCCTGGCAATGGTTTGTCCCTGGAGCAAAGCATAAAAGGAACCGAAGGCAGGGAAGGCCCTCTTTCTCTTTCTGGCGCGCAAGGGGAGCGGGGTTGTCTCGGCCGTTATGGAGGCAAGCAAAGCGGGTGAGGCAAGCTATGCGGGCGAAGGCGAGGTGGGCTGCCTGCATTGGCCCCCCCAACTGATGGAGCCTCCAGCCTGAGAAAGAATAGACAAGACGGTGTTTTTAGGGCAACGTTCTGGTAACGTAGTACTACAACCTCCGGAGTTCGCGGATATAAGAAGCGCGGGATCATCTTTCAAACGTTGCGAAAAATCTCGCAAGTCACTTTTAGCCGCGGGCGGTAAAACTGTACCGTATCGGCATTTAGGCCGCTAATCCTTTGCCGCGGTTTATGAAGCGGGGTTAGTTAGTTAGGATTTTGCAACTGTAATAAAAGGTTCCAGCATTTCGCCCACCGCTTGATGCAGCGCGCCGTTAGAATTTTAAGTCGGCGCAAAATGGAGGGTAGGGGGAAATCGCGCGGGCAGATCCTGAGGTAGATAAGAAAACGTGCTGCTGTTTCTCTTAAGGCGGGGGTCTCCAACCTTGGCGCCTTTCAAGAGTTGTAGACTTCAACTCCCAGAGTTCCTCAGCCAGTAAAGCTTAGGAACTCAAGTCAGCAAAGCTGGCTGATGGTTTCTGGGAGTTGAAGTCCACAACTCTTTAAAAAAAGTGCCAAGGTTGGAGACCCCTTGCCTTAGGCTTAAGGCAACGCGACAGCCTTGGAGGTTCACCGGACGAAAGTTGGGAGCGCGGGGTGGACTTCCGGCGCTCCGCGTGACGTTGCGCTGGAAAGGCACGTGCCCGGCCGCCAATGGCGAAGCATGAAACCAGTGGAAAGAACGTGGTGAGTCTGAACTCATACTGCATCCGCCTGGTTTAGAGACCCTTGACTCGAAGAAAGACTTGTTGGTTTTGACGGGTGGGTGGGTGGTAATGCATGTTCCAAGTGACTTTACCTAGACGGAAGGCTTAAAAGTTAAACAAATTTTAAGCCTAACTACAAAGTTGACCCTCAGCAATAATTATCAACCTTAAAAACTTTTAAGATACGTGGACTCCAACTCCCAGTTTCTCCAGACAGTATGATAGAATAGAATAGAATTCTTCATTGGCCAAGTGTGATTGGACGCACAAGAAATTTGTCTTTGGTGTATATGCTTTCAGTGTATAAAAGTGTAAAAGATATATATATTTGTCAATCTTAATGATTGTCACAGGGGTCAAATAAGCAATCAGGAAATAGTATTAATAAAAATCTTAAGGATACAAGCAACAAGTTACAGTCATACAGTCTTAAGTGGGAGGAGATGGGTGATAGGAATGATGAGAAGAACTAGTAGTAATAGTAGTGCATACTTAGTAAATAGTTTGACAGTGTTGAAGGGATTATTTGTTTAGCAGAATGATGGCATTTGGGTGGGAAATGTATTGTGTCTAGTTGTCTTGGCATGTGGTGGTCTATAGCCACATTTTGAGGGTAGGAGTCTTGATTAAGGAATTATGGAGTACTGAAAGTCCCTGTGTCTTAAAAGTTGTCGAGGTTAAAGAACATTGAGTTACAACCTCACATGTTCTTGGCAGTGTTGAGTAGGATGCTTTTGATAAACTCCATGCACAAAGCAGTGGCTTTTTTTTACTGCATGATGTGAGCAGTATGTGCAGTTCATTTCTGTTCTTGCCTTTAGTGTTGCCCATTCGTTTTGGTTGCTAATGAATGTGGTGTCAGCTAAGGCATAAAGCAAGTTTCCCCTATTGCAGCTTTTTCTTTGCAACACTAGGGATTCTTCCTTTGGTGTTTTGCTGTGTATGGGACAAAAAATATATTCTAAAACCAAAGATAACTTTAAATACAGCACTGTGTAAGTTGCTTTCAAAACAATGTTTTACATATTTTACAAAAACCTTTGCTTTTGGAAACATTTCCTAGCGTTAAAATGTTCCATGCTAGGGTCACTGAGGGACAAACAATTGGAAAATGCAGCATTTCACATGCATACCCCTTTTATATCCTGAATCACTTGTTCACACTTTGAATTCTTTTCTCTTCTCACCCTTTAACTCTGTCTGTAACTATGACATTTTATTAGTACTACGTAATGCAGCAATGTAAGTAATGATCTAAAGATTCACATTTTTTTGGTTTTTCAGATGTAAGCAGAAAAAAATGCCATTTTGAATGAAAACAATGCTTTGGATGCAGGTATGGATCCTACAAAAGCTTTATTTCTTAACAGATAATGGATTAAGAATTTCCGAATGTAAAATTTTGCCTTTGTGTTGCTCATTCACACTGCCCTTGGTGAATGTGGTGTCAGAAAAGGCATATATCAACTCTAGTTGCCATGTTTCATGAATGGATTATTCATTTTTCTCTGCATTTCAGCTAGAACATACTCCTTTGAAGATGCTCATTCAGGATCTACAAGGGATAGTTAGCATATTTTAAATTTGACAGTTCATGGATATCAATGATGGTGAACCTGTGACATGCGGAGCCATATCTGGCGACACGCAAGGCGTTGCCCTATGTCACTCCAGCACACGTGTGGCTGACCAGGTGATTTTTGGCATTTTCCGCTGTTTTTGGTCTCCCCAGGCTTCAGAAAAACCTGAACCCTATGGACAGCAAAAATAGGCCAACTAACTGCATCACCCCAGCTTCCTTTTCACTGTCGGGAGTCTTTGGACTGTTGTAGCCAGGCCTCTGTCACCTCTGCCCACATTTCTTCTGCAGCCAGCAAAGCTTTTCTGAAAGTCTCCGCAGTCCATAACAGAGCTCTGGATCGCTCTGGAACTCTGTTATTGGCTGCAGATGCCTTCAGGAATGCATTGCTGGTTGCAGAAGAAATGGGCCGAGGTGTACCGAGAGGTGAGTTGCAACTATCTGAAGGTACTACTTACCTTCAGATAGTTGTAAGTAGTACCTTCAGATAGATGCAACTTACCTCTCGGTACACCTTGGCTCCACTCCCATTTCATTTCTAAACTTCTGATTAGCCTGTGGGCCATTTTTCACTGTCCCCAGGCTTCACGAGGCTTTCCTGAATCCTGGGGAGAGTGAAAACAGCCCAACCGGCCTACCGGAAGTACGAAAGCTTTAGTAAGAAAAAACAGAGAATAAAAAATATATATAACAAGAACAAAACAAAAAAACAGTTGCAATCTTGGATGAAGTGATCAAGTGATTGGGATCTGAAGAAGAAAATGTTATTTAGCATATGCATAAATGTGCACCTCACTCTTAAATTGAATATATTCTCCTGAAATTGCTCACATTCTAAGTAAAGACATGTTGGAATGTTTAAGGAAATGCTGAGAATTGTGAAGTGTTTGCTCCAAATTGCTTTTTCCTGTTCAAAAGGGAAATATCCAATAGGGCTTTTGGAAGCTTAAGAGGCTTTCCAATCAGCTGAATTTAGCTTCACAAATTCTCTCACAGTTCCTTCTTGGTTTTTTCCATTTTTGTCTACCCATTTCCTTCTCTCTGTCTTTATCAGTTTGATCTTCCACTGCAGATAAAATTTAGCTTACCATTACAAGGTTATAATCCTTTTATAAACATGCACATTCTTAAGTACTGCGTGTGCGCAGAGGGTCATTTCCAGGAAGTGATGCACGAGAGCATGCACAAACATGCACTTCTGTCGCAGTGCAAACCAGTGGGTAAACTAAGTAGAACCCATATAAATCCAATTAATAAATAAGTAGAACCCACCCCGATACACATATATACTAGTAATCTATTTCATGCTTTAATGGCTGACCTTTTTTTGGTGGGGGATGTTGGTTTAAACACCAGCATTATCTTTAATTGGAGTCAAGCTCAAAATTGATCTCAATACAATAAATAGTCAAACAGCTTATATGTCTGCTGGTTATTTTTAAGAAATATTTTGGATGCTATTGAGTAAATGCATTTTTTCCTTGTTCCCTGTAGTTGTAGAATGATTGAACCAGAAAGTAAAAGAGAGAAGATGTGCTTTTTGTATAAATACCGGCAAAAGAACCGTTGTTCTGAGTCAACTTCACAGCAACTCTGCACTACAGCACAATGCAAGAATAGTACTGTTGCATCTTTTAAACCTGCAAATGTATTTCCCCAAGGAGGGGGCTTGAAAATGGCATCCAATTGAAAGAGGTATCCAACCAAAATTTCGGACATGCTACGTCATTGACATTTTTATCATCGTCAAAGGCTTCCAAATTGAAGAGAAACGCCATATAATCAATAATATATTCCCAGTTTGTCTGGTGTTGGGCATCAATCACAGAGCACCTATGTTTATGTTGTATGTATGTTCATATTTTAAAAATCAATTTAAAAATTGGGATCAAATTTACATGCAAAGAGAAAACAGACAACAGATTCATTCCTTGATGTCAGCATAAGGTGACTAAAAAATGGAGAATTAGAAACTTGTGTCCACCGCAATCCTATACACGTACTGACCACATCCTCCGCTTCCCAAGCAACCATCCCACCCCACACAAAAGAAACTCCAGATCCTGTACAGAAGGGCTAGGTCAAACTGCAGCATCTTGACACTAAGAAAAGCAGAAGAGAAACAGCTGCTCAACGTCTTTCTCCGTAATGGCTATCCACCACTATACAGCCAACTGTGTGTTCTTCCTCGCAAAATCCCTTCCCCAGAGATTGCTGGATGTGAGTCTTGAAGTTGGACTCTCGGGCGCTCAGCTGTGCTTATTGCTGACACATCTTCCTCTTAGCTGCATTACAATGTCCCTGCCTGGGCTGTTAGAGATGGTAGCCAGGTTGGCTGTAGTTTCCCATAGTGCTGGGGGACTTCAACTTGCTATCACTTGGCGAATCCTCAGAATCCTTAATTTCTATAATGTTCAGGGTGGTACAATGCTTGTTTTAAAATGTTTTTAATGTTTTTTGTCTGTTAGCTGCCCAGAGTCCAATAAACAAACAAACTGTTTTGGATAGATTTTTAAATCTGATTGATACAAACTTTCAGCATTGAGCAATGCTTCTATGCCTTCTGTAATTTAAAAGATTTGTATGAATATGGCTATAGGTTGCGCTACTCTTTATAAAACTACTTACCTTTGATAACACTAAGGATCATGAAATAAACTATTTTATCTCTTAACTTACTGGATTTTGGTCAGTAACTATAATACTTATTAACTGTCCATTTAATAACGGTTCAAAGTTATGATGATCTTTAAAAAAGTGACTGAAAACCTTTCCTTGTACTTGAGTGTGACACCCCTCAGTCAAGTAATTGCAAATTGGGTGTTTGGTACGCAGCTTGCATTTACGACTGGTTGAAGCATCCTGCAGTCGCATGACTGCAATTTGCAATCTTGCAATTCCTAGGCACACAATTCACTTAATGACCGTGTTCACTATAACACATTATTTTATAAAATCACGTTTGACTCAGTTTATGACCTCAATAGCTTACAACAGAAATCATGGTTCCAATTGTAAGTCATCTCATGTCACTGCAAGAAATCGAGCTGGAGGCTAGTTCTTAAAACGGCTCTTGTGAAAACAAATTCAAGCCATATTTTTTGGATTCTAAAATCAAAAGTTTCTTTTGTTAGGAAATGCTGCAAATATGCAATTTTATTTTTGATCGGTGTATGCATGAATCGTTTGTCTTGGCATTAAAATTTATAGTTAGAAAATAGAAAACATTAACAGAGGAGCATCTGGGTGGCTGCAAGCTGTGATCTCATATATTCCTAATTACACTAAGCATACGGATGACCTGCAGTGTCAATCTTCACATTATAGTCACTTGGGGCTACGTATTTCCAGAACTGCACATCTTGTATGTAGAGAAATAATATAATGGATGCACAGATGATTCTACATATGATCACTCAGTACACACAACAGCTAGCATTGGGTAATCTGCCCAAATAAAAACAAATACACGTCACATCTTTTAGTCCACATGCAGAATTAAATGCAATTGTTCTGGGTGGAACTGGCCCAAGGGGAAAAGTGCAGAGAAAAAGCCAAGATGGGTTTCCTTGACAACAATGTGTGCAGGCATAAGAGATAGCTTGGGGCGGAAGTAAGCAGCTGGGAAGGGGTGACTGGATATGCTATTATGGGATTTTGCTAATTTCTACCGAGACTTCAATACATTTTAGCCAATGAGGGAATGAAAGATGGATGGGCCAACTGGGGTACATGTCATGCAATGTAGTTTTAGCCCTATAAATTATCACAAAGAATTGAGCTGAAAGCATTGCAGACTATTTTTGTAACATTGAAGGAAGCATGTAGACAGGCAGCAGTGCCAACGATCAGATCCAATGTAACTTATCTGGAACTGCAGGAAGAAACGTCACACCTTTCAGAAGCAGCACCCCTTTTCAGATTGGGACCACCATGCAATTTGCGGTCAAGTAAATAAATAATACTAAAGGCAACAGAAAGCAAGAGAATACCATTGTTACTTAAAACAAACTCATGAAGATGCAGCAGCCATTAGATTCCTCAATTATCTAGCACAGTGGTAGGCAAAGTTGGTTCTATGACGTGGACTTCAACTCCCAGAATTCCTGAGCTAGCATGATTGGCTCAGGAATTCTGGGAGTTGAAGTTCACAAGTCATAGAAGAGCCAAGTTTGCCTACCTCTGATCTAGCAGATCTCTTCCTCCCTTCTCCTATTTTGCTCTTGGAGCCATAGTGGTGTAGTGGTTGGAATGTAGTATTGCAGGCTAGCTGCCGATTGCTACCGGTTGAAACCTGACCTGCTCAAAATTGGCTCAGCCAACTTGAGGGTAAAATGACCCAGACTGTTGGGAGCAATATGTTGGCTAAAAACCACTTGGTGATATAAAGCCCTATGGGACATTATCAGAGGTGGGTTCCGCCTGTTTTGAACCAGTTCTAGGGAACCAGTAGTAACTTGGCGGCCTGGGTCACTAGAACCGGCATTGAACCATGCCCCAAGTGGTTATTTCGGTGACGCCATAGGCACCATCATCTTTTTAGCTTCTGCGCAGACACAGCTTTTTAAAAGTACATGTGCAAAGCCCCCCCCCCCCTCCCCAGCACATCCCTGAGTTAACCAGAACCAAGGAAGCTGGAATCCACCCCTGAGCAGTGTATAAGTTCTATTGTTGCTCTATTTCTGATTCAAGTGCCTTTTGATGGCTCAACGGTACCATGCCTGAACAATGGTAAGGTTAATTGTGATGACAGCAGACCAGCAAGCTGATTGAGGACAAGAGAACATGCCTACTAGACTTTGGTATGCTTTATACTACTAATATAATGCAGCTGGGTTGTACGGGCTGGTAGGAATGACTGCACAAAGCCCTGCCCATCCGTGCTGACATCACAATGTCCCTTTTTTGAGATGGTTTTCACATTCTGCACATGCGCAGAAGGCTTTGCACATGCGCGGACCCACATTTGCAAGCCAGTAGGGAAGGTAACTGGATTTCATCCCTGGCATAGTACCCTCTCCTACATTACAAACAGAGCCAAATCTACTGTTTTATTTTCTATGAAAGCGGCTATAAGTAGTTGAAACATTTCTTCGTTCTATTAATTCAGGTGGAAGAAGTGGCGGGTAAGGGTTCAAAAGGCATCCCAGATATGGAATTTATATATAGCATCATCTGGCTCCCCGTTTGTGAAATACAAGTGGATTTGTCTTTTTCCCTTATTTTGAAGACCTGAGTAGTTAGCAAGAAAAAAATACTGTATACCTTTTATTATCACCGGCTTGGAGGAGCACGCACAAGTAGAAAATATATTTTCTTCTTTTCCTACATAAGTTAATTGGAAGTTTAACAATCTGAACATCCTGGTAGCCCCAAGCTTAGGTTATAAAAATCCAGAGGCAAGTTGAATTTTCAGGGTAAGATGGTACAAGTCAGACTTGGCCAAGGTACAAGTCAGACTTGGCCAAGGCAAAATGAATTATAAAATGAACTAAACTTGTGGAAATGGGAAAGCTACCATAGAAACATAGAAACATAGAAGACTGACGGCAGAAAAAGACCCCATGGTCCATCTAGTCTGCCCTTTTACTATTTCCTGTATTTTATCTTACAATGGATATATGTTTATCCCAGGCATGTTTAAATTCGGTTACTGTGGATTTACCAACCACGTCTGCTGGAAGTTTGTTCCAAGGATCTACTACTCTTTCAGTAAAATAATACTTTCTCATGTTGCCTTTGATCTTTCCCCCAACTAACTTCAGATTGTGTCCCCTTGTTCTTGTGTTCACTTTCCTGTTAAAAACACTTCCCTCCTGAACCCTATTTAACCCTTTAACATATTTAAATGTTTCGATCATGTCCCCCCTTTTCCTTCTGTCTTCCAGACTATACAGATTGAGTTCATTAAGTCTTGTCCAATTTGGACAAGGAAAAAATGGGACTTTTTTTTTAAGGTTGGAAAGCTGTGGCTGACTGATATAGCATAATGTTAGGATAGGATTGATATCTGTACTTCTAACGTAAATGCCTTATACACTTTTATTCCATTAGCCAGGACAGGACTGCACGTAAAAGTCACATAAGATAAGTCTGTACTTCAGGTGAAATCTGCTTAAGGAAACTGACCATAAAACGATTCGGAACTCTCCTCGGATAACAAGAATGTGTCAACAGGAAAAGAACTGTGTGATCAAAAGACGCAATTTACATTGCCTGGGGTAAACAGGACGAAGGCTGTGATAAAAGACCTTGCTTTTTGGTAAACAGGAGATAGCTGTTTAGGGCTATGGAGTTTTTGTTGAAAAAAGTTTGAAATGATGTACATCTGGGATTAAAGAAGATAGAGAGTAAGATGGCAATTCCTCAATAGGACGAAAGGCATGTTTTCTTCATTTTCCTTGCTTTCTGTCGTATTTTTGTTTTGTATATTACTGTACTGAAAAATTGTAATAGAATAATGACAAAGGATCTGGACAAGGGTCACAAAGCTGCCTGCTTTATGGCTGAGGATTTTGAACATTCCTGTCAGTTTATTCCTATGCATGTACATAAACAGACGAAAAAGACACCTGCTAAAGTCAGTGAAGGGCTGCAAAAAATTTTACTGGGGGCATGGCTTATTTTGTGGGTGTGGCTTGCTAGTCATATGACCAGGTGGGAGTGGCTAGATGATCATGTAACCAGGGGTGGCTTAAAGGTCATGTGACTGGCTTAAAAGTGGCCAACTTGATGTCATTCACGTTAAGGGTTTGGGTGACTGGCCTCTCCTCGCCTCAAAGCAATGAATTTCCCTATCTATTTACTATTACTGAACATCCAAATTATACTCTTTAATTCTATATAAATATGCCATGTGTACATACATATTACACACATGCACACAAAAATATACATTACTATATAAACTATGTGTATGTACATAGACGCACGCACGCACAACTCTTCTAAAATTATACACACTCAACCTCATTTACTGCAATAGGAAAAACATATCCAGAGCCCAGAAGGGAAAAAACGAGAGAAAAAAAATCTAAATTTTTCTACCAGTTCTGCGTACCTGACCTTGCCCATAGGAGCTCATCACTGGCTAAAGTAAAGTCTACTTTTATTGGAAAAGGAAAACCTACACTGAGTCGCAGAGTACTAAGAGCTCTTATTATTCTACATAACATTCTAGCCAGATTTATGTGATAACATCTCCAACACAAGCACAAAATGAGATATTTGATGCTTTTGACCATTTGTTCTTCTAGCAGCAGCAACTGCTAAATCGTCTTGTGCTGAGATAAATTACTGGCTGAAGTTGAATGGTGAATTTCTATGGATAGACTAGATTCAGGATCTTAGCCGTTACATCTCTTTGATATCAGCGCTCTACCTTTCATTGATTTGAATGAAACAAACTTTAATAAATTGAAAGGGAGATGGGAAATCAAAATCAAACAACACATATACACTCAGAGAAATCTACTACCCTGTTTCCCCGAAAATAAGTTACCCCCGAAAGTAAGACATAGGAGAGGTTTTGTAGAATTGCCTAATATAAGGCATCCCCCAAAAGTAAGACGTAGGTGAAGTTTTGTTTTGCAGCATTCCCGAACAGAACATATATAACACTGCTGTCCATAAATTGCATTCCAAAACGCTGCATCAATCAGATTTAAAACACATCCAACACGCATTCAACATGCGGCTGCGTGTTTAAATGCATTTTAGCTGCAGCAGGATACATGATACAATTCATTGGGGGAAAAATAAGACATCCCCCGAAAATAAGACGTAGCACATCTTTGGGAGCAAAATTTAATATAAGATGCTGTCTTATTTTCGGGAAAACACGGTAGCTGCTAGAGATGATTTTGAAAACTGTTTTGGAAGTGAGATTATTCAAGCCAATTCCTTCTGCAACCTTTGCAGTAAAGCTGTCAAGCATAAGCTCAATGTATCTTGATTTCCTCTACGCACGCCATGGAATGTATAAAAAGCCCCCTCAGGGATCTTCACTGTTGCAACCGCATCTCAAGTTCTTTAATTATCTATAATAATACAGTGTCAAGTTTTAATTCAACTTCAGTTAATATTACTTCTGATCGAGTTTGGGTCAATTGACTGCAAATTACTGATTGGTCATTAGTGAACAAAGATTGAAAACTACGAGCTTTATTTTTCTCAATGTGTGTATCATATTGTTTTTATGTTCACAGCACAAGTAACCATTCATTAAAAAACACATGTTAAATACTGATCCTCTATAAATGATCAAACATAGAGAAAAACATCTACAAAAATGTATTAAATCGTATTTAATAGGAGAAAGCAATGGCAAATGAATTTCATGTATTTTGCCTACTGTAATTCTGCCCAAATCAGCATTGTCAAAATTGACGCATTTTTTAAATCTCAAAGCTCTTAATTGGAGACACATACAATATCAAGAATTGAGTTTGTGCAACCATTTTGGGAGCATTTTTCATGACGCATCTTGAATTTGCTACTCTAGCAGCATTTTATGGTATCCCTTTCATATGGAACTTTCCTTTCTAGAATAAAATTATAGTCGGATCTATGCAAATGTATGTTCTCTCCTACATTCAATATGTCTTCCAGTTGGATTATATTTATAAATGCTCATCATCAAAGCAGTTCAGAAATGTAAATAGGTACGGTAACAGAAATTTTAAATCGTATTTCTCTTGGTTTCTTTTTTTAAAAAAAATTGGCTCACTTCCCTTCCTGTGAAAAGGAAGATAATACAATAATCCATTCATTCAAGGAAATTAATTAGAAAAAATGTTTTCTGCATATTTATCCTCTTACACACAAGGACTTCAGAAAGGTTTTGCAGTCTGTATAATCTACTATTTCTTTCAGTCCCTTCAGGTAATAACCACATTCATTTTTGCTGGAAGTGGTCTTGTGAATTAAACAGCAGAATCATTGCAAATATACCCAAGGAATGAAGTATCCAGAGTTTTCCAAGTCTTTTTCCTATTCCCAAGTGCTATAAAACTGTACTGCCAAAATTCAGCAGGCTACTCATTCTCAATGGGAAATCAAATTAATTGCAGACATTACATGTCTATCACACTCCACGCCCCTCCAAAGGAGTAAACGAGAAAAATTCAGCCCCTTTTCTTCAGTAACTTCGCTATCAGGTCTGTTGCTGAAAAGTTTTAGAAATATCAACAAAAAGGAGTCTGGCTTAACATTTCATTCAAATATGAACTTGTTTAGAAGACTGCAACATACCTTGAAGATTTATAAAGCTGTCATATACTTGCCATAGATTTCAAACAAAACCATGTTTTTTGTATTGGTTACTACTATTCAGGGCTTAGAGAACTAAGTACTGTATACTGATAACTTTGGCAATATTATGAATTGTATTTTAAAACATGATTTTACTGAGAATTGAAGTATTCAATTCATTGAAAGGGCATCTGGGTCTACATAACTGAATAATGCTCTTGATTAATTCCTTGTATTAAGGATTTCTATTAGGTAGCAAAAGATTCAACACTGTTATGAATAATAAAGGAGTAGTATATTTGCTAGGCAAGTATAGGCATATGAATTACAGCCCTTATAATAAAGACCATCTACTATTGCACCTTTGAAAATGCACCTTTCTTTGAATTTTTTTTACTGATACTTCCATTTTGAAATGATGTATTTATGCTGTGCATCCAATGCAATCTGGATAACTTGCATTTTAGTTTTACTCTCATGGTGACAGCACTCTTTTTTTTAACCGACATTCAAACAGCATCTTCTCCACAGCAATCCAGAATGTTCTTAAAATTATTTTATAGTCTCTTCATTTAAAAAAAAGACTAAAGGTGTTTATTTAGATTTGCATTCATTCACAGTCTCGTGTGTAATAAAAATCAGGTCTCTATCTTGAGCCTTGATGCCGGAACAATTTTTATAGTTTTAGCACTGTGTTTTCCATCCACGTTGTTCATAGATGTTTGTATTTTTTCTTCTAATAGGCTGTCCTTAGATCCATTTCGCCTCTGAAGTAAACAAATATTCAACAAATTAAAAACCACATCTTAGCACTTAAAATATTTAAGCATGATCTGCTGGCTTTTACTAACCTGTTGAGATATTGCAGTGAGACAATGAGCATCTGAGGAACAGGTAACCAGGAGTGGGGGTACAAGGTCTGCTTTGGCACTGGAAAAGAAAGCAAACTTCAAAATCCACTGGGCTTATGGAGTAAAAAGAAGGAGCTGCAAAGATGCTGGCTTTTGTGTAAATCATTCAGTTGCTGATTTTTATCTATATTTCAGAGATAATTGCATGCTTTTTACTTGGTTCCATTAGAAATTCTTGATGAGGCGGCCTACCTTTTAATTTGAATGTCTAGCAGAGTATGTTATTTTTGAATATGAGATCCATCTCCCTGTCAATAAGGGTGTAAACTCCTTTAAAAAAAATTCTTTTATTGTTTTTATAAATAACTTAAGGTAATAAGCATACCTACTAATACTTTCTCCTATTTTCTTCAAGCAACAACTCTGTGGTGTGAGTGGGCTGAGAGGAATGGCCTAAAGTTACCCAGCCATCTTGAATAACTAAGGGGATACTAAAATTCACAGTCTCCTGGTTTCTAGATTAGTACCTTAACTATTAGATCAGAATGGCTCTTGAATACTTTCCCAGAAACTAAATATTCTAGCAAATATTCCTAGAGCACCCTCTTATAAGTTGCCTGCCTTCTAACTAGCATTGTAATGTTTATCAAACAACCATCCACCTTCCTCAGTGATTAACATACTTCACTTCTGACAGAACAGATCTCTCCCCATCAGAGCACTGGGATCGGCGATAATGGCGATAGCTTCGAGGGGAATGCGAATGTCTAATGCGAACAGGATCACCTTGAGTCCTAATGAAAAGATAAAATTTCCAGGACCAAATCATTATTTGTTCATAAGAATTACGAAGATGATTTTAACAGAAAAAGCATTTCTTCAAAGTATTACATCTATATCTACAACCAAATTCATTTATAAATGCAGTGTGTGTGTGTGTTGTATATATACACACACACACCACACTACTGTGTTCCAACAAAATAGAAAAAGGATAGAGCAAAGTTTCAATATCAAAACAAAAATGAGCATCTGTAGATTTTTAAAATGTTCATGGAAATACATATAAAAATGTATGTAAATCTAACAGAACATTCCTTCCAAAAAAGGTTCTTGGCTGTTGTTGCTATACTGATGCATATTACAGCTAGATTCAACTCAACTAGGAGTATTAGTTGAATTAAGACTCCAGTCCTAAACTCTCCCTTTGACCTTGAAGCATCTCTTCAAATGCTATGAAAAAGCAGATGAAAAGAATAATGCACCCAGGTCTATCAATGCATTCTAGTTTCAATATAGCTTGTGTCATTGTATCATGTATTTTGAATTTAGAAAAAATGCACTCAGTCCTTTATAGAAATATACAATTTCCCTACACAATAGGAAGAAAGTAATAAAATCAGAAAATGAACCCCCCCCCCCTTACCATGAAGAGAGCAGGACTTGCAATAAGGCAGTTCTTTCATCTTTGAATCCCCACTTAACTATTACCAGTAATTGATTTTGTGTCATCGAGTTTATGTCAATTCTTAAGAGACCACATAGATATTTTTTTCCATGACATTTAACTATAGGGAAACTCTAATAGTTAAGAGTTTGTAAATGTGAGCCACCCAATACAATTGACACTTATTCTCTCAGCCTCTTGCCACATAGAATATCATATGAATTTCAATTTTCAGATCAGAAGTACAGACTACTGAAAAAGAATATATTAAAAAAGCTTTAGACACTATAAAAAGGTACGGTGTGTCTTCAGATTTATACCCAATCTTTCTTCTTAGCTTGAAAACATCCAAATTGTTTCCCAAACATCTATAAAATCAATTGAGGAAGAGATGGTGGGTTGCTAAGGATGAACTTGAACCTGACTCTCCAAACTTCTTTGGGAGTTTTAAATCATTCAATTCTTGCCATTATGTACAGAAAGCATACAATCAAGCAGAACTAGGTCTGTGTTGTGGCAAATATTTTCAGCTATTCTAGAGCTTACAAAGCAGGCTGGGTGGCTAACATTTCTTACCCCCTTTTTTGTTCCAAGCTAGGATGGGAAAAAAATCTAGCAGTATAATTAAAGCATTACTTTAGATGGATTTGGACAGTTGACCTTTTCAATACCCACTAATTTATTCTCATTCTTTTTCTTTCCTCATAGTCACAGGAAGATGAAGACCAGACATCCATTGACAGGCAATGTCTAGATTTTCCCATTTTTGCAAGGCATCTTTGAAAAAGTTAGGATTGATTAATTCAGTAATTGGCAAAGTGAACAGAGGAGTTAGTTAAGTGTGCAATGCTGGGTGTACCTAGAGCTAGATCTTGGATTTAGCTAACTGGGTCTATTAACCCTTTTTCCAGTGTGTACAACTTGGATTTCCTTGGCCCAGTTTACTATAGAAGCAAGCCGTTACATAATAGGAGGTTAGGTTCTGGGGGTAGGGGGGACCTTAAAAATGTATATAAGTCACTTATAGCCAATGATGTCATATAAACATTCATTCATTCATTCATTCTTCCATCAGCATCCTTTTAACTACTTAACATTGGGTAAAGTGTAATAGAAACATAGAAACATAGAAGACTGACGGCAGAAAAAGACCTCATGGTCCATCTAGTCTGCCCTTATACTATTTCCTGTATTTTATCTTACAATGGATATATGTTTATCCCAGGCATGTTTAAATTCAGTTACTGTGGATTTACCAACCACGTCTGCTGGAATTTTATTCCAAGGATCTACTACTCTTTCAGTGAAATAATATTTTCTCACGTTGCTTTTGATCTTTCCCCCAACTAACTTCAGATTGTGTCCCCTTGTTCTTGTGTTCACTTTCCTATTAAAAACGCTTCCCTCCTGAACCTTATTTAACCCTTTAACATATTTAAATGTTTCGATCATGTCCCCCCTTTTCCTTCTGTATTATTATTGTAATATTATTATCTCTTGGTTAGAATTTTACATATGCAGCTCTGTTGCTATAAGACAAATTATTAGCATAAAGGTTTCAATGTTTATTTTTATAAGACCTTTAATCCCAAATTTGTTCTCAAGGAAACTGAGTAAACTGTGTAAGCTCTGAAAGTTTAATCTCTCACAAAAAAATGTTTCTGGCAGAGAAAACACACCAGTAGACTTTTCCCCGACACTTTGGTCGTGATTTTCTTTTAAAGCAGAACCCATTGAGAAACTTTTATAATTTATTTTAGGCTTAAAAGTCACTTGTTCACACATTTTCCATAGTATTATCTTAAGATTAAAGCCTTGCAAAACGACATTTGCATGCATGCATGCACACACACTGAAAGTTCAATATGCTGAAGGAAATGTTTCATGTCTAGCCTTCATGCCTGTATTACTATTCTTTATTCCTACTCAGTGGTGTCTCAGAATCACATTGTGATGCAAAACATGATTCAACTCCTGTCAGAAGCACTTGTTCACATCACCACATGGAAATCCCAGATGGTCAATTACCGCAATGAAACTGGCGCTTGATCTAAAAGGACCAACTGTGCTTTGGCAATTAGTGATGCTAAGCTGAGGAAAGAAGGTCAAGAAAGTCAAAGAGTCATTTTGGATGATCAGAGAAAAAGTACATTTTAAAAACTTTAAAATGAAAAGTAGCTTAAAAGTATTCCCCCAAATCTTAATGAATGAAAACTATCTATTATTCATTACGGTATGTAACAAAACCACAGGAAACTAGAGGAATTAAAACTAAATTTGATGCAATTGTATCTAAATCCATTATCTGTCCCAGTCATACAGAAAACAGAGGGGATTTAAGTTGATATGAACAACTCAAGTGCCTGAATAAGGATTTGGAGTTTCCTCCCACATTTAATAATAATTTAATAATAATAATTTATTAGATTTGTATGCCGCCCCTCTCCGAAGACTCGGGGCGGCTCACAACAACGATAAAAACAATATTATACTGGCACAAATCTAACATTAAACTCTGTGGGACCTTATCGGCCGCTGGGATTCGTGCGGTAGCAGGCGGTTCCGGAGATATTCTGGTCCGATGCCATGTAGGGCTTTAAAGGTCATGACCAACACTTTGAATTGTGACCGGAAAATGATCGGCAGCCAATGCAGGCCACGGAGTGTTGTAGATACGTGGGCAATCATGCAATTTACCGCTGAAAGCACTTGTCACTAATGAATACTCTCCGGATACATGGACTTCAAGTCACAAAATACTTAACAAAGACCAAGTTCCTAAATAAAATATGATTGTCTTCCAAAAAAAGCCCACTTCTATGCCTAATGCTGACAGGAATATCTTTGACAGACTTTCCCAACTTGATGCCATTCAAAATGTCGAACTATAATTTCCATATCACAACCAACCTCAGCTAAGTTACAAGTGAATAGGGATTTCTGCAATACCACATTTCAAGACTTTTCCCACACAAGTGAAACTCAAAGAAAACATAAAAAAAGTAATTATTTCATTTTTACTGGATGTAATAGTGTATGTATGTATGTATACGTACATATATACATACATACATACAAAGATACATACACATACATACATACATACATACATACATACATACTTAGAAGCTTAGTAATTCTCATTGATTTTTGAGATATTAGAAAAAGAGTAGATCTGTGCCTTTTAAAATTTAGATTGATATTCGTCATCCTATTTAATTTTGTTCAATCAACCTCAAATTATGTCCCCATATAGATTTGTATCATATCACATCACATCACAACTCCTGTCCAATAAATAAACTCACTCTATTTTAGTATATGGAATCTCTCTTAGTTGTTCCTCAGATAGACCAGATGGATCTATGAGTTCTTTTCTGGAAATGAAAAGTTTAAAAGTTAACAATCACATTCAGTAAAAAATCATCTAATAATAGGTTATCAATACTTGCAGATATACTTACTGAATGTGTTTCCATAGTTCTTCCTTTGCTTGAACATCTGGGCTTCTCCTATATGCATTCAAATATATATGTATATATTTATTATTAGTATACATAATAAACAAATACAAAATCTTTAAATTATGACAATCAACACAATTGTTTACCCAATCAATACTTAAGCACAGGAATAATTTTTTAATTTTACATGTGGAAATGGCATCTCATCAGTAGTTTTCTAGTAGTCATGAGATGAATCGCTATTTGTTTTCCTCCCTAATTCACAAGGTGTATTGACTAAACTTCTAATAATTATTTAAGGTATCTCCTACCTCTCAAAGTTGTGGGACAATCAGGGTTGACTCTATTTACTCATTAAGTAAACTTGTTTCTGAAAAAAAACCCTACCATATTAACAGCTTAATATCACTTTCATAGAAAAATTACTAGATTTCAAAGCAACCAAGCGAACTATGAGTACCAATAGTCCTTGACGTACAATCACAAATGCAACCAAAATCTTGGTCATTCATTGTGAACAATCATAAAGTGAACCATCCACGTGACTGCTGTGCTTAACAACCACAATCCCAGCCTTCCCAGTTACAGTTGTTAAATGATTGTGTATCTTTAAAATTGAGTGCCAGGGAGAGGGCCTTCTCCCTACCCAACTATGCTCAGGTACACTAACCTTTACCTTTTTCTAAAGCTGCAAATGCACCCATCCAATTCAAAGGCCACCTTTCACCATCCTGTAAGTGTGTTCCATTCTCACAACCATAAGAAGACTTATGGTAATAAGTCTTATAATAAACTGTGTAGTCTTATTTATGCATCGCTGAATAGTTCTGCAAACTGCATAATTGGAAAAGGACCTTCCAAACTATTGTGAGAATGATGAAGTTAGCTAGCTTTCTTAGCACAGGAAGTCCAGAAAGCTAGCAAACACCATTGTTCTGAATTCTGGCATTCTCTACTTTTTAAATCCTAGAAGCTAACAAATCTTTAGGATTTTAGATTTGTTCTTACATCGTGCTGAGAAATTCTGGGTGGGGAGGGAGAAATTTTGTATACTTTCAATTGGCCTAATAAAGGCAGTGGGTCCCCAATAAGAGAGTTGCAGTCCAAATTTTATTCCTGGAAAAAGAGATATTCTTCATAGTTTTGAAGTCCCCCCCCCCAATCTTGATCCCTCACCCCAATCTTTGTACACTGACTCTTATGTCCTCTCTACTCTGTCTGCCTAAGAAACATTGGTTAGTGCAGGAGCGTGGAGGAGGAAAAGGGGGGATTTAATAGCATTTCTCAACCCCTAATGCTAAATTTCTTATTTTTTCACTGAGACCCAATTCATGTAAAAGAGCAGCTGTGAACTCTGCCCTCATCTCGAGGGATCAGCATCCTCTTCTGAATTTGGAATATAACAAGGAATTATGCATAAACAATTCATACTGAAAGAAAGCTTCGGTGAATTGCCTACAGCTTCCATTATCCATCCAAAACAAAAACCTTCAGATCAATAATAGCTCAGACTTCAGCGTAACCATAAACTGCATCCTTAAGCTATGAACCTGCCCTCAATGCAGGACTTTTTAGGCCTCTTTGCTGAAGAACCATGGGGCGAAGTTACACATAAATAATAGATAAAAGATACTTGGATTTATAATAAACTGTGTAGTCTTATTTATGCATCTCTGAATAAGTAGCTTAATTAGGTCACATACAGATCCAGAACAATGCACAGAAAATAAATGTTACATATGACATCCCCTTCATATTAGTGATAACAGTAAAATTCAATAGCATCTTTATTATTGTTGTTATTATTATCGCAAAGCATGTAAAAATATGTTTAGGAATGCTATATAAACAGTTACTTTCCACTATAAATCAGGCAGTCATCAAGGTTAAAATGATCATACTGATCACTGTTTACCTTCTTGCTAATGAAGATTTTTGATCAAAGGAAATGTTTCTCACAATGCTACTGGCTCTTAACCAGCTTTTGTCTTGCTTACTTCTTAGTGCTTCTTGAAGCTACTAGAAGGCAGATCCAATCTGCTTATAGTTGAATGGAAAGAATCTTGCCAAACATACTGTTTCAAGTGGAAGCCGTAACACAGAGAAGGCCAACCAAGACATAGCAAGAATTCTGCTGGATAATACTAAGAGTTTGACTATCCCTGAATTTGAATCACATAATGGTAACTAGATGCATACAGAAAACTCACAAACAATGAAAGTGGACAAAAAAGACAGTTTGCAAAGGCTGGATACATTCCATTAATTCTTACATTACCTATTAAAAATTAGCTATTTAACAGGAAAAACACTAAAATTTATGTTTTTGCTTTGGAAGAACTACGTTTAATTGTAAAACAAAAATGAGACAATAATTCCAGGAAATATATCCTTTAATGACTGTAGGGGAGGGATCAGTGATCCATGTCTTGCATAATATGAAATAATATTTTTTTAAAGATTTTTCTTAAGAAAAATCAAAATCTAATCTAATCTAATTATTTTACAGTTCCTGGAGACCTGAGTTTGCTGATAAACCAACAGATGTTCATTTTAGGTGAAAATGTTATGCCATTGTAGGTGTATAGTCATACTATAGTTGTCTCTCTTTGCCAGCTGAAATCTGTTGTGCTTTCTTTTTAATTTAAAGCAGCTGTATGTTATTCTGTATAATACAGTTGCTACATTAGGAATTCAAGCTTTCTTGAGGTGGAGGACGGGAACAACATTTAGCAGCCAGAAATGCAGAATGGCTAATCTAAATCATTGGAGAGATATCTGATACACCAAAATGTCCATTAAACTGCACACGATATCATTTTGCAGCAATTCATTTCATTTTCATAAGGATGTCATACATTTATGCAAATTATGCCTTTTCCACCGAGATATTATTGTGCAAATACCAAAACAAACAAACTCCCATGATTTTTTAAAAAAATGTAACTGGTTAGTGCAGACTACTTCAGATGCAATGGACTTAGCTATTTCAGGAGGATATTCACACAGGAATTTGTATGCCAAGTCTGCTAAATGAAAGTCTATGAAATCAAGGTTTTAACTTTTACTGTACAGTGTTCCCTCGATTTTCGCGGGTTAAAACTTCGCGAAACCTCTATACCACGGTTTTTCAAAAATATTAATTAAAAAATACTTTGCGGATTTTCCCCCTATACCACGGTTTTTCCCGCCCAATGACATCATATGTCATTGCCAAACTTTCGTCTGCCTTTAAAAAACATTTTTTAAAATAAACTTTAATAAATAAACATGGTGAGTAATTATCTAAATGGTTGCTAAGGGAATGGGAAATTGTAATTTAGAGGTTTAAAGTGTTACGGGAAGGCTTGGGATACTGTTCATAGCCAAAAATAGTGTATTTACTTCCGCATCTCTACTTCGTGGAAATTCATCTTTCGCCGGCAGTCTCAGAACGCATCCCCCGTGAAAATCGAGGGAACACTGTACTTAGTTGATGCAGTCAGAAATTATACAAGCTTGTTCTTCAGAACATTTCAATAGATGCAATTCATTTCATGGGGTTAAAGGGAAAATCTTGTTTGTTATTCTTTTTTTAAAATCATATTTAACTTTTCCTAGCTCCCAAAACAAGAATATGTGTCTTGTCACTATACCTAATCAAATTCAATATACAGTGATCCCTCGATTAGCGCGGGGGTTACGTTCCAAGACCTCCCGCGCTAATCGATTTTCCGCGTTATAGTGGTGCGGAAGTAAAAACACCATCTGCGCATGCGCGCCCTTTTTTCCATGGCCGCACATGCGCAGATGGTGGAGCGATGCAAGTTCGGAGGCTGGCAATGGTGATTTTTCCGGGCTCCTCGCCGCTACCCCCCGCCCGCCCGATTCGCCCCTCTCACCGGCTTTCTTGGGGCAGCGCTGGCGGCAATGGCAATGGCTTCCTTCCCTCCTTCCCTCCCTCCCTCCTTCCTTCCTTCCTTCCTTCCTTCCTTCCTTCCTTCCTCTCACCGGCTTTCTTGGGGCAGCGCTGGCGGCAATGGCAATGGCTTCCTTCCCTCCTTCCCTCCCTCCTTCCCTCCCTCCTTCCTTCCCTCCCTCCTTCCTTCCTTCCCAATCAGCAATGGCCAGTCAGTTTGGTGATGACGTATGACGTCATCGGGCGGGAAAAACCGTGGTGTAGAAAAAAAACCGCGGACTTATTTTTTAATTAATATTTTTTGAAAAACCGTGTTGTAGCGTTTCGCACTAATCGAGACCGTGCTAATCGAGGGATCACTGTAAACCAATAAGATGCAACTAGCTATTATTTTGACTATTTAACTATGGAATTTCAAGTCTAAAAATCTTTTGGCAATAAAAAAAGGAGGGGTTTTGTGTGTTCGCTTTTTTCTTAAAACAACACTTAAGCTTTTTTTTCTCCTATATTCAACCCTCTCAAACAGGGCAGTCATTACTATTTTTATTAGGCCAAACTATTCTTTCATTGTAGCATTTAATTTTCTTATTATTATTTTCCTTTAAGATTTATTGCAATATACAGTGGTCCCTCAATTTTCGTGGGTTCGAACTTCACAAAACGGCTATACCACGGTTTTTCAAAAATATTAATTAAAAAATACTTTGTGTTTTTTTCCCTATACCAGTTTTTTCCGCCCGATGACATCATACGTCATCGCCAAACTTTCGTCCGCCTTTAATAAATATTTTTTAATAAACTTTAATAAATAAACATGGTGAGTAATAATCTAAATGATTGCTAAGGGAATGAGAAATTGCAGTTTAGGGGTTTAAAGTGTTAAGGGAAGGCTTGGGATACTGTTCATAGCCAAAAATTGTGTATTTACTTCCGCATCTCTACTTCGCGGAAATTTGACTTTCGCGGGCGGCCTCGGAATGCATCCCCCGCGAAAATCGAGGGAACACTGTAATAGAATAAATACATTTGACTTTCAAAAAGCTTGTTTATAATGTTCAAATTGACCACAAGAGGGAGTCTCTCCTACTGTATTTAACTAACAAGTAAAATATTAAATAAGGGTAACTTTTCTCATTCTAGATGTCCAAAAAGTTTAGCGTTCAACATACGATCGTGATCTGTGCTTGGAACGTCGATTGGTGGTTTCAGTTTGGTTTTTTTCCTTTTGTCGCCTCAGTACTGCTTCCCACTGAGGAGCTGAATCAACCATGTCATTCTCTTGCCGTAACCTTTGCAAAAATTAACATAATGATAAGAATTAGAAATTATGAGACTTGCAGTTCAACAGATGTAAAAAGCATCAGATTGGGAAGATAATCAGATGAGCAATTTTAATATTCAGGAATTTTAATACTGAAGACAGATACCTGTTCTATATTTCATGGTACAATTTACATAAAGCTAATCACTTGACATACTTGCTTCTGTTCCAATTCTATTTTGAGCTATTGAGCATTTATTCACAAACTAAAGGTATGTTGTTACCAATATCATAAGATGACTGATTCTAGTAGCTAGATACTGTATTTAAGAAAAAGAAATGTACTACTCTAATGAACCAGACAGCACATTTAATTATACACTGCTCAAAAAAAAAGAAAAAAGGGAACACTTAAACAACAGAATATAACCCCAAGTAAATCAAATTTCTGTGAAATCAAACTGTCCACTTAGGAAACAACACTGATTGACAATCAATTTCACAGGCTGCTGTGCAAATGAAATAGTTGTGCAGAT
This sequence comes from Erythrolamprus reginae, assembly GCF_031021105.1. Taxonomy (NCBI): domain Eukaryota; kingdom Metazoa; phylum Chordata; class Lepidosauria; order Squamata; family Dipsadidae; genus Erythrolamprus; species Erythrolamprus reginae. The sequence continues at coordinate 296,652,492 of NC_091951.1, read as the reverse complement.
GAAATATTCAATGAGAATATTTCATTCATACAGATCTAGGGTGTGTTATTTGAGTGTTCCCTTTATTTTTTGAGCAGTATATTTATTTACAAAACAAATATCTGTTTCAATCACAGACTCAAAGTGGCTTACTCTAGAATAACAACCAATACCTATCAAACCAGAAACTAGTTATTCATTTAGAAAAATTTAACTACAATATAACATTCATCCCCAAAAGACTCTGCAGAACAGTAGTGTTTTAATTACCCTTTTTGATTTTGAATGAATAGAAAATGAGAGAAAAATGCAAACAGAAAAACCCAACAAACAATGTTTGTTCATTTGTTTGTTGTCATGTTGTGACAAACCTAAACCCAATTCCATTTTAGTAGTCAGGCATACCCCCATCAAATCTATATCTCTAGACTGATTTTTCAAATGATCCAACATTTCCTTGATGATCCAACATTTCTTTGATGAAAACCATTGGTGAAATAAATTCACAGACACCAGGTCGGATCATCTAAGATGCTGATTACTCAGTTTGAATTCTTACATTAGGAATTACAATCCTTCCTACCCAAAATGTCATCTGAATTTTGCCTCCAAATTGTAGGCAAGGAATCAATCTTCATATTAGATTACTTCCCTGCATTGGTAAAACATTCTTAAAGATTCAGATTTTATTAAATAGTTAGTCACTATTTTTTATTAAAAACAACCAACATTTCTGGTTGTTTTAAAAAACAACGGATTGCTTCTGATTTCTTTTTGTTCAGTTCTTTAATACATAAAAACAGCTGGAGCCTGGAGAAATTTAATCCTTTTACCTTGCCTGAGCAGGTATCAAGCTGCTTTCATCTCTGCTTTTTAAATGAAGAAAATGGCAATCCCCACCCCAAAGATGAACATAACTGTAATGCTCATCGGGAATATTTAGAATTACTGAATTGCTCATAGTTCATAATATGTAACAAAAGGGAGTTAGACAATCTCTCCTATTTACAGAGAAGAAATACAATATCCAAAGTTTTTTAATGCAAGCAGTATTACATCATAATCTGTAAATTAAGTATAATATGTATTTGTTTCAAAATTTGTGCATAATTTTTCATCACCTGTGCCTCTTCTTCCTATGTTCTCTATTAGAATTTTCTGATTCACTACCACTGCTAGTATTGCAACGGGATCTTGATCTATAAAGGAGAAAAACATAATGACACTGGCAAAAAATAAAACATAGGAGTATTCTATCCACCCATCCAATTTTACATGATCGCCCACCTCACAAAATGTGACATACAACAAAAGAAGCAATTAAAAACATATAAACCCACTTAACTGAGTAAGCATAAATAAGAACAAGATTGCAAGCTGGTTATATGTGGTGCAGCCAATGTGTGAGTCCCCTGTTGCCAGGGGATTCCCAGGCTTGGGAATTCCGGAAGGGGACAAGCTCGATTCAGAGAGGATGATATTCTAATGGAAGGGTGCATGGCAGAAAAGGCTTGTCTCCAAGGTTCCATCAGATGAAACCCCTTAGCAGACAGTATCTGCAACATGCCCCAGCTGCCAAATCTGAGGGGACGAGTAGATGTAATTGGGGAGAAACAGTCCTTCCAGGGGTGAAATTCAAAAATTTTCCCTACGGGTTCTGTGGGCATGACTTGGTGAGTGTGGCAGGGGAAGCATATTGCAAAATCTCCATTCCCACCCCACTCTGGGTCAGTTGGAGGTGGTATTTACCGGTTCTCTGCTCTACTCAAAATTTCTGCTACCGGTTCTCCAGAACCAGTCAGAACCTACTGAATTTCACCCGAGTCCCTCAAATAAACAGCATTTTGAATTGCATCCAGAAGCAAATTGGCAGTCAGTGCAGCTCAGAAAACATAAATATAACATGTGTCCTCCTAGGAGCACACATAATTGTCTATGTCACATCTGAAGCCTTTGGGTACGCTTCAAGGGCAGCTACATGTAGTGTGCATAATTACGTCAAACATACAGTGATACCTCATCTTACGAACCCCTCTTCATATGAACTTTTCGTGATATGAACCTAGTGCTTAAGATTTTTTGGCCTCTTCTTCCAAACTATTTTCACCTTACGAACCTAAGCCGCTGCTGCTGAGATACCCCGCCTCCGGACTTCTGTTGCCAGCTGAAGCGCTGGGATTCTCCTGAGCCTCCCCTCACTGGGAGACTCCACCTCCGGACTTCCGTTGCCAGCTGAAGCGCTGGGATTCTCCTGAGGCTCCCCTTGCTGGGAAACCCCACCTCCGGAATTCCATTGCCAGCCAAAGTGCTGGGATTTCCCTGAAGCTCCCCTTGCTGGGATTCAAAGCAGCGCTGGCAAAAATGAAGGAAATCCCTTCATTTTTGCCAGCGTTGCTTTGAATCCCAGCGAGGGGAGCCTCAGGGGAATCCCAGTGCTTCGGCTGGCAACGGAAGTCCGAAGGTGGAGTTTCCCAGCAGCGCAAGGCAAAAGGGGTGACTTTTGGGATGGGGTTGCACACATTATTTGCTTTTACATTGTTTCCTATGGGGAAAATTGCTTTGTCTTACAAACTTTTCATCTTACGAACCTGGTCACGGAACGAATTAAGTTCGTAAGACGAGATATCACTGTACATATTTGGAAAAGGAAACAATGTGGAGGTTTTCCCTACAAAACAAAAACAATTCTCATTACTAATTCACTTTCAGTATTATTAATGTTGAATTGCAAAACTGTCTACAGATGCACTACATTGTAAAACTTCCATTCAGCAAACATAGCAGATGACAGTCAAAGAAAAAAGAAAGAATGAATATAGACATAAAGAAATCCTAAGTTTGCATTTGGGGGGAGGTAGAAAGAAAACATAAATAACAAACAGCAGAGTTAAAGAGGCCTGTGCAACAGTCACAGAAAATGTAGGTCTGGTCTCACCTTCTTCTGAAAGGCTGCACAGGCTCATTTTCACTTCCGCCTGAAGGATGCCGTCGTGAATGAGGAAACTTTGGTGATCTAGTTCGGTCGCTGGGAGAATTGTAAAGCCCACTACAGCCAAAGAAGAATTTTTTTAAAAATGCCATTTTACAGTGGCTATCATAGCACATTTACAGTAGTCTTCAACCATAACCATTTAGTTATGAGGGACTTGGAAAAAATTACTCATGATCCATTGCTAAAGTTATGATTGCCACACTACCTCAGGAGTGGTTGCAGCATCCTTGGGTCATGTGATCATGCTTTCCTACATTTTTGCCATTTTCCAACAACATTAATTTTTAAAAATTAATTAATATTGGACTTTGAATTTATTTTTGTATTCTGTACTTTTATAGGCTGTAAACTGCCTCAAGTCCTCAGAGAGGGGCGGCTTATAAGTCCAATCTAATGAATAATAATAACAAATAACAATAATATATATATCTATTGCTTCAGATGGATTTGGACTTATGACCATGTGATCCACTTAACAACCACATGATTTGCTTAGCCACTGTCATAACAATGGTTGTAAAATTGAGTCTGGTTACATGGTGAGTCAACTTCCAATCACATTAACTTGCAACCAAAATTTTAGGTTCATTCTGGTTATAAGTTGAGGATTAGCTTGTAGTTTTATTTTACAGTTATTTTATGGACAAAAAATGTTGGTATTTTCTATTGTAACAAATACATTTTGTTGAGGATAGTGATTCTATTACTTTGGGAAACTGAATACAGTACATTGCACTGAACTCTTCCCCAAACATATTTATTCATTAAAAATACATTAAAAATATTTACAAATTTACATACCATGATAAAAGATATTTTTTCATTATAAATAGCACTGCATTGCTAGACTTCCTTACAATATTAGGAAAAAACTCACCATTCCCAACCAGCAATGCAGAAATAACAGACTTAACAATCTGCATATTCTTCTTACACATAGCTTTCATTAGAGCAATTCCCCATATTTATTAATGGTAACAGGGTAAGAAAAATTTGCAATTAGCAAACAGACTTGTGAATGGATTATTTATTCATTCATTTATTTATTTATTTATTCATTCATTCATTCATTTTATTTATATACCATCATTATTTGTTGTGCTGAAGATTTTAAAAATATGCACTGTTTTGTCTCCTTCAAACAAAACTGTAAACATTTATAATTCCTGAATTTTAACCAATGTCTTCATTTCATAGACAGAAATGTTGGTCTTTTGTCAACATGTAATATCTATGAAACTGATTTCTTCAGAGTCCATACCTTTTATTAAGTCCCATTAAAACTTCATTGAAACCAACATGTACCCACATTTTGTACAGAATCTCACATATAATTGAAGAAATTATAACTGGTTTGGCTTCCCATCTCTTTTGTTCTTCCTTTATCCCTTTGCCCCAGAAAAGTCAATGTGTTTTTACGCTCTTAACCTTTGGAAATAGCAACAACTGGTAAGGAAGTACAGCTAATTCTCTTAAGGATGGAGTCTAGCTACTGTATGTAGTAACCCCAATTCAAATCTCCATATCAGATGTTAGCTAGTGATCAAAAGGCAATAATTTTAAGACACTAGAAATATGAGAGTCCTTTTCCCAGCCTGTGGGAATAGCAAGGCCCCGCTGTCATTCAGGGAACTTATTCTTATTAAATAGCAAGGCCCTGCTCTCATTCAGAGAACTTCGTTTTGCTTCAATAACCTTTCTTTTCTATTGTGTCATCAAAATTTAATTAACATGCCTTTGAATATAACACTACGCCAAGACTTTTTAATACAGACTGTGAATGTTTTAAGAAACTAAGTTTGCAATAATTGTGATTTGTTATAAAATTGGCTTGTTTTTGCCCTGCCAATGTGCAGATGGCATTCCAAAGTTCTTAGTAATAGGCACTTATTTGCACAAAGTAAGTTTAAAAAAAAAAACCCCAAAACAATTGCAGATCCAACAGTAAAAATATATTTTTAAAAAAACATTTAACTTGGGTGGGATTACCATAAATAATTAATTTTAGTCACCTTTTATTCTCTTCAGAGTGTATTATCTTGCACTCTGAGGGTGCAACCTTCAGGAAATCCTATTTAAAATAATGTTTACTGAGATTTCGTAAGGACGTTGTTTTTCCCCCTTTCTCTTTGCAAAAGATATAAGCACTCTGGCATGGAAAGAACTCTAGATAAAGGAGGAGTTGCATTGCTAAAGATTCATTGCCAGGAAAAATGCCAGCATTTATTGTTTGGGGAAATTCAAGAGCAGTTTAAATCTGAGAAGTTTGACAATGCAGAAACAAGGAAAAAGTGGTTTTGTTTCTACAGTTTGTTCAGAAACAATCAGCTGAAGCAAATCGGGACCTGTCACTAATGTCAAGAAATGCCTTCAGTTTGTGTTTAGTGTAGGTTCAGATTAACATTAATCTAAGAAGATTTTCAGTTAGCATTATAGCACAAAGATACCTGCAAATACATTACGGCTAACCTCATGTGTACACTTTGCTCAAAGCACAAACATACCTTTGGGGACAATTTTCTTCCCATGGTGCACTGGTTTTATTTCTTTGGATTTCTGGGCTGCTTTCATTTCTTGACTTTTTAAAACTGGGAAGCATAAAAAATTAATTTAGAACTATCAACCTGTGGAAATAAGCATAAATCTCACATCACAAGCTTAGATATTAATTCTAGGGAATTTTCATAACAATACACTTTTGCAATAATTATGTTGACGACTACTTAGATTTAGATATTGTTCAAGTTGGAATGACTGCTGAAATGATACAAAATACTATCTGTGCTTTTTTATATTACACATCCAGTGCAGCAGATCATGCAATCTCTGTATTCTATATGTAAGTTTTGTCTTTGCAAATTTTGGCACTATTTTTTTTAGGATTTTGATAATGTTGTGAGATAGATTGGATGAGCAGTTGCTCTCTTGTACACAATAGGCTACATAAATATAATCCAATGTAGACAATTGTTAGTGTCAGAACAAAAAGGTTGACTCAGCCTTCCATCCTTCCGAAGTGGGTAAAATGAGGACCCAGATTGTGGGGGCAATATGCTGGCTCTGTTAAAAAGTGCTGTTGCTAACATGTTGTAAGCCACCCTGAGTCTAAGGAGAAGGGCGGCATAAAAATCGAATGAATGAATGAATGAATGAATGAATGAATGAATGAAAAAGACTTAGACCAGGAGTCTCTTCCCCCAGTCACTCACGCCCTCATCACCTCATGCCTTGACTATTGTAATGCACTCTACATGGGGCTACCCTTGGAAAGTGTTCAGAGACTACAGCTGGTTCAAAATGCAGCCATGTGAGCTATAGTGGGTGTACCAAGGTACACCCACATTACTCCAATTTTCCGCGAGATGCATTGGCTACCAGTCAGTCTCTGGATGCAATTTAAGGTGTTGGTTATTACCTTTAAAGCCCTACATGGCTTAGGACCAGACTATTTATGGGACCACCTGGTACCTTATATCTCCCAGCAGCCAATAAGGACCCACAGAGTTGGCCATCTCCAGGTCCTACCTGCCAAACAATGTCAGTTAGCGGGGCTGCAGGGAAGGCCTTATCTGTGGTGGCTCCAACGTTTTGGAACGAACTTCCTCCTGAGATCCGCATTATCTCGACATTACCGGCCATCCAGAAAGCTGTTAAGACCTGGCTTTTCCAGAGGGCCTTGGACCATAAATGATTGAGAGCATGTCTTGTTTTTATGGGCTACTATTATGCTTTTATACTTTTACTGTTGTTGATATTGGAATCTATTTTCTTCACTGTTTTTTGCTGGTTGTTACTATTGTGAGCCGCCCAGAGTGCACTGGAGTTGGGCGACATATAAATTTTACTTTAAAAAAAAATAGACATCTTAAGCTAAGACGTGCATCCATATATAGATAGGCAGAAAGAAGCAAAGAACTGACCAAAGTAATTTTCTTATCTCTGTAGTATAAGTCTATACTCAGAGACTACCACAGCAGTGTATTTCCTACTTCTAATCTCCACAATCAGAAGGATGATCAATGGTCTTGCAGGTTGCTGAGAGAACTAAGCTGCACCACCATTAATTTGCCTTTCCAGATGTCATTAGACATCAATGCGGTCTCCACTCTATCTAGCCTGAACACTAACTGGAAGGGGCCAAATAATCCACTTTCTCTAAAATATCTGAAGATGCAAGCAATCTTCATTTAAAAAGGAAAAGGGTTGGAGACTGGCAAACATCATCAACACTGCTGGGTCTTGTTTCATGAAAGGGGCATATCTCCCCCTCTTCAAGGGAAACAGAACTCCCTGGGCTCTTTCCCCATCCTAACTTGACTATTTCTATTTTCTATCTGTATTTTTCTGATATCTATTGAAGGCTTTTCTACTTCTCATATAGTTTTGCCAATTTGATGAAAGCAAACATAATTCTTGCTCTTACATTCTTGCGCCACAATATTGTATGTATATTTATTTATTTCCTTGAAGGACTCTGGGCGACTCACAACAAAGTACATCATAGTGAAAGCCCCAAACCTCTCACAGAATTCCTAAATCCAAAAAACCTATATGTTCAACTAATATTTAGTTCGTTCTTCTGAAAAAGAGATTAACATGTCATTGTTTTAGCTTTAGATTCACAATTTTTCATTTCTTTTGTCAATACCTTTTAATTGGTGACGGAGCAATAATTTTGGCTCTTCCTTCATTTTCCCCAGATTCTTTGTGTGTAATAACCTGGCTTGTGCAATGTGTCCCTATAATGAAGAAAGAAAGTATCTAACATTAGAAATGGTTAGCATTCTTTTTCACGTTGGGGTACACCTTTTTTATATATTTTCATTTAATTATATTCTCAATCTCTTAAAATCACAACTGTCACATACATATTTGTTATGCAACCATCTCAAATTAGCCTGCAGGATGGCTTTTCAATTAAAACTAAACTATTGATATTTCAAAAATACCAGCAAAGATAGCTTTTTTCGGTTACATTAATGTTTCAAAATGTTTCTGGCAAAACCAGAAGGTGACTATGTTACTAGATCACCTAAGTCACAGTTTACATAATTGGCTGTATTTGTACAATATGTTCAGCTAAAATGAAACAAATTGGCTTAGCCCAATCTGAAAACCCACACATAATTATTGATCAGGAAAGAAATGTGTGATGGAGGGAAATGTATTATTTTTATATACTGATTAAATACAGTTCTCTATACTCCAGATACAAGCAGCATATTCGACATTTTATATAAGTCCCATTTGTTTTCTTAAAACTTCATTTTTAAAAACGTTAATATTGTTTAATAAAAGAAATACTTATTCCCACTAGCCCAGGTATTTACAATATGCTCAAAACAATGACTTTGGCAAAAGGCAATTGGTTGGCCAGATTACTTGAGAAGGTTTTTTTCCCTTCCCCTTTTGATGCTGACAGATTTCCATTTTGCTGCTAAATTTTTCTGCATATAATCCGGCACCTCTTCAGTAATATAGTTAAATACTATGTTTACATTTAAAAATACAGTATTGCCAGCTATTAAAATACATGTATTATCATACAAATAAAAAAGAATGTGCATCAAAATAATGGCCGCTGTTCTGGCGGCACTTCTCAGTGGCAGAGGCAGCGCTGGGGTTGAAGTAGAGGCCTTGTGTGTAGGGGGTGGTGGTGGAGTGGCAGCTGTAGGTTGAAAGCCCTGAGCCTCTAATTCATCCACAGCCCCTGCTAAAAAGTACCATTGTGCAGGGTGGCCAAAAGGGAAGAGATCAGGAAGGGTGGGAGAGATAGGTGAGTGGATGAATTGCACTGTTTCAGTGTTTGTAAGTGTAGGCAAGCTGCCAACTTTTCATCATGCTACAATGCCATACATTTGGGCATGTGGCATACATCAATTTTTCAGCAGCAACATAATTTCAAACAGTCTATGAACAAATCTCTGTTAATCAAGGTTTTTGTTTGATATGTTGTGAGCTGCTTGGAGCCCACAGAGAAGGGCTGCATACAAGTCCAGTAAATAAATAAATTTTGCTAACAAGTAAAGGTGTTCGCTCAGTGTTATCACCTTGATACAAGGTGAAAATGGCAGTTAGCAAACAAGTTTCCAAAAATGACAAGAAAAGGAAGCATGCAAACTTAAATGGGCTTTCAAAGGCCAGAGCACTTCAAATCAAACCTTTATTGTCAATGCACAACATGTGTACAATAAAACTGAATAGTAATAATGGTAAGTGATCTCAAGTGCTGTCCTTATCTGGAGAGGTTTGAAGAGTTTATCTAATGGCCTGCTCTTCATACTGCAGTCAAGTTATGCTTTTCACAGAACTATCTTAAATCTACCTTTCCTTCCTCCAGAAATCCTACAAACTTATATCCCACACATTTCTTTTTCTCTCTCTTAAGTTTCTTTTCATCAACCTTGGTTTTAGAAATGGCTAATTTTCCTGTAAAATGGGATTTGAAGTATTTACAGTACAAGCTTGTACTGAATACAAATAGTAAATGCTAATAATAATTTTTATTATTAATAATAATAATTTAATAATAATCAAAGCAGGCATATTAAAAATTCTGTTCAAACAATATATTTGACTTTATTCCACAGAAAAGAAAAAATAAATGTATATATATTTAAAACTGGATATATTATGTTATTTTAGCTTGGGGTCTTTAAATAATATCACTAATTTATTTTTTTTAAATCTAAAAGAATTATCTAGTGTCGGGCTACACAAATGTTTGCCCTCCAGACATAGCTAAATTCCACCTTTCCAAAAGCTCAACCAGCTGATCCATTCTTTAGAGGTGGGACAAGTTACAATCAATCAACTGGAGTAGCTCTAGAGACAGAATTCAGTTTTAATTTTACCATTTTAGCAAATTATTTAAAAAATACACTAAATGGCAAAACAATTAAATTGATTCATTTTTATTAGTCAAAGACAAATATTGTTTTATTAAGTATGCAACTAAAAAAATTGTAAATGGGACATAGCATAAAGAAGAGACTTTGTTTTCTTTATAGTTTTATCAATGCAAAGTATTAGAACAGAGAGCCCTTCCAGAAATCATTCAAAAATACAATATTCTTTTCTCAGTTCCATCCACCATAAGGTTTGCAAAAAAATATTTTCCATTAATTTATGTAAATACTTGTGGTTCAATTTGTAAATGGCTACAATTTATAAAGCCATTTCAGCATACTATGAAATTGGAAAGGCTCCAAATGGATATGGTTTATTATAAACAATTAAATACAAAGCAGTCAGTATAAATAAGGATTATATTGCAAGACTAAGAATTTCTTGTCAAAGCTCTATCAACAATTGAAATTTTACAAATAATTGAATGGCATACATCTTTGCATTATGGAAGATGTGTCTGATTCTCCATACTACGAAGATGATTTAGATTTATGTCATCAGTGACATTTTAAAATATATTCATATTTTACAAATTTGCAGCAATCTGGAAATCTACAGTTTATAAGAGGAGACCTGTGATTTGAACCCTATGACAATCATTAAGTATTGTATCTCATGATTCTTGTCAAATATATATTTTCTTTTATGACCATTGAGAGCATATGCATCAAAGACAAATTGATTGTGTGTCCAATCACACTTGGCCAATAAAAAATTCTATTTTATTCTATCCTACTCTATTCTACTCTGACAAATGTGAGACTAATATCATTTTAATATACAAAAATAGTGAACAGGTCTGACTGATTCAGTAGGAATTATTTATCAAAAATGAAGCCAATATGTCAATCTCAGTGTGATGATTATTTTAGTTTCCCCTCTGGTAGCTATGAAGATTATGCAACAATATAAAATATAAGAGATATTTTGATATACAGGGACCAGGGACCATTTTGATTGCTTGGACCAGCTTTGATCTGACTATAGCAATAACTCAGCACTAGAGAAAGAGATATTAATAGCCTACATGCTACTGATAAATCCAGAGGCATTCACTCAGAAATGTCTACAAATTTCATGTGCTGAAAATGCAGCATGATTTCAATAGGAATTAGCATAGATTTCAGAAAGTCGATTATTTCTAATTATATATTTGATCCAACAAGTTTTATTTTATTTCTTAGCTTTTCCTCTGTATCCTCCCTTTTGGTGATTTTCTAACTCACCAGGAACTCCAACATTTCTTACCAAATTGTTGCACTTTTGATGTTCTTTTTGGATATGTCTTACTACGACTTCTTTCAACTGTTTGGTTGGCTCGAGGAAGCTGGACAGAAATATCTTTATACATCTGCAAAGCTGTCTTCCCACTAGAAAATACAACCAATATTATATGGTAAGTGAACTGAAAACTACAAAGTAAAACACTGCAATTTATCCCTAGTTGGGAAGAAGAGGATTTTAATTGAATTAAAAGTTCAAGTATCAGCAAGAGCTAAACCAATAAAACCAAAAATATGCCCAATTGGCTTGCCATTATAAGGCTTTCTATTACTCTTACAGTTCCTCAGTTTGACATAAAGCACTTCTATCTCTTTCACATTTTTACTTTATGGTGTATATGGTATTGAAAAAGCACACTGATGTCATGTTTTGTGCTTCTTTATTCCTTTCTTATTCTCAACTAGCTATTCCATGAACAACAGATTTTTCAAAAGGATTGTTTTTAAGGAAGAGAAATAAAGTGAGCTTTTTCCAAAAATACTTGCTGAAAAAAAACAGTTTCATTGAGTCTTTGCTGCCACTTCTTAGAAATACAGTACCAGATTATTTTGCCATTGAGTTTTTATTGCCTATACATTTTGAAGAATGTAACATTTCAACTAGAATGCAATGCATCTTTCAAAATTTAACCAGATTAGGATTAATGGAACAAGGTGCTTATAAAGTGCCTTTAGACTAAAGTTACCATCTTCACTATAATCAATTGTCCTCCAAAAGCTAATGTGTATATCTATGAAAAGCCCTTTCATCCTAATCAACCTCTCATGCCTAAGAAACTAATCTCAACCCATCAATTACAATATGGAGTTTCCTGATTTACTTATTTAATTCAACATCTGATCTTCATCTTATTTGCTCATGCCACAGTTGGTCACGGTGAAAAACCTGTCTTGAAATTTATCTAAAATCTGGCATGGGACCTTAGGACCACAAGCTATTATTGCAAGCAGGCCATTATCACGATAAATTTAAACTAGGACTGTTTCCAAGAGTAGAAACTGGCTACCTATCCTAGGAAACAGAGAATTTCATAATCAATGCAATTTACTCTCATGGCATTCAAACCTCATTTCTCATAGTACTTTACCCTTACTTTACCTTGCTTTCTTTTCTAGTGGTAACTATGTCTTTAGACACAACTATGTATCCATTTCAATATGTTGCAAAGCAAACTGAAGCAATTACTATGTAGTTTTCTTGGCACCAATAGAAAATGGTTTGTTGTTGCCTTCTTCCAAGATGTTTCCTTGACTTCCTACTCCAGCCTACCAAGATCAGTCAAGGTTACATAGATACTGCCATCCAGCTGGGCTAAAAGATAGACAAGTGGAATATCAGTAGGTACGGTTCCTCTTCATTCCGAAAGACAAACTGCTGATACCACCCCCAGTTTCCAATTCATAATAATCAAGGTGGCTGATAACTATGAGGGTGTCCTGGAGATGCATTTTCAAAGACTCAAGAATTCAGAGATCTGCCTTCAGAAATGGTGATTTTAGAAGCTTTCTCCTGTGTCTATGGATAGACCTCTGGTGCCAAACAGAAAGTAAAGGGAGTATGCTGGGAGAGAAAGGGGCTCTCTGGGACCTACAGTCCTCTGGTCCTCTGACATAACTCTGGAAGAACAGAAAGTTATGCCAGTAATGGAGTAATTTATTTTCCTGTGACATGAATCAATGAGACGGACCCTGTCTATAACAAAATAAGGTAATAAAAAAATAAAACCTACTACCTTGCTGAAGACTTCTCTCACCTTGGATTCTTCATTTCACCCTCCAAATGACTGCTCTGCTCATTAGTAATGTTATATTTAACTTCAGCTTAAAGGTACCCTTGAATTACTCCACTTAAGTAGCAACCAAACTAACTCTCTTCTCTAGAGAACCTTTTTTATAGTCCCCAAATTCCTGTTTATAGAGCTAACTGTACAATATAATTCATAATTCTGCTAAATGCTTCTATTTTTTCTCCATTTGAATTTTTCTTAAGAAAGTTACCAAAGAATCTACATAAAGTACATAAACCTTGTGTTAAGAGCCTAAATGCAGAAATATTCTTTTGAGTGTATGAACCACAGAAATTGAATGAAGCTTGCCAGTATAAACCCCTGATCTAAGATGATATGTACAAATCAAATACTGTATATTTTTTAAAAATTCAGGTCTGAAATAGCAATCTATTAAATACTATTATCTACCAAAAATAAAACTCTAAACTTGACTAAGTGGCTAATGGTCAAGAAGTGCAGCTACTTCAATACAGATCAGTGTGTGTTCACACCAGATACAGTAAACAGATCTCCATATTCTGCACACGCTGTATTGTAAACCAGTAGCTCCGTACCATTGCAGTTAGTAAAACAAATGTCAATCATATTGCCCAGATTCAACATTTAGACTCTTAATGTAAGGAAAAGGGACAAGAATTTCAGAATTCAAATGACAAACAATGTGCTCTGCAAATACTTTACAAAACAGTTCAGAACAAAGAGATAGTCTACTGTTAATATGTGCTTTCTCTCTTATTGTTTCATATCTGATCTAATGACTTTTTCAGGTTAAACAAAACAATATTAAGGCCTTATCAAGCCATATCATGCAGAGATATAGTATGGTATATAAATATGTACTTTACTGTCCCAATTGTGATGGGGTCTAACAGTACATAAAACCCAGGCGTGCTAACATTTTAAAAATCATTAATCACTTTTCAGCTTAAAGGTACTCAACTGTTTACTCAGTTATGAGGGCAAGAAAGAAGAAGAGTCATGATTCTCATAAGCTACCATAATATACACAGTTTATGTTTAGGTCACACTTAAATTAAGAAATCCCAGGAGAAGGTAATATGAAAAAACTTTGTTTTTATTACCATTAGTGTCCTATGGGTCTTTGAAAACAACACAACAACCAAATACTATTTGCTGGCACCAAGTTTGGGATAGCTCATTGCTTAATTTCTAAAGCATTCAGTTTTTTATATTCCTAACAATTTTATAAACTGAACCTAAGATGACAGTATGTGTCCTAATGATTCAGAATATAAATTAGTAAAATGCTGGATATAATATTTCAAGTAATCATTTCCAAATAGAAGAAACCCATCTACTCCAAGTATACATGAAGGAAACAATATACAGGCACATACAGACATTGTCCCTCATCACCAAAAAAAAAAAAAAAAAGGCCATCCAATTTTTTATGGTACTGCAGTCTAGGGAGGTAGAAACATTTAATGGATCTTGATGGGTCTTAAAAAGCTAAGCAAAACTTAAATTGGTTAATACCTGGGTGGGATACTATCATGAATTTCCAAACATATAAGATAGACTGCAAAATTGATTGAAAAAAATCCTTTAAGATAATAGCGTTTCCCCCAAAATAAGGCATCCCCTGATAATAAGCCCAATTGACTTTGAGTGTATGGCAATAAGATGGTAACAAGGTAGTAACTTATTTTCATACAGTTGCTAAAAAAGAGAATATTCAGGAAATTCAGGAAATTACTAGGAGTAAACCTTCACTCAAATAAGTTACCACATTCCATTACAATCAGCAAGCAAACTATATATTTGTAAACAGAACTCTTAAAACATTAAAGCACATTTCAGCTTTATAAAATCTGCAGCTGTAATTTTAATAAAAGGATGGGGATGAGTTCCTCAAATCCCTTTTAAACCCGTGCTTATAAAACCTGTCTGAAAAAATGGATAGAAAACCACAGCAACAATACCTAAACTTCCAAATTCCATGAACAAAGGGGGAAAACCCCATATAAATGCATATAGAAATACAGCTTCACAATAGTAATGTTATCTTATTCTTACCTGTATCGATGTTTATAACCAAGAGATCCAAGTTTGCCAAGTTTTCTTGATAGAGAATTAGATTCATTTTCTGGCATTCTGTTTCAATTTAAAACACAGAATACATTTGTCTTTATAAGACTAGCTATAAATAAAAGAGAATATTGGCTGCACATAAATCTCCTTCTCTATTACTACTGAGGGCTCACATGCTCAGAATCAGCTATCCATCTTGCCACAAAATTATTTGTGATGTACAGTAAGACCTCACCTATTGCTGGTGTTACGTTCCAGACCCGGCCGCGATAGGTGAAATCCGCGATGGGGAATTTATTGACTGATAGTACTTATTTAAGTATTTATATTGTAATTGCTTGGTAAGTTTTCATTGTTTTAAGTGTTTATAAACCCTTCCCACACAGTATTTATTTTAGATACAGAATTTAAATACAGTATTTACAATTTTAGATATATATTTTTTTAAAAACCTGCCGATCGAGTTCCGCGGGCTGTTTAAATCTGCCGATCGACTTACTCAGAAACCCGCGATGAAGTGAAGCCGCAGTAGGTGAAGCGCGATATAGCGAGGGACTACTGTACTGGCTATGATTGACAAACTGCAAAACCTTCCATCCTACCTGGCAGGCTCTGCACTTTCCTGACCATTTGTGGCTAACAAAGGGACCAGCAGCCCCCCCCCACCTCCCAAATCCCCTCCCAATCATAATTGAAGGACGGTTCTTCACTGCAGTATTTTTTTTCCTTTGGGAACTGGAAATCACATAGGTGGTGGGGGGGTTAAGTTCATGCAAATAGAGCCATACAAATATTAATTTTTAAAATGTCACAGATCTTCACCTCCACAGAAGAAATAACAATAAATTGTGGTTTGGATGCAGAATATTTTGAAATCTTCATTTGGGGATGTTTTTTGAGGATAGTCCAAAGAAACCTTGTCATTTTTCTCTTGAAAACAGTCTCTTGTGCATTGTTCTTTGTTTGCTACCGTTAGCAAAACTTATTCAATTATAGGTCAGATCCATATATTTCTAAAGAGACGGCTCTTAGTTTTCTCGGGAAAGAACTGAGATTACAGTCCCTGTGTTTCTTTCAGGATTGAAATTCCAGCATGTATTTATCATGGTTGCAGCATCCCAGGGTCCATAAATGCCATTTGAGACTTCCCAGTCAGCTTCCAACAAGCAAAGTCAATGGAGGAAGCTGGATTCACTTAATGATGTGATTCACTTAACAATCGCAGTGATTCACTTAACAACTGTGGCGGGAAGGTTGTAAAATTAGCCATGATTCACTTAGCAACTGCCTTGCTTAATCATGGAACTTCTGGTCCCAATTGTGAGTGCAAGTCAAGAACTACTACCTGTATTTTCTTTTTGATTCATTCATGTTTTGAGGGCTAATATTCATAGAATGTAGAATCATAGGGTTGGAAGGGACCTATGAGGTCTTCTAGTCCTATGATGGTGAACCTGTGGCACATGGAGCTATGTCACCTAGCACGCATGGCATCAGCCATTCGTCTTCTGAATTTTTGGCATGCATGTACATGCCACAATCATGTGGCTTTTGTGCATGTGGCAGTGCCAGAAACTGGAAGAGCTGGTTTGTGAGCATGTGTGCTGGCACTAATTGGAAAACTTGGAAGTAAAGTAAACCAGAAGTAAATTTTTCAGTGCATGCATGCTCCCCGGGCAACTCTTCTTCCTGGTTGCAGCCCAGGCGAGCACGCCAAAAAGATTCCCCATCACTGTTCTAGTCCAGCCCGCTGCTCAAGTAGGAGACCCTAACCATTTGTTCTATGGTTCTACCATTTGTTCTGTGCATGGGCTTTCATTGGTATAGCAAAAATATTTACTGCCCATTTGGGTAACAAAAAATGGACCCTGGACAAACTCTGGGATGGTGATTTTGCTTAACTTAATACCCCCCCCCCCCTGAAAAAGATTAAATTAAGCAAAATCACCATCCCAGAGTTACTCATTACTGTAATTGGAAAAATCTTGTTTGTGCAGTTGCAGACCAAAGCCAGTGGCTACTTATGTTCCATT
Source organism: Erythrolamprus reginae (assembly GCF_031021105.1). Taxonomy (NCBI): domain Eukaryota; kingdom Metazoa; phylum Chordata; class Lepidosauria; order Squamata; family Dipsadidae; genus Erythrolamprus; species Erythrolamprus reginae. The sequence goes on along the minus strand of NC_091951.1, from coordinate 296,635,454 downwards.
CTTACTTTTGGATCCAAATCAATCTAAATGAAATGTGCACATCTATCCTAAACACAGGTAGACAAGCAAAATAATACGGGATACATGATGTTTAAACTTTAGATAAGATTTAAATATAATTTCCCGTAACTACTCAGATATACCAGTAATAGATTCATCACAGTTTCAGCTCACTTACCTGAAGAAGGTGTGCTGTTCTACACAGCATTTCCATAAATGCTTGCATGCAGTTTTATTGTGTGCTTCAAAAAAGAAGGAAGTTTCATTACACTGAAATTAAAAAATGATAATATTATGGGGATCACTCTGATGTAAAAGATTTTCACAATATCCGAGTGTGTAAGTGCTAAATACACTTTTTTATATCTAGTCCCCTAGATCAAACGCCATTGTGATCATTGAGAATTTCACTGAAGTAATGCCCATTGATATAGTGTAGAACTTTGATCACTTTCTTTATCTTGAAATCAGTCATTACCTCAAGTATTATTTAAATTACAGTATTTGAATACTTGTGTAGGGCTTTTGTCTTTTTCTTCAGTTTATTAACTGGGAACCAAATACAGTAGTACAGTGATCCCCCGAGTTTCGCGATCTCGATCTTTGCGAAACGCTATATCGCGATTTTTTCACCCGATGACGTCACTCCCTTCCTTTCTCATCTTTCTTTCTCTCTCTCTTTCTCTATCTTGCTTCTTCCTCTCTCACACTCTCTTCCTCCCTCTCTCATCTCTTTCTTTCCTTCTCTCTCTTTCTCTATCTCTCCCCCTCTTGCTCTCGAGCGGCGGGCGGCACCCAGGGAAGGTTCCTTCGGCCGCCCACCAGCTGATCTGCTCGGCAGCGCAGTAGCAGCGAGGAGCCGAAGATGGGGTTTCCCCTTTGCGTGGGCAACGGGGAAACCCCATCTTCGGCTCCTCGCTGCTACTGCGCTGCCGAGCAGATCAGCTGCGGCGGGTGGACAAGTGGACAAGCGGCGGACAAGCGGCGGCCGGAAAAGCGGCGGCCGGACAAGCGGACAAGCGGCGGACAAGCGGCGGCCAGACAAGCGGACAAGCGGCGGACAAGCAGCGGGCGGACAAGCGGACAAGCGGCGGAAAAGCGGCGGCCGTACAAGCGGACAAGCGGCGGACAAGCAGCGGACAAGCGGCGGCCGGACAAGCGGACAAGCGGTGGACAAGCGGGCAGGCAGGCGGCTCCTCAGCTGCTGGGTCTTCCCAGGTGCGGAAGTAAAAACACCATCTGCGCATGCGCGGCCATGGAAAAAGGGGTGCGCATGCACAGATGGTGTTTTTACTTCCGCACCACTACATCCCGAAAAATCGATTATCGCGAGGGGTCTTGGAACGGAACCCTCGCGATAATAGAGGGATCACTGTACCTCTAGATACGAGTTTAATTCATTCCAGAACGGAGCTCGTATGTCGATCAACTCGTATCTCGAATGAATGCCTTTAGCCTTTGTTTTTCCCTGCCGAGATCACCAGAAGTAAGGATTCTTGCATCACCTAGTGGAAGCTCGGCTCGTATCCCGAATTTGAGCTCGGGTGTCGAACAGAAATTTCGCTCCCATCGTGGCTCGTAACTTGGAATACTCGCATGTGGAGCAGCTCGTATCTAGAGGTACTACTGTATATGCACCAGAGTTGTTTTAAATACAAATTGATTTGTAGAGCGTACTGACTGACATTCAACAAATGTAGTGCCCAAATCACTGAAGGGTATACAGAAATTGGCAGAATTAGCAGAAATTATTCTAAATAGAAGTTTATCAACTGTAAGATGTAGAGAAAATGCTATTGAAGAAAGTTTGAAGGTTTTTTTTAATGAAATCACTTCTATCAAATATTTCTTTTTAAAAAGGAAATTTTTAAAGGCACAAAAATATTATCCTTTCAATGTAACAGTCAGTTTAATTAATTCATAGGAAATGTAAGGGAAATTAGAGCACTTTTAACAACCAAAGAAAGTCTTCTATAGTTTATACAATATCTAAAATCTGAATAAAAATAATCTTATTATAACTGATTGACTTTTAAAATGAAGAAATCCTATATAACCTTATAAAGCATTACTTTTAAAAAGCATACAGGATTCCTGCCTCCTATTTTCCTCATAACATTTAAACTGTAAAGTGTGTTGATCTGGCCCACAATCATTCAGTCATCTTATTAGTGCCTTTTATTGTTTTCACACTTTTTAATAGGGTTGCATAATACACTTAATTTAAAATTATAAAAATATAAACTTACATCTTTCCCCAAAACTCTAAGTTCAAAGTGAGCTTCTTTGAAGTGGACTCTGGTAATTCTAGGCCTAAAATGTTTTTTTAAAAGATAGAAATGAATTTAATCAGGAACTATTGAAAGAATCAGTCTAACTGTTAAAAGTTAATACAGTAGCCATTCTTTATTTCCTTAGATATATATATATCTATATCAATTCTCTATAATAGATAGATCAGAAATTAATTCTAAATTGGAAATAAGCATTCAATAGCCCACCATGACCCTAAACTGTATTTCTCAAAAGCTTTTTTATTGCAATAGAAAATGCAAGTAATACATTATAGACACAAGTAATAACTGAATGTACTGGTGTGTAGCATAGGGATGAATTATGGGATCTCACAGTCATATGACCACAATTTATGACTTTTTGCCAAAAATCATTTTTCCAGTTTTTGAAAAAAATGTTCTACAGCAACCATGGGTTTGCTAAACAACTAATTAACTTAATGACCAAGTGATTCACTAAAGCACTACTGAAAGAAAAAGGTTGTAAAATCAGGTTGGTCATGTGATCACCTGATTTACATAATCACAATTTATGACTATAATGAGCAGGCTCTATTATAGTTATAAACTGAGGACTATGTAAGTAGTTATCAAAACATACACGAGTGTATCCACACAATCATCAGGACTCACATCTCAATCAAAGGGGCATTTTTCTTTACCAATTTGAGGAAAAATATTTACTTGGAAGATTGAATAGATTAAAAAGAAGGAACAAAATTTGCATATGTATTGTTGCTTACCATTTCTTTATTTATTAGATTTGTATGCTGCCCCTCTCCGTAGACTTGGGCGGCTAACAACAGTAATAAACAGCATGTAATAAATCTAATGTTTAAAATAATTTTTAAAAACCCTTATTAAAACCATCCATTTTGATATGAGCTATAGATTTTACTTACCAAAAATACTTTCCTACTTGCTTTTTATTCTTATAAACAACTACTCCTATAGGCTTTAATCCCAAAAAATATTCAGATTTGTTTTCGCCCTGGGAAAAAAAAATAAGTCAAATTGTATTTCTTAATATGATACTTTTTTTCAAAAGAAATATGTTTTGCATATACATCACTGTAAGAGATAAAGAGTAACATTTTCTAAGATGATTCCATTTTAGTAGTTGCAAAAAGAAAACCCATTGTCAATATTAAATAAGCTTCCACTCCCTCCACTTAAGTCTGAGCCTACTAATTATCTATTATTTCCTGTTATTTTGAACTTCTTAAGGATTTTACTCATATTCTGTGTTACTTCTATAGTTTCTTGCCTGAACATATCTATTACATGTATACTCCTTTTATCTTCTAATGACACTTAGAATAAATCCCTCAGATTTGTAATCTAATACTTTTCATAATAGCTATTTGCCTATTGTACAGCATTGCAACCACAATCTTTAACAGAAAGTTCCCTAATCCATGCTTGTTTCAAATATGAATTTTCAAGGATTTAATTTTTTATTTTTTAAAAAAGGATCTTGTTCCAGGGTAACAGTATTCCTGCTTTGCAACAGATAAGGATTGCTGACCCTGTCCGGGATCCAGTGAATTATACAGTACAGTCTACAAATCTAGTAGCCCCAGACTCTTGAATGTCTTCTAAACTGCTTCTAAATGCAAGAAAATAAAAATCAATTTGTGGTTTAGCACTATAATTTCCTTTTCAATAACTCAACAGTTCTATTAACATAGGGATCCCCAACCTCCATAGTCCATGGCTAGTAAGGAAGCAGGTTGTACAGTTGGAGGTGAGTGAACAGAGATAAGTAAGATCATATGTACTTGCAGCCACTTCCCATCACTGTCTCAGTTCCACTTTAGATCATAAGTTATTATGTTCCCATAGAAGCGCTAATCCTACTGTAAACTGCGCATGTGGGGGTCTAGGTTGCACTCTCTTCCTCCATCTGTGGAAAAATTGTCTTCTATAAAACCAGTTTTTGATACCAAAAAGGTTGGGGACTTTTAACTTTAAAAAATATTACTTACATAGACAGGATAAAGATCCACTCCATACATTTCAAGTGTCTTTGCTACTCCTAAGTAATTCAGTTCTGCCTCCGCTGGAACTTGGCCCCTGTTGAATAAATAGAAATAGCACAGAGTTATATACCACTTCACAGTGCTTAACAGCCCTCTCTAAGTGATTTACAGAGTCAGCATATTTATTTATTTATTTGATTTGTATGCCGCCCCTCAATCTGGGTCCTCATTTTACGACTTTGGAAGATGGAAGATTGAGTCAGCCTTGAGCTGCTCAGAATTGAATTCCTAGAGTGAGCAGTGAGTCCTGCAGTGCTGCATTCTAACTACTACACCACCATAACCTTCTTAGACGGATTTATTCAGAACAAAGTAAGTCCAACTAAATAAAACACATTAAAATCCTTACAAATTATAAAAGATGTTCATCTGGATTATATCATCCAAAACATTCAAAAATATACAATCCTTCTACCATTTCAGAAATACATGTAGCTATATGAAAAATATTTTCAGCTTAAACTCATGAACAGTTTTTATTTGGAGCCCAAATGGGACTGTATAGAAACTTAGATTCCTGAAAGAAGATAGAGTCAATATTTTAAGGAATATATTTAAAGTGAGAGAATATGTGTCCAGTGCAGTTCTTTATCAAGAGACTGGAATGATCAAAGTAAAGATTAATATATGGTTATGTTTTCTTACTAAGCTACTGCCTTTTCCTTTGGGTTCATGCTCTTTCACTTTGAAGATAATTTTGAAAGATATTAAAAATTATTCCAGCAAAAACTGAAGTACTGGGAGTTTTCTGATGATGTACTGTGGGCAGGCAATGTCAGTTCTTAAATAGCATTATGCATTTGGAAGGGCAACAAGATCAGTTTGCTCTCCTTAGAGACATATATTTTAGAAGTTAATCTTCTTTTTTAGGTCAGCAACATATTTACATGAAATAATTGTCTCCAAATTTAGAATAATTCTAACTTTAACATTTTTTATGTATTGTCAACAGCTTTTCTTCAGAGGAAAATGTTAAAAGTCTGATAGACTTGCCCTTGTGGAGAAGGAACAATTGAATCTATATCCATATTCAATTGTAAATTGCATCTTTTATATAAAATACAAGGTTACATTTTGTAGCCCTCCTTCAATACATTTTCTAGGCCATTCAGATCTATTTTATGTAACATATTGATTCTCTATTTTTGAATGTTTCAAAAATCTGTTTGCTTATAGAACTCCCTATGAACTGACTACACTGCAATAAAGTTCCTCTTTTGTAGTTATTTCTACTTAGAATTTATTTTATTGTGATTTTGTGGAATACTGATCACAGAACATATTGAACTTCTTGTTCAATAAAAAGAAAAGCAAATTGCTACTATGTCCATGTGATTAACTGTCCTAATAGAATATTACTTATTGTTTACAGATAAAATGTCAAAAGGTTTTCTTTCATAGATTCTTCAATATACAAATGTGGCAACAGACAAACTGGGGCTGCCTTTAATTTTGTTTGTCATCTCCCAAATAGGTCTATAAACTCCAGTGGTAGAGCATCCACAACCCCAGGAAGCAAACTATTCCATTAATTGCTCTGTCAAAAATTACTCTTACTTCTAGGTTGTATCTCTTTGACAAACTTCCAACCATTACTTCTTGTCCTGCATTCTGCTGTCCCAGAGCAGTGATTTTCAACCTTTTTTGAGCCGCGGCACATTTTTTACATTTACAAAATCCTGGGACACACCACCAACTAAAATGGCACAAAATGACACAAAATGGTCAGGATGAAATTCCTTGTGTGTCCAATCACACTTGGCAAATAAAGAATTCTATTTTATTCTATTCTGTTCTGTTCCGTTCCGTTCCATTCCATTCCATCCCGCCTTCCAATCCATCCTACAAAAGCAGCATTGCCCTCCACTCCCTTCGCCTTTTGCCCAGCGGCCAGCCTGGCGCTCTTCTTTCTTCTCCCCATTGCACCCCAGGCAAACTAGTGCTTGTCTTCCTCCTCTACCTCTGTCACACACCAGGTCTTGCTAAGAGGGTGACAGGTCTCCGAGGAGGAAGTAGCCTCTCTTTCCATCTGCACTCCCCTCAGTTGTCATCCCCCCAGCTCCACAGCCACCCAATATGACACACCTGAGACTCACGCAGGGATGAAAGAATCAAAAGTAGGAGCAGCGCGGGGAAACAGGCTGTGGATGCCGTGCCCTGCCGCGAGCTGCCACCGCCGCTGCCATTTTCCTGTTTCCATCTCCTTTTCCTCCCATTGTTCCACCCCCGCCCATCGTTGGAGAGGGGTGGGAAAGCTGAGGGGGACCGCCACGCACCTATTGAGCTGTGCCCCTGTCAATCACGCACACCTCCTGAATCCCACGTCCCTCTTTTCTTGAGGCTCGGCCTTTTGCTTCCCCTTTCTGAAAATCGGTTGGACATGCTCATCTGCTTGAGGGGAGTTGTTAAGAAAGTATGATCTCACCCACATTGGGGGGCTGACATGTGGCGTAGGCGGTTTTTGTAACATTCTCTAATTTCCCCACAGCACACCTGACCATGTCTCACGGCACACTGGTTGAAAAACACTGTCCTAAAGAATAAGTCAATCCTCTCTTTTTTGTTACAATCCCTCAAGTACTAGAAGAGTTATCATATCCCCCCCCCCCAGTCACTGCCCTGCGATGCACTGTTTTATTCAGATGAAGACTACAAATACAAGAATTTTATTAGTTTATAGATTGGTTTCATCATTTTCCGCTCCCACCACTTTGATTAAAAGTGTCATGCTTCTGAATCTATAGATATACAGGATTTCCTACCAGCATTTTTCATGTTTATCTATATTATTTATTGGTGAGATGTGCATATGCTAAATCATAATGCATATGTCTGGCATAACATAAAATGTAAATTAATTCATTTGTTTCTGAACCATAGTTTATAAATCTAGTAAAATATATTAATCATTATGAAAACATGAAGTCTCTTTGAACTCAATTCAGTTGCTACAATTTCACAGACATATTTCTGTAATTTTCTTAGCAGCAAAAGCAGCAAAGAAATTATTTTCACTACCTTACTCTGGGGTATATTTAACTTCCTACTCTACTTTATAACTCCAAATAGTCACTGACTGTCTCCCATCTAAATATAAGTCAGGCCAAGTCCTGCTTAGCTTCCAACTCAAGACAAAGTTGTCCAGATGCTCCCACTTAAATAATTGTCTATGGTTATGAATCTAACCATTTGTGATTTACTAAGTAGACCATAATTTTGAAAAACAAACTAGTAAGATATTCAGACCTACATCTCCAGTTAGAAATCACAATTATATCCTGGCTGTAATATACTGTTATATCCTGGCTGTAACAATACATAGAAAACACTAAGCCAAAATGTATCATGCTTCTGTTCGTTCTGAATGGGTAAGAAAGGGATCCAGCACATAAACATATTTTAAAAAGCAATTAAAGTAAAGCAGTGATGGGCTACCAACATTTTTACTACCACACCATGGGCGTGGCTTATGAAGGACGCCTTGCATTTTCTTTCAACATCTTTCAGTCCAAATGGGTGCTCTGGGGTGGAGCTCCATTTTCACTACCCCACTGCGCCTGACCCCCATCCGGGCAGTAGCCCGCTCCTGAAGTAAAGGTCCTTCTCAGAGAGATCTACTTCTTTAATGCTGCTTCTTTGCACAAGTTGTCATTTGACATTATTTAAGAAAACCAAATTCTTACATCAGAGTTTTATGTATTTGTTCAATGGCATCTTCCAATTCTTCTTTTTGGTCTGGAACAAAGCGGTATTCTGAAACATAACCTGCAGTGTTCTTGCATGGATCATAGTCTCCAAGTTCAGCTATACAATTACACAAAAATATGAATTCTTGAGTTGCATACTTTTTGAAAGAAGTTCACATAAAATACTTTATTGAAATTATGCAACTAAAAATAACCTAATCTTAATTGACCAAATTAAACTAGATTATAGCATTTAATTTAAAAAGTAGAACATAGGAATGTGGAAGAAAAAATAGGAACAGAAACATTCACACAGAAAAAATTAAATATGGATCCAATTTTACATGGTGCAATAAAATAGGCATTACAATGAGTATTGGGTGTCCTGTGCCTGACCTGTTTTTCGTTTGTACCCCCTTGCAGAGAAGAAAAATGAGAGAAAGGGAAATTTCAAGAGAGTAAATAGGAATATAGAAGTAAACATATACTATAAGAAATATAGTGGTGCTAACAGATCCAAGCGTGGTATAGTTCCCATAGGATGCCTGCTTACTCCCTTGTAATTATTACTTCACCAATTTCTTTCTCTGTGAGAAAAAATTGGATCAGGCACACAGGAAATTGTTTACAAAGATAGCCTGTTTCTTTTTCCTTCCCATCTTGCAGAGGCAATTGCTTAAACAAGGAGGGAGGGAGCAATATTTGTAGGCAATCTCTCTTGTATTTGACATGTTGGATTGCCCCCACCCTCCTTGCCTTTCGTAAACTCCTCAAAACCCATCTTTGACATCAAGCTTGGGTGAACTGAGACATCTTCCCCTTGCCTATGTAGTTTCTGTGCACAACATGACTGTATGTATGTTTTTATTTACTGGGTTTTTAAAGATGTTTTTATATGTATAATTGCTATTTTAGATTTTAATTATTAGATTTGTCTCTATGTACCGTTTTTATCACTGTTGTGAGCCGCCCCGAGTCTACGGAGAGGGGCAGCATACAAATCTAATAAATACAAATACAAATGTTCCCTCTCAAGGGGAGACTGGAGAGTAATGGATTACAAAAGAGTAATAATACACATGATGGGGAACCTACCAAGCTTTTGCATAGCAAGTTCACAGCTACCAGTACCACTTCATTCCTTTTGATGTAAATGCCCCGTGGTGTGTTTCTTTACTCTTTTATAATCTATTCATTTCCAATTAATGTAAATACAGACCTTAATTGCCTTATTAATTATCCCAGTTCTGTAATGAGCATTCCAAATAGCGAAGGAGTTTGGGGGGGGAAGGAAGAAAGCAAAAGTAAAATAATTAGGTGGCAAACAAAAAATGTGAAACCGGCCAGTTATAAATAGGAACGGCTAGTTGGCTATCCCATTGCCAGGATGAGCATTCCAAAGGATGGAGAAGAGGAGAGAAGGAACACAAAGTCAAGTCATATGATTCCAACTTAGTGACTGCTTGGCTTAATGATAATGACATATGGACAGCCTCAATCATTTTCAAATGGGAAATTTAACTTTATGATCAAGCCAAATCCAAAAATCCAAGAGGATTCCTGAAAGTAGCCCACTCCTGAAGTAAAGGTCCTAGATATATGGAGATAAACCTCATTTACACACTATTTAAAAGACACAACCAAAAGTCTAGGACAGTGGTTCTCAACCTGGGGATCGGGACCCCTTTGGGGGTCAAGCAACCGTTTCACAGGGGTCCCCTAAGACCATGGGAAAAGACAAATTTCCCATGATGTTAGGAACTAATGCTTCTATTCTGGCGCCTTGGATTTTTACAATCCAACAGGCGTGGGCTACTGCCCGGACCCGGGAGAAGGGGAAACATAGTGGGTAGCAAATATGGAGCTCCACCCCAGAGCACTCAATTTGCACTGAAAGATGTTGAAAGAAAATGCAGGGCGTCCTGCATAAGCCACACCCACAGTGTGATAGTAAAAAATTTGGTAGTTCTTCACTGAATCTAAACAATAAAGCGTTTACAGTGGGGGTGTCCTTCTGACCTTCCTGCCAATCAGCTTAAAGCTCTGTTGGGAGAATTGGTGCTAGACGTATGGTTGGGGGTTACCACAACATGAGGAATTATATTACGAGGTCGCGGCATTAGAAAGTTGAGAAAGGTTAGACTCTAGGAAGGAAAGAATATAATCTCTCTAACAACCAACACCAGATTAGCAGGAAATAGTAACAAATAAACAATCATGGGAGAAATCACACTCCACCAAGATTGGTGGCAACCTAGTAATTGTAGTCCTCCCTTAATAACACTAATTGAAACTGGCAACTCAGGACTAAGGAAAGCAGTCACTAAGTGAGGAATCACATGTGCTTTCTGGTTGGAATGAGAATAACCACTCAGTTTCACATTTGGCTTTTATCTGCCTTCTAACCATTCCCTTTACTCTTTGGAATCTCAAGTGCCTGCTTACTGTCTTGTACATATCAAAAACAATGCAATGGCACCTGAAAACTGGTGCTGGGAGCTGCAGACAGGCTATGCAACAGCTTACAACACTCTCTTGAAATCCTTTCCTCTCCAATCTCAGGGTGGGAGTGGAGCAAGCATTTTCTGTAGGCAATCTTTGCCTGAGCCTCCCCGCCCCCATGATTGTCAGTATCTCCCTCAGTTCTGGAATTCTTCAGAATGGTATTTTGAAAAGAGGATATTGGATTCCAGACTAAAGACAGAAAAGCGTGAAGTGATGATTCTTAAGTCTTATTAAGCGGAAGCCCAAAGTTACAATACTAAAACAAGCAAAAATGCCAACATTGCCTAATAATAATTTTTTAGGTGAATAAATAATAAATTTGTTTTGTTTATATATTTATTAAATTTATATCCTGCCCATTTCTCCATCAAGTGACTCTAAATAAAACAAAATAATCACAAAAGCAGTTTGGAAACACTATCACTATATTCTTGTAAGCTGCCTTGAGTCGCCATGTGTGAACAGGCAGCAATAGAAATTTCCAAATAAATAAATAAAAATATATGATATACAAGTTCAACATAGTTGAATATTTTATGGGGCGGTCTTACATAAACTTAACAGAGTTTTCTATGAATTAAAACTGTACATGTATTCACTTTGCATAGTAAATGCTAATGAAGAGAAGACATAGAACTTTTGAAGGCTAACTTATCTGTGGTGGCACAGTTTCTGTGGACTATTACTCTCTTCCCCATTGAAAATTTAATATGGAATGGATCATTTTTAATGTGCAAAAGTACACACAAAAGCAAATTTGGTAGTCTTGAACATTGCCCTAAAGCTAATTTAGTGCATTAGGTTTAGTGAACCTAAACCATTATATTTGAAACAGGAATCAATATTTTTTTAGGAAACCATGACTAAAAATACTGATCTTACATTATGTGTGAATCAACTTTGCATGTACATAGGTACCCAATGCATGCATTTATTATCCCTCTGTGATGCATCTTATGGAAGAAATTCATAACAATCCACTATATTCAACTTAAAAGAAACACAGGCTTTAAGATACTGTATAATCAATCCTGTATAGCAAATAAAAGACAGTATTAAAAAGGGAAATACTGTATCAGCACATACCCTGTATTGCATAAGCTCCCAATTGAGCAGCAATGTTGAGAGGACAAGGCAAACGCCCTTGTAAGACATCTTGCTTTACCTGCAGGAAGAACTGATACCTGAAACAAAGGCAAAATGAGCATTAACACATACAATTGTAAACTGCTTAACATGCTCATTTTCCTATGCAACTTTTATTTATACTATTTAATTTATATTAATATTGTTCATTTAAGTTTGAGATGGGATTGTGTTTTAAGTTAATTCCACGTGTTTTCAAATGTATAGTGGTACCTCTACCTACAAACGCTTCTACTTACGAACTTTTCTAGATAAGAACTGGGTGTTCAAGATTTTTTTGCCTGTTCTCAAGAACCATTTTCCTCTTATAAACCCGAGCCTCCGAAACTGTGAAGCCTCCATGGGGCCTTCCCTAGGAATCTCCTGGGAGGAAACAGGGCCGGAAAAGACAGGGAGAAACCTCCATGGGTCTCTCTAAGAATCTCCTGAGAGGAAACAGGGCCTTCACCCTCCCTGTGGTTTCTCCAATCGCACACATTATTTGCTTTTACATTGATTCCTATGGGAAAAATTGCTTCTTCTTATAAATTTTTCTACTTAAGAACCTGGTCATAGAATGAATTAAGTTCGTAAGTAGAGGTACCACTGTATATCGATTCTATCTTATTTCCACATTAGCTTGTAATGTTTTTCATTATTTTAACAAATAATTATCCTTGTCATAGTTATTTTAGACATAATTTTAAAACTGAAATAATATATTATTAATAATAATTTATTAGATTTGTATGCCGCCCCTCTCCAAAGACTCTAAAACTACATACAAGTGTAAAACTACATACAAGTGTAAATCAAAAGATAACCAAGTTCTGATCAACATTATTTCCCCAGAATGGAGAGATTGTACTAGTGGCCCTTCACATGTGAAGTGACTCAGTACAGTATTTGACACTCTTTTCCCTTTTATTTAACACCTATCTGAATTAACTGGGTAAAATCAATTATCAATGTGGCGTTTAGTATCATTCATACATGGATGATGTCCGATTGTATATCTCAACCCCGAGTGCACAGCTGAATCAATTAATGTATTACAGTAGTCCCTCGCTATACCGCGCTTCACCTACTGCGGCTTCACTTCATCGCGGGTTTCTGAGGAAGTCGATCGGCAGATTTAAACAGCCCGCCGAACTCGATCGGCAGGTTTTTCAAAAAATAAATAAATCTAAAATTGTAAATACTGTATTTAAATACTGTATCTAAAATAAATACTGTGTGGGAAGGGTTTATAAACACTTAAAACAATGAAAACAATATAAATACTTAAAAATCATTAAGTGTGGTACCACATGATTCTTGACAAATGTATATTTTATTTTGTGTACGTTGAGAGCATATGCACCAAGACAAATTCCTTGTGTGTCCAATCACACTTGGCCAATAAAAATTCTATTCTATTCTATTCTATAAATTCCCCATTGCGGATTTCACCTATCGCGGCCAGGTCTGGAACGTAACACCAGTGATAGGTGAGGGACTACTGTAATTCAGTCTGTGGAGGCTGTTTTGATCTGGATGAGGAAGAACATACTCCAGCTGAATCCTGACAAGACTGAACAGCTGTGGCTATTTGGGCCCCCTGGGTATTGGATGTTTTTCTATTTTCAGTATTGGATGGGGTTGACTTCAAAAAAGCACAAGTCCTCAGAAAGGGGCGGCATACAAATCCAATCAATCAATCAATCAATCAATCAATCAATCAACAAACAAACAAACAAACAAACAAACAAACAAATAATGTTCTTTCTACGCCAGCTCAGGAAGCTCAAATTGCCCAAGGAGCTGCTGATACAGTTCTACAGAGGAATCATTGAGTCTGTCACCTGCACCTCTATAACTGTCTGGTTTGGTTCCGCAACCCAACAAGACCGATACAGACTTCAGAGGATAATCAGAACTGCAGAAAAAACAATTGCTGCCAACCTGCCTTCCACTGAGGAACTGTATACTGCATGAGTCAAGGGCTGTGAAAATATTTACTGACCCCTTGCATCCTGGACATAAACTGTTTCAACTCCTACCTTAAAAACATCGCTATAGAAAACTGCATACCAAGACAACTAAAGAACAGTTTTTTCCCAAACGCCATCACTCTGTTAAACAAATAATTTCCTCAACATTGTCAAACTATTTACTAAGTCTGCACTACTATTATTACTAATTTTTTCTCATCATTCCTATCACCTATTTCCTCCCACTTATCACTGTATGACTGTAACTTCTTGTTGTATCCTTAAGATTTTTGTTAATATTGATTGTTTCCTCATTGCTTATTTGACCCCTGTGACAATCATTAAGTCTTGTTCCTCATGATTCTTGACAAATGTATATTTTCTTTTATGTACACTGAGAGCATATGCATCAAAGACAAATTCCTTGTGTGTTCAATCACACTTGGCCAATAAAGAATTCTATTCTGTTCTGTTCTACTGTACTCTACTCTACTATATTCTTTCTATTCTATTCATGCACTTCATGTAGTACTGAATGTGGGAATCCTCCTGAACCTAGTTTCTGCTCCTTGAACAGATAGTAGTTGTGACCAAGGCAATCTTTGCACAGGTTTATTTCACCTATTAGTTGTGCCTGCTCCTTGACTAGGAGCACTTCACTTGGTTACTCTCACTCTAGTCACCTCATCACTGGACTAGTAGAATGTTTTTCTTTCTTTCATTCATTCATTCATTCATTTCAAATAAATTATGGTAGAAAACACATCCAACATACAGTACCTTCCTCCTCCAATTTTCCCCATAATAACAACCCTGTGAAGTGACTTGAACTGAGAGATAATGACTGCTCTACAGTCACCCAACAGGTTTTCATGGTTAAGGCAGGACTGGAATCATATAGTCTTTGGCTTTCCAGGCTGGTGCTTTAACCACTAGACAAAACAGTCTACATGGGCCCACTCTTAAAGATCTGCCTGAACCTATGGCTGACCAAACTGCATTGGCACAAACTGTAACAGGGACTTCCTGTTGTACACCATCGCAAGCAGCATCTTTACTGCCACAGAAGCTGCATAGCTACCTGTTGACTTCCAGGTATTATTCAAGGTCTCTTCTATAAAGCAGAGGATCATTTCTGGCATCCTGTGCATTCAGGCAAAGCGTGAGCACCAGGGTTAGGTATATACGTATATTTGCTAGGGTTTTGGAAAGCTTTTAAGATTAGGATTTGTACTCAGGCCTCTAAACAATGTGTTTTGTTATGTTTACTGGTATAGCTGCTTTGTCCAGGTTGCTATGCTGCGTGGTTATGTTTTAAATTGTACAATAGATGTTCTAAACCGCTGACAGGCTTTTGTAGTGGGATTGCTCTAACAAATTTGTATTATTATGGTTGGTTGGTCGATCACCCAATCAGACAAATCTTTAGACTGGATTTGGAATTTTTGTTTACTTTTGAGTCCTTTCTGACAGGCAAATATTGTTATTGCTACCAGAAAACACAGACCAAATAAAATTATTTTCCCCTTTCAAATGTACGTGAAGTTAAGGGTGCTGAGCATGAGTATACTTACTGAGAATCCTTTTTTATGGTTATTAGTTTTTAAATCTTTATTTGATATGACATCCGTTTGTTGGCTTAAGAGGGCCCCATCAGTCCATAGTCTTAGTATTAAGAATCTTTATAGAGAGAGATGTTAGTATTTTAAAATTATATTATATTAAATATAACATAGTATTATATATAGTATTGTGTTGACAACCTTAGTTTTTTGTGAACCTTTATGTCTTTTATGTCATTAGTTTCAGCTTTGTTACTGAAATGGGTGTAATCTTTCCTTATTATATTTTATGTTGGCCTATAATTAAAGTAAGGATTTAACTGACTGATATGGCACTATGGTATTGTATGCTATGAATACCATGCAATTAACATTAAGAAGTGAAAGTTGTGTATATAGTGAATAGCCATAAAAATATCTACTGATTTAGATCACTTTGAGACATGTCTGCATTGCTAAGTTTTGAAACATTTGCAAAACACACACACTCCATGTAAGCCAAACTTCAAATAAGATGACTAAAATAACACTGGTTACTATATATATTCATGCATTCAACCATAACTCCTGCAGAATAAAAATCTTCATTTGTGAGGTTGTTGGCCCTGGTAATATTAAGTTACAAGGCTTATGCTAAAATCAAACCATACCACACTAAAAAAGGATTTCCCTTACCAAACAGCTGCACAGAAATCACAATGGTCTGCAGAAATCAAACATTGTTTGAATAATGCTGTTAAGGAGTAGGACTCAGTATCTCTGCTCATCTAGTGAGTATCCTGGATTTATTTAATGAAGGAGCAAATCTTAAACTGACTTAGCATTTAGAATCCTGGCAAATCATGTAAAGTTTATTGCAAACAATGCTTGGTTTCTTTTAAATCCATGTTTCTTTCAACAGAACATGTTTCCATCCTTTAGTACATTTAAAAACATTTCTTGTTTAACATTTTTCTTAATTAAAGCAGAACAGATGGCTATATAGCCTATTGATTGAAAAATATTTTTTTCATGTAGAATATTTCTCACTCTGTTGCACTTATCAGCTACTAAACCAGATATAGTAGTATAATAATTATAAAGTGTAAAAGGTCACTTTATGTTACAGAAAGGGTACATATAAAATGCAACAAATACACAGCCATGCTCCTTCAAATCTATTCACTGGGATAGAGAAAGCTGTAAATAGGTAATAAGCAATAAATATAGAAATACATAAATTATTTTAGATTTTACATTGCACTGGCATGATCTACTGTCACCCAAGAAACCTGCTTTTGTGATTCAGATCAAACAATTATCATGCAAATTATGTTTGCTGAAACCAATGTGGAGTTGCAATACACTTGAACAGGTCCATTTAAAATGTATACAGAATCTGATGATCAAACATTATTTATAAATAATTTACAAGTTATTTATAACTTATAACTTATATGACTTTTGATCTTTAATATTCTAAAATATTTCTTATATAAAATACAATATATATACAATATATATACATATACAGTAATACCTCATGATACGAACTTAATTGGTGCAAGGAGGAGGTTCGTAAGACGAAAGGTTCGTAAGACGAAACGTTGTTTCCCATAGGAAACAATGTAAAGTCAATTAATCCGTGCAACCAACCCCCCCCCCCCGCAAAAAAACGGCTTTCGGCGACTGCTGGGAAGCTGCGCGGCTGTTTTAAAGGTGACAGCCGGCCTGGGGGGCTTCCCAGCACCCCCCGAACCCTGGTTCGGGGTTTGGGGGGGTGCTGGGAAGCCCCCCAGGCCAGCTGCGACCTTTTAAAAGAGCCACGCCCCTTCCCATCTGTCTCCTGAAGCCGAACGGCAAAGCCGAACTTCCGCGTTCGGCTTCGGGAGACAGCTGGGAAGCGGCGCGGCTGTTTTAAAAGGTGACAGCCGGGCTGGGGGGCTTCCCAGCAACCTCCCGAACCGAACCCGGGGTTCAGAAAAATTTTGCCTCTTCTTATGAACTTTGTTCGAGTTACGAACCGGCGTTCGGGAGGCTTCTGGGAAGCCCCGCCGCCCGGCTGTCACTTTTTAAAACAGCCGCGCCGCTTCCCAGCAGTCTCCGAACGCCGGTTCGTAACTCGAAAAAAGTTCGTAAGAAGAGGCAAAATTTTTCTGAACCCCGGGTTCGTATCACGAGTTGTTCGTAAGACGAGGGGTTCGTATCTTGAGGTACCACTGTATATACATATACGGTACATACACACACACACACATATATCTGAAATCTCCATTTTACTTCTAGAAGGATAGTGATTGCTATGAATGTAATGAATTATTTTTGCTCTTAATAGATTTTTGTCAATAAAGAAAAATGATATATCTGTTATTATAAATATGTGAAATTAGTTTATAGAAAGCCTAGCCTATAGAATGTCAAATGGGATGTCAAAGTGTAAAATGCTTAATATTTCACACAATTCTATGTAATACCAAGAGGCAAATTACCCAAATATAAATACTACCTCTAGAATATCATCTGGCTTTCCTTGTTGCAACAAGTAGGTCAATGCTAGTCTTTTTCTCTTGATTATTTTTCTTTCGGTAAGAAAGTCATGTACTTTATTTTGCATTTCTCCTTACATTTTTATATACATCTTTTCAAGAAAGGGTTAAAGTCAGTATAGGGTTCCTTACCGGTAAAGGCCACACTGCACACCAGTAGTAAAAACGGCGATGCGTCCACAGCTCTGGGTGACTGGTAGGCGGGCAGGCACGTCTTGTTGCAAGATTTTGCTTCCTGCGCATATGCAGAAGCAAAATCACACTGGGATGTGCACGTGCGCCCACCGGTTACCGGGAGCTGCGCGCGCATCGCACCAGTAGCAGCAGGAGCAGCAACTCCCACCTGGTTAAAGTTAGTCTTAGTCTAATCCTAACTCTAACCCTAATCCCAAACCTTTTCATGACTCTCTTTTCATACTTTGCCTAAATAGTTCTTGTTATTCTGCATAATGCCAAGGTAGGTATTACCGTATTTTTCAGAGTATAAGATCCACCTTTTTCCTCCCTAAAAGAGGCTAAAAAATTCAGGTGCATCTTATACTCTGAATGTAGCTTTTTTTGAAGCTTCCCCCCCCCCAACCCTAACTAGGTGCTAACAATCTTCCCAGCTCTTACCTTGCAGGTTCTTTCATTGTTGCTCTCTCCAAAGAATGTTTTTCCAGGCCTAAATGTTTGCAGGGTTTCTTTATTGCTCTACTTATTCTGAATGTTTCTTTCTAGCCGTAGCCAGGTGCTAACAATGTTCCCAGATCTTACCGGTTTGCAAGCACTTTTATTGTTACTCTTTGCAAATAATGTTTTCCAAGACCTAAGTCTTTGCAGGGTTTTTTTCCCATTGTTCTACTTGCTCCAAATACTTCTTTCCAGCCCTATCCAGGTGCTAACAATTTTCCCAGCTCTTACAGGCTTGCAAGCTCTTTCATTGTTACTCTCTCTGAATATTTTTTTTAACCAGGAGATAAATAATGTGCTAAGGCTGACCAGACTAAGGATGTTAGCCAGATGAATATCTGGTAAGGAGGTTCTTTTCCCTCTTCCCCCACCGCAAAAAAAACAGGTGCATCTTATACTCCGTCGCATCTTATACTCCAAAAATATCTACACTGCCTAAGGAAAATATTAAATATTAAAATAACACAGAAATTTCATACTTTCATTCTATAGATTTC
Organism: Erythrolamprus reginae; assembly: GCF_031021105.1. Lineage (NCBI taxonomy): Eukaryota > Metazoa > Chordata > Lepidosauria > Squamata > Dipsadidae > Erythrolamprus > Erythrolamprus reginae. The sequence goes on along the minus strand of NC_091951.1, from coordinate 296,616,573 downwards.
CATTCCATGCAATGCTAGCTTGTGAACATATATACTAGAATATGAACTTTTTGGATTCCCCATTTAATTCCATTTTATGCTTTGTAAATTCCTTCCTCCATTTCCCAAACATTTTTCTCATCCAAGCATCCAACCCACACACATGTACACAAAAAAGTACAAAATGTTGGACAGTGCACATATAAAGTTAAGACCCATTAGATTGAAACTACTGACTGTCACTAAGACACAAGTGATTTGAGTGAGCTATTTTTAAAATACCGTATTGTTCAATACTGATTAAATTAAAGCTTCACTACTGTTCCTTTGCCCTGAAATATAGTCAGTTTTCAATCTACTTTAAAATCACATTGTCTTTTTTGTTATTGTTGTTAAAAGTACCTGGTGATTTCTTCTTTTAGTCTGCATGGATCTTCTGCATAGTATTTAACACCAAAATACAATGTGTAAGGCGGACCAGCTATTAGAAATAAGAAAACTATATAAAATTAAATGTATAAGCATATAATTTATATCTGAATATATTTTGATACCTGGTTTTTCTTTGATACCTTATTCAATCAAGCATATACCTGCTTTTGTTTGTGATTTTAGTTATATAACAGCTATTAAATTATTTTCCCATGTTTTAGAACACAATTCAAAATCCATTTACATTTGGAATGCCCCAATTAACTTTCAGATATTAAAATTCTGAATAGCAATATACCATATATAGACTATATATAAGTATACAGAATTGAAATAGCTGTAATATCCCCACTGATATTTTGGGGCAGGAACCATAAGCTGTCAAACACACACCAGAATAAAATAAAAACAGGATTAAAATAATGTTTGTACAAAGCTAGAAAAATAAATTTTAGGACTCTAATCAATTTTGAGATAATCAATATTAATAAATAAATAAATAACAATAATAAATAAATAAATATTTCTACATACAAAATAAACTCACAAGAATTAATGTCAGATTTCTCAAAAAGATTGGAATTACAGATGTACTTTCTAAGCCTCTCTGTACTAAACAATATTTATAAAGTTCAAATTATATACATACTATTTATGAGTTCCTTATGTTCTGCAAGAGTCTTTGTAGGATCCAGCCAGAACTGTAATTATATAAAGAAATGGTTAAATTATTAGAAATATATATCAACATATATGCTACTTACAATATATGACTAACATTTTTGCCATAGACAAAACAAGTCAAAAACATTATACAAAAATCTTCCTAATAATATAATAATAATATAAGTTATAACTTATATATAAATATAAGTTTTGCCCACCACTTTATTGCTGTTGGGGAGATTTTAGTTTTTTAATTTTTTAAAAAAAATTATATACAGTGTTCCCTCGATTTTTGCGGGTTCGAACTTCGCGAAAAGTCTATACCACAGTTTTTCAAAAATATTAATTAAAAAATACTTTGTGGTTTTTTCCCCTATACCATGGTTTTTCCTGCCCGATGACATCATATGTCATCACCAAACCTTCGTCCACCTTTAATAAATATTTTTTTAAAAACTTTAATAAAGAAACATGGTGAGTAATAATCTAAATGGTTGCTAAGGGAATGGGAAATTGCAATTTAGGGATTTAAAGTGTTAAGGGAAGGCTTGTGATACTGTTCATAGCCAAAAATAGTGTATTTACTTCCGCATCTCTACTTCGCGGAAATTCAACTTTCGCGGGTGGTCTCGGAACGCATCCCCCGCAAAAATCGAGGGAACACTGTATTTGTCAAACAATTATAGGATGGTAAATTCTTTAAATAAAACATTAGAAAAGTAATGATAAAAAATAATGATAGAAGATAATAGAACAGTAGGACAGGGGTGGTAGGCACAATGGTGCGCTTATGCACGCCCCTTACAGACCTCTTAGAAAAGGGGAGAGGTCAATTGTAGATCATCTAAGATTAAAGGTTTTGGGGCTGGGAGTAGAAACCACAGAGTCAGGTAATGCATTCCAGGCGTTGATTACTCTATTGCTGATGTCATGTTTTAAGATTAAAAAATAATGCCCCTATTCTGCCCATGCTAAAAATATAGAAAACTGCACCCCCGAATCAGTAATGTCTATCACTAGCCAGTTTGGTCTAGTGGTTAAGGCACTATGCTAGAAAACAGAAGGATGTGAATTCCAGTCTCATCTTAGCCAGCTGGGTGATTTAGACCAGTCACTCTTCCCTCAGCTCAGCTGTGGGTAAAGTAGAAAAAAGAAGGTGTGCCAGAGACGTTCACCGCCTTGAGTTATTTACAAAAATAATAAAAGTGGAATATATATAAATAAATAAATGAGGTTCCTTCAGTAGCTTGTGGATTGGTTTCTGAACATTAGGTCACCAGGCTAATTAACATATTTAGTGGAGTTTAGGGGATATCATGGTCAGTGTTCTTCTGTTTATAAGGACTTTGTGTGGTCAGTAAGTCTTGTGATAGATCATGGGTGTGACAAGTAAGGGTATTATGATGGGTCTTATGATAACAAAAGAAAAGACATCCTAAGAAAACGGAAAAAGAAAAACAGTTAACACCTCTAGAGAAAAAAGACATGCAATCACAAGACTACTCTACACCTAGGTTCTATGGACTCCCAAAAATACACAAGAATGGGATCTCCTTACATCCAATTGTGTCCTCACCTGGAATACTGACATAAAAACTAATAAAAAGCCTGCAGAGACCCGGTCAACAATCTAACCCTCTCAATAAACTGCCCAGAACAATTTCTCCAATGCATCAAGCACACAAAGATCAACAAGGAAGAAATCATGGTCTCCTTTGACATTAACGTTCCCTTTGGCTAAACAAACTATACCCTACATCAGCATTTCCCAACCGGTGTGCCGCGGCACACTAGTGTGCCGCGAGACACAGCCAGGTGTGCCGGGGAGCTCCTAGGGAAGCTCCAGCTGGGTGGGGCGCTGCCGGTGCCGGGGCGGGCTTTCCCGAAACGGAAGAGAATGCCCTCTCTCACAGCCCCCTGGCTGGGAGCGCTTTCGCTGCGAGAGAGGGCTTTCTCCGTCCGTTTCGGGAATGCCCGACCCCCCCCTCTCGCGCGCGCGCCGCTCCCCTTTTCTCTCAGCCCTCCCTGGCTTCGCTTCTCAATCCCTCCCTCCTTCCGTCTTTCCTTCCCCATAGCCATTCTGTCTGGAGGTCTCCCGCTCTTCCCTTCCCCGCCTCCCAGGCTTTGCCTCCACCACCCCCACCCCATTTTTGGTTGGCAAGGAGTCCTTTGCTGCATCCTGCAGTTCGCACTCGGCTCGAGGCCGCTTTCCCTGGCTGCGCTCTTTCTTTCTCTCTCTCTCTCTCCCGTGAGCCGGGGGAAGGAAAAAACAAACAAACAAAAACTTCTTGCAACGGGCCCGCGCGCACGCTCATGCCCGCGCTCGTCCCTTCAGCAGCGAGGGGGGGAAGTCAGAGGGCGAGGGAGCGAGCGAGCGCTCTTGTCCTCGGTGCCCTCTGCAGCCTGCCTTCCTTCTTCTTTGCCGCCACTGAGGGACGGAGAGAAGGATAGAAATGAAAGAGGGAGGGAGAGATAGAAAGGAAAGAGGGAGGGAGAGATAGAAAGGAAATAGATAGAAAGGAAAGAGGGAGGGAGAGATAGAAAGGAAAGAGGGATGGAGAGATAGAAAGGAAAGAGGGAGGGAGGAAAGAGGGAGGGAGAGATACAATGGAAAGAGGGAGGGAGAGATAGAAAGGAAAGAGGGAGGGAGAGATAGAAAGAAAAGAGATAGAAAGGAAAGAGGGAGGGAGGAAAGGGGGAGGGAGAGATAGAAAGAGGGAGGGAGGAAAGAGGGAGGGAGAGATACAATGGAAAGAGGGAGGGAGAGATAGAAAGAAAATAGATAGAAAGGAAAGAGGGAGGGAGGAAAGAGGGAGGGAGAGATAGAAAGGAAAGAGGGAGGGAGAGATACAATGGAAAGAGGGAGGGAGGAAAGAGGGAGGGAGAAATAGAGTGAAATGGAGGAAGAGATATTTTTTTTGTCCAAACTTTTCTTTAGCCCCCACCCCCCGCCCGAGAGAGAGAGAAAGAGAGCCATAGCAAGAGAGAGAGAGAAAAAGAAAGAAAGAGATAGCAAGAGAGAGAGAGAGAAAGAGAGAGAAAGAGAAAGAGAAAGAGAGAGAAAGAGAGAGAGAGAAAGAGATAGCAAGAGAGACAGAGAGAGAGACAGAGAAAGAGAGAAAGATAGAGAGCGAGAAAGAAAGAGAGATAGCAAGAGACACAGAAAGAGAAAGAGAGATAGCAAGAGAGAGAAAGACAGAGAGAGAGAGAAAGAAAGAGATAGCAAGAGAGACAGAGAAAGAGAGAGAGAAAGAAATAGCAAGAGAGACAGAGAGAGAGAGAGAAAGAGAGAGAGAGAGAGAGAAAGAGACATAGCAAGAGAGACAGAGAAAGAGAGAGAAAGAGAATGAAAGAGAGATAGCAAGAGAGGCAGAGAGAGAGAAAGGGAGAGAGAAAGACATAGAGGGAGGGAAGGGAGAGAGAAAGAGAGCAAAAAAGAGAGGAAGAAAGAGAGGGATGGAGAGAGAGAAAGAAGGGAAGGAAGGAAGAGAGAGAAAGAGAGAGGGAGAAATAGAGTGAAATGGAGGAAGATATTTTTTTTTGTCCAAACTTTTCTTTAGCCCCCCCCCACGCCCCCCGTCCCCCCGTTCAGTGTTCCCCAGGATTTTGAAAATATGAATAATGTGCCGCGGCTCAAAAAAGGTTGGGAAACACTGCCCTACATAATCACTAAACACCATATCCACAAAGATGATGCCACTACAGAATGCTCCATGTCCACAAAAACTATCATTAAACTTCTGGATCTACGTCTCAACATACCAGTCAACTTTCATTAACTTTCATCAACTTGCCCTCTATTTAGTATTTTGTGTCTTACTATTTATTAGTCTTGACTGAGAACTGAATAACACTTATTATTTAAAAATACAGTAAAATAAGTATTATGAATAAATGAAACAATATTTTAACTAACTATAATTAGAGTAAGTCCAACCTTACTTACCAATTGCTTTCTGACAATAGTATTTTAAGGATAGTAACATTATCCACCAATTAATGTACCAATTCATGGGTAACAAAATCAATACAATATTGCTAAATCAGAACTAATCAGAGTTAAAATTACCAATTATTCTTGAATGGAAAATATATAATAAATTATTATTATTATTATTATTATTATTATTATTATTATTATTATTATCATCCTGTATAACAAATGAGCAAAAAAAAACCTCACCAAATAAAGGAAACATGGTCTGAAAATACATAGAGATGAAACATTTCAAATAAATCAATAAAATTAAAAATACAAATTAACAACATAATATTTGCTACTGTATTATTTCATCAGTTGTGTAAGTATGTACATGGGTACATTTATATAGAAAATATTTTTCTATATAATTCTAAGTGACAGTTGTGATTATCTTCATGTCAATAATAATCACTGGTATGGCTTATTTCTCAAAGTTGCAGGAAAATCTTACAAATTATATTAGAAAATACATCATTATTAGAAAATTAGTAGAATGCACTACAATTCCACATTGGCTGAAACCAAGCAAAAAACAAGAAATTTAGAAGAGCCTTTAGCAAAACATTGATCAAAAATAGTATTTGAGCTCCTTTGTGCATCAAATTGCAGATTCGAAGCATACTGTTTAAATTCGTATGGATATACATTTTGTTTCAGGCAAATAATGCATAAATAATATAGATGCCAAATCATTAGAGAGCTCAGACAAGAGAAGAAACATGAAAGAACATGTCTCTCAAATAAATACTCAGGCTTACCAAAATATCTTTACCAACACTGCAGCTTCAATAAGGCATTTCTGTATAATTTATATGAGTAACTACAAGCCTATCTATATTATATCTAGAATCCTAACACAGATTTCTATTCTCAGCAAGAAAAGAGACAGAGCATATGCCATACTAATTATTTTAAACAGAGCTTCTTAAGCTGTCACTTGAGTAAACATAGTAGAAATCAAACAAAGAGTCTCGAAAAGAAGAGACAAACTATAGCTATAGCAAACCAGATCAATTTGACCAAAATGTCAGATGATTTTCCTAGCACAAGAATCTATAGCAGATCAAGTTATGAATCTGACCCTAATCATTTTCATCCTTTGGTGTCACAAGGGGTAGATTTCCAGTAGTATTCCTTATCTCAACAGATGTTTGGGACTTTTCTGGACTGCATCTTTAAGCTACTTGAGGTGGAAAGAACTTAAGTAAATTCCTTCTTTTTTAAAAAAAAAAAATCCCCATTATTTTACAATTCTGCTTATCACTTGGGCTCCAAATGAAACTGGCAGAATTTTGCCAATTTCATCTGGTTAAAAAAAGACATACCCTATTTCTCAAAAAATAAGACATCCCCAGGGCTTTTGAGTGCATGCAATAAGGGTTCAAAAAATATAAGACAGGGTCTTATTTTTGGGAAAACATGTGTACTGTTTCAATATTTCATTATTGAAATTGTAAACAAAGAAAAAAAGAAAGGAAGAAAAATAAAATTCAGCTTAAGTATGTTTATTGATATTTAGCCTAGACTGAAGAAGAAACTGGCAGAATTCTTTTCAATTTCACATGGTATTTTAAAAAGTTATGAGCATGTTAATGGGCTGATGACTTTCTCATCAAAGGGTAGTCGATCTCGCAATTGATGAAGCCACAGCAGAGATGTTCTGGCAAAGATGTAGGCTGTAATGGAGGCCCGAACCATCCAGCAACCAGGCGGTCTGCAAGGCCTGGTCTGTCCATTTATCTTCTGGTTTCAGCAGTTGCTGGGGGTCCCCTGGCAGGGCTGAAGAAGAATGGAGAGATGCAACTGGAGCATCCACCATAGGCACCTGAAGGACATCGGTTAGATTTGGTGCTGTGTTGTAAAATCTCTTCTCAGTTGCTGAAGGAAGGGGACTGGATCCCAGAACCAACCACTGTCTCTGAACCATGTCTGAAAAAAGCTTGGGTGCAGGAACAATCTCTGCTTTTGCGGTATCTTCTTGAAAGAGTAGTTCATCAGTAGCAGTGGAGAATTCTCCCAGGCAGACAGAGTTATTGACATTGAATAACAATGATTTGAAGAGCCCTGGGTGGGAGAGCCCAGCAAAAAAAGGCTGATCAGGAGCCAAGTCCTCATCCACAAGTAGCTCAAAGTCCTTCAGGTCACCAGACCCTGAAAACGGAGAATGACTTCTGACAGTATGAGCTGAAGAATGAACTTCCATATAATCAGCTTGTTCCCCCTGAAGGAGAATCTGAGAAAACCTGACACCATGAGTGATCCGGCTAGATGCCACAGGAGCAGGATCAAGGGCTGCATCCACTCTTTGTTTAATGGTGTTAGCCATAAAGGCCTACATCTGGGCTGAGAAGAAAACATCTGATTGGGCCTCAGGCCACAGACCAGAGGAAATAGTGAAGGTGGCCTCGGAGCAAGCCCCTGCTGGGTTACTGGGCACAGTAGTTGAGGTGGCAGCAGCAGAATCCTCCCAGAGGGCCTCAGAGTGTACAAAGAGATTAAACTCATCCAAGGTCAAGAGTTCACCTGCCTAACTGGGAGCTTCAGTACTAGGCCCTAGCAAGGAGGATTGCTTCTCAGCCAGGGCCCTCTTCTCAGCTGCCTTGCTTTGGGATTGGGTGCCTATTTTTTCTAAAACCCTATTCCTTCTGAACTCCTGTCTCTCTGTAGCCTTGGAACTATTGGTCCTCTGACCCTACTCCCTACTGCTTGGGGAATCATGGGCCCTGGACCAACCCCGTGATCTGGAGTCCTTCTTCCCTTTGTCAGAGCCAGAAAGCCCTCCTGCCACGTGATTTTGCTGCAGAGTAAGGAATAGCACAAATCTGGGAAAAGTCTACGGAGAGGGGCGGCATACAAATCTAATAAATGAAATGAAATGAAAAGAGCCTTCAGTGACCAGAAGAACTGTGTCATCAAAAATGGTCAATGAGAAGAAAAAAACGGAAGTGCTGCAGGGACTTCTGTCCAAAATGGCCGCCCTCATGTGGCTGATTACATCTCTCAAAGTGAACAATGCAGCAGCAGCTTCAATCAAAAACTAGAGAGGTCCCTCACTATCGCTCGAAGAGAAATGATGCCAAAAT